>NC_092130.1:122122746-122427657 GCF_043159975.1 Macaca nemestrina
AGGTTGTGCTTTGAAGCCAGACAAACCTGTGTTTAAATCCCTGCTGTGCATCACTAAACTAGCCATTTGCTTCATGTTCGTTTTTCCTTTTCTAACGAGGATCCTAATACCTATCTGTCCTGCAGGGTTGTTGAAAGAGGTGTTGATAATGTATGATGTACATGGCCCAAGTTAGATGCTCAGTAAATGAAATGATTATGGTTAGTCTCTGACTAACAATTATGTTTGTAATTCTTTTGTTTTTAATCTCAAACACATAACTTGAATGATTAATCATTAATAACTTGAATGATTAAGAAAAGTAATCCCATTTCTCCCTTTTTTAATTTTACAGAGCTCTGCTTCTAATTGTTCTTTTCTAATAGTAACTGGGTTGCATTGATGTAAAGTGTATTCAGTGATTTTCTTTTACTTTTCCTTGTTCTTTTTTATTGAAGGTGTACCTCTTGAGTTTCTATGAAGCAGGTGTGTATCTCTATCAATACTATCAAGTCTGTCTAGACCTTCCTTTTTTCACGAGATTAGTATTTGTTGAGTGGTCTCTGCCAGGCTCTGAGGATGCATAAATGTGCACAGGGAATAGTCAGAGAACTGAAGTAAAAACTTGTTCTGACTAGAATAATCCTATTGTCCAAATTGTCCCTATAAACTCAGACTTAGGAGTTGTTGAAGCAGGTATGTGCCTACATGGTGAAATTTTCCAGGACTAACTAATAGGACATTTCCCTGTCTGTTTATAATAGTCCTGATGCTTCCACCATGAGAGTCAGTGTTTAGTCAAGGCCTTGACTCTTTTATTTGCTGATGAAGGAGGATGTGTGCAAAAAGCTATACTTTTCGCCTGTATCATTCTCTGAGCACATTAGCAAAATTTCAGTAACAGATCAGCAACGTTACTTTGGTAAAGAATAGGGAACTGACAGAATACACTCATGAAAGATTTGCTTTCATTGGGGAGGCCATCTGGAGGGGACAGCCAGGACAAAGGCAGCCTGGGATAGGGTGGAAGACCTTGGGCCATTAGGGTCTGTAGTCACCTCCAGGATGACCCCCAGTGATTCTCACTTCCTGTTAGTCACACTCTGTGTTGTTCTCTCCCATTTTGAATAAGGGTTACCTTGGTAACCAATAGTACATTGTGGAAATGACTCCTAAGTGTGACTTCCAAGGCGAGGTCACAAAAGATGTTGAGGCTTCTGCCTTACTCTATGAGATCCCTCAGATCAACCGCTTTTAGGGGAAGCCAGCTGCGATCTCATGAGGACACTCAAGCAGTCCTATATTTTCTTGGGGTAAGGAACTGAGGCCTGCTGCCAGTAACCATCACCAGTTAGCAGTATATGAGTGACCCATGTGGGAAGTGGATTCTTCAGCCCAATGCAACCTTCAGTGACTGTAACCCCAGTGACATTTTAACTCTAGCCTTTTGAGGGACTCTGAGGTGGAACCCACCAAGCTAAGTTCCTGGTCCATAGAAATTGTGTGCGGTAATAAATAATTATTGTTTTAAGTCATTAAGTTTTTGGATAATTTGTTAAACAGCAATAAATAACTAATACAGAACCCAGCATGTGGTGCTAGATTCCTGGAAGAAAAGAGCAAAGTTAAAAGACATATTAAAAGGGTAGATCAGAGAGGCCAAAGACAGACATTTTCTTCACCTTTTGCCCCAAAGTGGTATTGTTTACACTTTATAAAGGGTATGTAGTCATGGGGCTGGGAATGGTGGAAAATGAACTCAATAGCTAATTCCCAGAGCACCTGGAAGAGAAGGAAAAAAGACAAAGGATGAATGTTAGTTTGGGAAGGAATCCTGAATATGAAGGCTTGGAAATGGACCTGTCTTTCAACATCATGTGAGGTTTTGAAAATTGTTTTGTACTCGAACAACCCTTGGATTTCATCAAACAGTAGGACCACAGTAATGTGGGTAAAAAAGTCTCCTGAGATCCTTGAGTCATTCTTTTTTTTCCTTGTACAAGACTCTAGTTAAGGCTACCAAAAACTATCTCACCTTTTAAAAGTGAACATACCAGCAAAGGCAGCAGTTTCAAGGCTTGGCAAAAGGTTTCACATTCATTTAAACAAAAGGGGCTCTTTCTAGAAGTATCTCTAGCAATATTAAACTATGAATCATGTTTATACCTCTAGGAAGGACTTAAGTGACATATTAGCATTTAGGGAAGAAGGCTTTGTATTAGAGAGTAAAAAATTTTTAAAAAACAAATTGCTTTCTTACTACATGGTTTTAAAACTGTCAACTTTTTATGTGTTTTCAACTCGGGGAAAGGTTGAGTTTCTTTGGAAAGGGGCAAGGCAGGAAATCAGTAATGATTCATACCACTTTTTCACATGCTTCTCTGACGAGTTTTAATCACAAATCCGGGTCCACTTGTATAACAAAAACATTAAAAGAGGGTGTTTTAAACTACGTCTTTTTATTAATCATGTATTTAGTCTTGTAAATAATACACGCAAGCACATCCTTGTTACGTCAGTTGGAAAACAGTGATTAACTAGCTGTTTAGGAGATGGGAGTATCTTGCAATTTTATATGTACTTCCTAAGTGGCTGTGTGTTTTCTCTTGGGCGATTTAATTTGATTTAGGCAAATATGTTAAATTTTAGAATTTAATTGATTTTTAATTTTAATGATCTTTTCTATCCTCTGCATTTAATGGCAATTTTTAGGACTGCCACAATAGTCTTTTGAAAAAAGGGCACATTTACTTGAAAGAAATATACTTTGTTATTTCTGAGTTCCTTTGAAATTGCTGAAGATGGTTTTACTTTAGCATTCCCTTCAGCCTAATTCCCTTTTCCCCTTTGTTTCTATTGGGATGAGGTAATCCTGGGTTTGTAGAGTCTTTTGTGATGGAAATGGCTATGACCACACAGACGCAGCATAATATTTACTTGGAATGAGAGAAAGAGAAATATCAATAGTGCTGCTCACCAAGCATTTGAAAATACTTGTCTTTCATTTCCAGAGAGAAAAATACCACTTTGCGTGTTCATTATTAATTTGGGTAACTGAAACATAGTGTGTGTTCATAAATTGTGAATCAAAATTGAATGAGGAGAGGAGTGAAACTTAAAACTAATTATGGCAAGGTCTGAAGTTATGAAGGCCAGATGTATTAATGTTGCATTAATATAGCATAAGACATTCATAAGTAAAATAAGGAAGTTATATGGAGCTGAACAAACTCATCAAACAAATAGGGGTGTATGTGTGTACAGACCCTAGTTTGGTTGTTGTAGCCTAATTCTGGTGAACAGGTCAGCAACCTTTTCCTATAAAGGGCCAGACAGAAAATATTTTAAACTTGGAGGCCATAGGCCTCTATCACAACTACTCAGCTTTGCAGTTGTAAAAGAAAGCAGCCATGGGCAATATGGAAATGAATAAATGTGGCAGTATTTCAATAAAACTTTATTTACAAAATCAGGCTGCAGACCAGATTTGACGCGGAGACTGTAGTTTGCTGCTTCTTTGCCTACACTATGTAATTTTTCTTATTTACTTATTTGTAGACCAATGCATTGGAAAGGGAGTTTGAAGCAGCCTACAAGGACAGGTTGAGCATCCCAAATCTGAAAATTTAAAATCTGAAATGCTCCAAAAGCTGCAACTTTTCCAGTACTGCCAAGAGACATCCAAGGCAAATGCTCATTGGGAGCATTTTGGATTTTGAATTTTTGAGTTTGGGATGCTCAACTGGTAAGTAAAATGCAAATTTCCCCAAATTTGAAAAATCCTTGAAAATGTATATGGCAAGGTCAAGGCACAGTAGGACCTGGAGAGATTTTGTGGGTAGGAATGGAGTGGGCTCCAGCCTATAGTAGATTGAGTATATCTATTGCTAACATCCAGGAATCATTTGGGAGCAAAGCGTGTCTGTGGACCATTCAGTTTTCATTTGAGTGAATATTACACATAGTCTGTGCTGAGGATCTGCATAGATGCCCTTCAGATCAGCATTGGTGAGAGCCTTCCAGGTGGGGCCCCTGAAACCTAGAGCGTTGATGGTTGAAAGGAGAAATCTCCTACTCTATACCCCAGTGTGACTAAACAGGCCTAGCTCATCCCCTCAATCCCTGCCACTCCATTCACCAAATGGAACAGAAATTAAACAGCCTTTTTACATGTATATATCCTTTGTCCCTATACTTCCACTTGCAGGAATCCATCCTAAGAAAAGTTTTAGGGAAGCTGCTAAAAACTGATATGTAGGCCAGGTACAGTGGCTCATGCCTATAATCCCAGCACTTTGGGAGGGCGAGGTGGGCGGATCACGAGGTCAGGAGTTCAAGACCAGTCTGACCAATGTGGTGAAACCCCGTCTCTACCAAAAATACAAAATTAGCTGGGTGTAGTGGTGTGCGCCTGTACTCCCAGCTACTCAGGAGGCTGAGGCAGGAGAATTGCATGAACCCAGGAGGCGGAGGTTGCAGTGCGCTGAGATTGTGCCACTGCACTCCAGCCTAGGCAACAGAGTGAGATTACGTCTCAAAAAAACAAAAAACAAAAAACAAAAAACTGACATGTAATATTCAAATTTCAGCTTCATTTATTAAACCAAAAATTGGAAAGAAGGTAAATATCCAACAGGAGGAGAGTAGGTAAGTAAGTTCTGGTATATATGAGATGAAATAATATATTATTTTAAAAATGGTTTGTGAAGACAATTTTATGACAGGGAAATGATGCTGAATGTAATTTTAAATGAATATAGCAGAATGCAATATGATCATAATTTTGTGGAAACAATATTGCAAAAAGACTAGAAGAAGATATACTGTGGAGTAAACCCCTAGCTATCTACCAGAATCCCTTCTCTTCTTCCTGACATATGAGCATACTACATTTCCCAGCCTCCCTTGTAGTTGCATATGGCCATGTGACTAAGTTCTTTCCAGTGGTTTGTGAGCATAAATGATGTATTCCACGTACAGGCTTGACTCATAAAAATTTCTCACACATGTTTTTCTATGCCTTTAAATTAAAAGGAAATGTTTTACTGTCTTCACTTGATTGGAATGTTGACACTCAGGGCAACCTTGGAAGTCACATGTTGAAAATGACAGAGTAGCATCAGCTTAGGATCCTGAATGACGACAAAGAGATGAGTTGCCCTGCTGACATGAGCACTCATCTAGGACTGTTACTTGAGGGAAGAAATACATATCTATGAAGTTCAGCTACCATGGTGATGCCTGATAGAACAGATGGGTGTGCATGTGAAACACCCACTGAGGACTTCCAGAAACATTTGGTTGGGGGGGGGGGGGTAGAGAAGGCAAGTTTTATAGGAACCCAAGGACTTTTATTAAAAAATGGGACTATAAACCAGTAACCTTTTAGCTATTATTCAAGTCATCCCTTGCACCTGCAGGCTGATGAGGTCTGAGGAAGCTTGGTCTTCTTGTATTCTTTATTTGTTTGTTTGTTTTTGTATTTTTGAGACAGGGTCTCACTCTCTTGCCTGCGCTGGACTGCAGTGGTATGATTTTGGCTCACTGCAACCTTAACCTCCTGGGTGCACAGTTGATCCTCCCACCTCAGCCTCCCGAGTAGCTGGGACTAAAGGTGCATGCCACCACGCCCAGCTAATTTTTGTACACAATGTAGATAAGAGGTTTTGCCATGTTGCCCAGGCTGGTTTCGAACTCCTGGACTCAAGCCATCCCACCACCCACCCCTGCCCACCACCATGGCCTCCCAATGTGCTGGGATTACAGGTGTCAACCACCATGTCCAAATGGACATGTATTTTTTTTAACTTATTTTTAAAATATGTATTTAATTAGGCAAGTTAGGAAAAATACCAGTGTATACATAATGAAATGGGAAGGTATAAATAAATCTTAAAATGTGGGCAGAAAAAGAACAAATTAATATAGAAGGTAAAAACCCAGGAAGATGCTATACAGATGAGCCATTGAAACCTACACAGTTTCTGAAAATTGAGTGAAAGTTTAACTCTGGTTTTCCTGCCAACCAAAGTGACTTGTTAATTGATTAATCCACCAGTCTCTTATCTCTGCAAATATTTCCTTCAGCTATTATTTCTGAAAGAAATTTCTCAATGACTCTTTATATAGGAAACAGTGCCCTCAGCAATATCCCTAAGAAAATGCCAGAATGGGATTTACAGTGCTGCCCCAAGATTAACTGAAAGGACATTGAATCAAAACAAACTTTAAGAAAAGAGAATCTAAAGATTGGGTTGGGAGAGACAACTGGACAATGGGACGTCGGTGATGACAGCCTCACTTGATCCAGGAATTAAACCTGTGTCCAGAAAAATTGTTGGAATTTCTGTCTTTCAAATAGTCTTTCATTCATATCCTTGCTCTTCATGAGGCTTTTTACAAGTTGGGCAGCAGGTGATTTTCAGGAGCTTTCTCAGTAACTGCCATAGGCTCCCGTCTTCTTCCATTTGCCCAGATGTCTGCAGTAACTGCTGGAGAAAAATAACTTCTCTATTGTCATCTGAGTCTTGAGGGAGTTCTTTTCATGAACAAAATTTAACTTAGAACCATAGTTATAGGGGATTCTGGGAAATGTGTTTCTGAGCTTCTCCCTTGTGATGTGAGCAGAGCATAGAAAGAGGAAGATACAGTGTTGAGTGGGTAACAGATCATCTGGCACACTTTGGTAATGGGGCAGATTTCCAATATGGCAAGCCACCACACAGACAGGCAAACTGAATTTACCAACAATAGGCAGCTATAATTTTTTTTTTTTTTTTTTTTTTTGAGAATGAGTCTTTCTGTCACCCAGGCTGGAGTGCAGTGGCAGAATCTCGGCTCACTGCAACCTCTGCATCCGGGTTCAAACTTTTCTCTTGCCTCAGCCTCCCGAATAGCTGGAATTACAGACACTCGCCATCGTACCAGGCAAATTTTTAAATTTTTAGTAGAGATAGGATTTCACCATGTTGGCCAGGCTGGTCTCAAACTCCTGACCTCAAGTAATCTGCCCGCCTCGGCCTCCCAAAGTGCTGGGATTACAGGCTTGAGCCATGGCACTTGGCAACATTTTTTGATTAAAAACATCTGATATGGTGTGGCTGTGTTGCCACTCAAATCTCATCTTGAATTGTAGCTCCCGTAATTCCCACATGTCGTGGGAGGTAATTGAATCATGGGGGTGAATTTTTCCTGTACTTTTCTAATGCTTCTTGTTGGCAGCTACCACCTGCCTGGTGATTCTGTCCAGATCTCTTGTCCCTGAGGTGTCAGTTTGCAACCCCGTCTTGGTCCTTTTCCACCATTTTCAGCCCCTCCAGGGCTTGGAGGACCCAGTGGGCCATTCTCTTGGAGCCTTGGCTGAAGTGACTGGGCATGACGCTTTTACTCTGATGTCCCCCATAGATCTTGATCATGGAGTCAACCCCAGCACCACCCTGTAGGTACAGGTGCTGTGCTGTGGAAGCAGCTCATGTGTAGAACCAGTTTTCATCATAGGGAGGAAGCTCTTTGTGCTTGGTCGGCTTGACGGTGTCCACCCATCCAAGGACTTTCAGCTTCCTGGACTTTTTGAGAAAGGCTGCCAGAGCTCTGAGGAACTCCTGCTGGTTCATGTTCTTTACAGTATCTCCAGGCATTGTGCGGCTGCCGTGCTGCCAGCCAGGGGAAAGGGATCTGATTGTTTTATAAAGGGCAGTTCCCCTGCACACACTGTCTTGACAGCTGCCATATAAGATGTGCCTTTGCTCCTCATTCGCCTTCTGCCATGACTGTGAGGCCTCCCCAGCCTAGTGGAACTGTGAGTTCATTAAACCTCTTTCCTTTATAAATTACCCATACTCAGGTAATTTATAATTACACATACTCGGGTATGTCCTTATAGTAGCATGATAGTAGACTATCATGATTAGATAGTAGACTAATACAACACCTCAAAAACAAAATTATAGGCAGAAATTAAAGCAAAATTTTATTGGAATTCTTAAACGTGAAATTATCTATATGTGGCATGCTGGTTATATTTAATAATGTATTGTATACTAAAAAATTGCTAAGGGAGTAGATCTTAAATGTTTTCACCAAAAAAAAGTGACGTGATGAATATGTTAATTAGCTTAATTTAATTTCCCCCATTAACATAAATTCAATGTACACATAATATTAAAAAATCACATTATACCTCACAAATATACACAATTTTTATTTGTCATCTAAAAAAAAAATTTAGCTGGGCATGGTGGCTCATGCCTGTAATCCCAGCACTTTGGGAATTTGAGGTGGGCTGATCACTTGAGGTTGGGAGCTCGAGACCAGCCTGGCCAACATGGCAAAACCCTGTCTCTACCAAAAAATATAAAAATTAGCCAGGCGTGGTGGTGGGCGCCTGTAATCCCAGCTACTCAGGAGGCTGAGGTGGCAGAATCGCTTGGGCGACAAGAGCGAAACTCTGTCTCAAAATAAATACATAAATACATAAAAATTTAAACAGCAGATATCAGTGACCACCAGAGTGTTCACTACTTAAAAATGTAATCTATTTGGCATTAGTTTCTGAAGTGCTAGTGCCTTATGTCTAAATATTCACAGAAATGGCTAAATCAAATATTTGCTTGTGCAAAAAAGTTACCTATATATAAATGCACAGGGAGAAAGATACACACCAATCTGAGAATAAAAGTACATCAGGAGAGGGGAGTAAGGTACTGTGGGACCCAAAGTAACTTTTATATAATTTACATTATTTAAAAATTATAAAATATAATTTTTTGTGCATCAATTCTGTAATTAGAAAGAAAAAAATAGAGCTATCCCAAGATAATTAGTACCTAAAACTAATTTCTATGATGCCGTATTCTGTGACAGCTCTTGAAGTCAGCAAATGACAGAGAACTTGAGTTCTACTACAATTTCTGCATTAGCATGATATGGTATATGACTTCGCCTAGTATTTTATGCTCTTAGGCCTGTTTTCCTGCTTGTAAAACAAGGGGATTGGAATAGATGGTTTCTAAGATCCTTCTTAGCACAGAAAGCCTGTAGTTTTAGGATTTGTTGGAGTGAAATACTGGAAGCATGGAACAGTTCTGGGGGTGGGGAGATGGTACTCCAAGGATGGTCTCTGGGAAGCAGGAAGAACTGCCTGAGGCTACTAGGAATTCAGAAAGTGGAAGTGTGGCCAGTTGAAGCAACTTCATAGCTATTAAAATTTCATGGAAGTTCAGCCTTTTCCTATGAGGCACTTGAGCTTGCACAGGGAAACCTGTCCTAATATCTATTAACAGAGTTTAGTTTTCACTGGTTTTCAACAGATTGCTCTCTAAGCTAGTTATGGTGGGTATCCTTTCTGACTCTTAGGGTCTATGTTACATGGACTGTTGAATATAAATTCTAGCCATATGTCATACTCAAGTGCATCCAAAGAGAGATACTTCTTCCTTATATCCATGAGGAAGAATCTAGATGTGGAGTCTTGAGGTTTTCACCATTTTCTACTATTCAGGGATCAAATTTTGCTAACAGTTTATGTTAAAGCAGAGGATCTACCCTGTTAGGGACTGAAAGACTGAAAATGACGGTGAATATCCTTCAAGTAAAAGTGAAACTAGACAAATTATTTATGCAATTTAAAGAGAAGAAAAACATAAAGACTTTACAGCATATCAGTCAAAAAAAATCTCTTAGTAAAAAAGCGTATCAGCACAGAAACAACCTTAGTTTTCTGTTACTTGTTATAAAACATATTTTCACACCACTTCTTGGGTAGTATTAATTTTGGCATTTATTACACATAATTTATTTTCTGAATACTGCATGTTATACAGCAGAGTCTATTAGAGATACTGTGTTTTCAAAGCCCCAGAAAAATACTTAGAAAGATGGAAGACACAGGTATAGGAGCTGAAAAGTAATTCTGTATGTTCACAAACAGCAATGGTCAATATTAGGATGTTAATTTTCCCCCATTGACATAAATTAAACTCAAACCTAGTCAAAATACCAGTAGAATTTTTTTTTTGGACAAGATCATTATAAACTTTATGGTGAAAATGCAAAGGATCTAGAAAAAAACAGAATAATTTTGAAAAAGATGAACAAAATTGGAAGAGTTAACCTAATTTTAAGACTTATGATAAAGCTACAGTAACTAAGATGGTGTAGTCTTGATGTAAAGACAAAAAAAATTGAGACTCTGTCTTCCAACAAGAACAACAAAAGATTAATGACTGCCCTTCTGGATTTCAGACTTGCATGGGGCCTGTAGCCCCTTCATTTTGGCTCATATATCCTGTTTGGAATGGGAGCATTTATCCAATGCCCGTAACCCCATCGTATCTTGGAAGTAACTGACTTGCTTTTTATTTTACAGGCTCCTAGGTAGAAGGAACTTGCCTTGTCTCAGATGATATTTTGGACTTGGACTTTTGGGTTAACGTTGGAATGAATTATGACTTTGGGGGAACCGTTGGGAAGGCATGATTGGTTTTGAAGCGTAAAAAGAATGTGATGTTTGGGAGGGGTCAGGAGCAGAATGATATGGTTTGGCTCTGTGTTCCCACCCAAATCTCATCTCATATTGTAATCCCCATAATCCTTACGTGTCAAGGGAAGGAACTGGTGGGAGGCAATTTGATTTTGAGGGTGGTTTCCGCATGCTGTTCTCATGCGGAATAGTGAGTGAATTCTCACAAGATCTGATGGTTTGACAGTTTCTCCTTCACATGCTCTCTCTTGCCTGCTGCCATGTAAGACAAGCCTGCTTCCTGTTCTGCCATGATTGAAAGTTTCCTGAGGCCTCCCCAGCCATGTAGGAACTGTCAGTCAATTAAACCTCTTTTCTTTATAAGTTAAAAAAAAAATCAATGGAACAGAATAAAAAATCTAGAAATAGACTCATGCATATATGGTCAATTGATTTAAGAAAAGGTATCAAGGCAATTCAATGTAAAAAGGGTGATTTTTTCAATAAATGGCACTGAAGCAATTGTCTAGGTGTGCACAAAGAAGTGAACGTCGACCCTTACATCACATCATAAACAGAAATGAACCCCAAATAGGTCATAGATCTAAATGTCAGAGCTAAAAAACTATAAAACTGTTAAACAAAACATGTGAGAAAATCTTTTAGGTGGTAAGCTTTTTGTGGCTAGGGACCCACCCCATCACTCTTCATTTGTCTTTCTCCTCAGCATCTACCCTGGCTCATAGAAGGCATCCAAGGAATGCTGGAATTCAGTGAGACCTTGCTTTGTGGCTCTGAGAGTGCTGATGGGCAGGGAACCTAGATTTGTGCACTTATTCAGATCCCTGGTATATTCCCCCAAGGTTTGGCTTCACTCCTTTTATACTGTGCTGGTGGAGAATGGGGAATTTCAGAAGCATCAACGCCCACCGGGTGATTCTTTGATGCCCCTCCCCTTGAGATTTGCCCACAGCATTTCTAAACTGAAAGAATGTGACCTCCAATCTTGGGGCTCCAACCAGCACTAGTAGATCCTACCCTAGATTGAACCCAGTGATGCATTGCTCCCTGGCCACCCATACTGAAACTCTGAGAAAACACAGTGTGCCAGAGCACTGAGGTTTATTGGTGCAAAGGTGGCTCAGCTCACGGTAAGGGTTGTTCCAAAAGAATATAGTGAAAGGCACTTAAATCATCATAAGCAAGCAAAATATTTATTTTTAAAATATGCACAGGAAGAATTTGATACTATTTTTATTAGAGGAACAAACTCTCTTCATTTCCTGCTCTCTGAATTAGAGGCCTCCAATTTATTTGGCTCATAACCTAGACAAACCCTAGGAGGAGATACTGCAACTGGGAACTCTTTTGGCTTTTCTTTCTTTATAGCCTCACTATTATGCTACCTATTTTCTAAGCACTGGCAACATTTTCATGGAAAACTTAAGATGATCTAGTCTGGGTGGAGCCAGAACTAGAACCAGCCCCAGGTGAGTCCTTGTGGAAAACTGTTGTCATTTAACAACATAGGTCCTACTCGCAACACAAATACAGTTGCGGTTTTAGCACGTGTTAGAACAGAATGGTTGGAGATTAAGAAGGGTCACCTTGCTCAGAGCACACCTTGTACATCTGTGAACTTTAGATTCATGCCTTCTTAGTAGGCATCACATCTTTTTCCTTGAGGGATTTTCATTCTCTTCCACTGTGGTTGAAGCACTGGTTTGTCTCATGGCAGTGGGTGCTTTGCTTTCAGTGATACTTTTCTTCATGGAATGCCGAAGAGTATTACCAGATAAGTGTGGTTTGAATATGGTCAAGATTACTCTAAGCCAGGTGACTTCACCCAGAAGATGGACTGCTCTAGGATCTAGAGTTCCTTTCGAACACCCTCCTACCACACTCAGCACTTCACCAATTCTACTTCACGGACGCTAATGGTCACATATGACAATCATTTAAGCAAGAGCTGTGATAGTTGCTATGTTGCTATATTGGAGAAATTCTTGATAATCACGTAATTTATTCCCATCTCCAAAATGATGATACTTATGTGCTTGGACATTGTATAAAAACATTATATTTGAGGGTTAAATTAGCAAAAGTTATCTTCAAACAAACTAGATTTGTGTATGTTACTTAATGATAATGATGGGGATACATTCTGAGAAATACATCTTTCAGTGATTTTGTTGTTGTGTGAACATTATAGAATATACTTTCACAAACCTAGATGGTATAGCCCACTATTACCTAGGCTATATGGCATAGCCTATTGCTCCTAGGCTTCAAACCTGTACAGCATGTTTCTGTACTGAATACTGTAGGCAGTTGTAACACAGTGGGAAATATTGGTGTATCTAAACATAGCCAAACATAGAAAAGGTTCAGTAAAAAATACAGTATAAAAGATAAGAAGTGGGTTGAGGGCTGTGGCACATGCCTGTAATCCCAGCACTTTGGGAGGCCAAGGCGGGCGGATCACCTGATGTCAGGAGTTCGAGATCAGCCTGGCCAACATATTGAAACCCCGTCTCTACTAAAAATACAAAAATTAGCCAAGTGTGGTGGCAGGTGCCTGTAATTCCAGCTACTTGGGAGGCTGAAGCAGGAGAATCGCTTGAACCCGGGAGGCAGAGGTTGCAGTGAGCCAAGATCACGCCATTGCACTCCAGCCTGGGGACAAGAGTGAGACTTTGTCTTAAAAAAAAGAAAAAGAAAAAGATAAGAAGTGGTATATCTATATGGGATATTTACTGTGAATGGCTTGCGGGACTGGAAGTTGCTCTGGGTGAGTCAGTGGGTGAGCGTTGAGTGAATGTGAAGGCCTAGGACATTACTGTACACTACCGTAGACTTCATAAACACTGTACACTTAGGCTCCACTAAATTTCTACAAGATATTTTTCTTTCTTTGAGAATAAATTAACCTTAGCTTCCTGTATTTTGCTTTATAAAATTTTTAATGTTTTAAACTTTTGATGCTTTTATAACACTTAGCTTAAAACTCAAACAGTGCACAGCTATACAAAAGTATTTTCTTTCTTTATGTTTTTGTTCTATACATTTTCTTCTATTTAATTTTTTTTACTTAATTTTCCTTTTATTTTGTTAAAAACTAAGACCACACACATACGTCAGCCTAGGCTTACATAGGGTTCAGGATCATCAATATCACTGTCTCCCATCTCCACATTTTGTGCCACTGGACGGTCTTCAGGAGCAATACCACGCATGGAGCTGTCATCCCCTATGAGAACAATACCTTCTGGAATACCTCCTGAACGACCTGCATGAAGCTGTTTTACAGTTAACATTTCTTCATAAGTAGATGATGTACATGGTAAAATACCAATAAAAAGTATAGCATAGTAAATACATAAACCAGGAGCACAGTTGCTTATAGTCATTATTATCTACTACGCATAATTGTATGTGCTATACTTTCAAAGGACTGAAAGCACAGTAGGTTTGTTTACACCAGCCTCACCACAAACATGTGAGTAACGCATTGTGCTACGACTTGGAGATGGCTGCAAAGTCACTGGGCAACAGGAATTTTTCAACTCCATTGTAATCTTATGGGACTACCATTGTATATGTAGTATATCATTGACCAAAATGTCATTATGCAGTGCACGACTGTATATACATACATGAAACACACATGTACCTAGGTGTTTTGTTTGTTTGTTTGTTTTTACATCTTTCAAGAGGCTTCGTAAGTCCAGATTTTTTTGTTTCTCCTCACTGCCCAGATACTTTAAGAGTAGCTGGCACATTGGCCCAAGTCAAGCAGAAGAAGGGCTGAATGTTTCATCTCTGGATTTCAAGGAAATTAAATTATATACTACTGCCACATTCTCTGCTACTGCTGTAACACTGAGGCTTTTTTGTAAGCTAGTGTTCAAAAATCACTGCTAAGAAAGCAATGTATGTTAATAGGTTCTAGTGTGAACTAGGGGCAATTCCACCTGAAGTTGATGGTGGCTTTTATGGGGCCTGACTTGTCTTCAGTGCTGGAGTTTCACCTTGTCCTAATCTGCTAGGGCTGCTATTACAAAATACTATGCACTGGGTGACTTAAACAACATACATTTGTTCCTCACAGTTCTGGAGGTGGGAAGTCCATGATCAAGGTGCCAGCAGGGTTTGATTTCTGGTAAGGGTTCTCTTCCTGGTTTGCAGATGGCTGCTTTCTTGCTGTGTCCTCATGGTGGAGAGGGGGAGGCCTCTGGTCTCTTCCTCTGTACAAAGGCATCAATCTCATTATGGGGGCTCCAACTTCAGGACCTCATCTAAACCTAATTACGGCCCCCCTCCAAAGGCTCCACATCTATTCCATCACATTGGGGATTAGTACTTCAACATATGAATTTTGGGGTGACACAGATATTAAGTCCATAGCATACCTCTTGCCCCTAGTTGCATGTTGCTTCTTTCTATGACTTTACTGAACACCTAGCATAGCAACCTGAATAAGATTGTAATTGTGCTTCTCATCATTGATCCCCAGGAATAAAAATCTTGTGAATTTTAATTCTTATAAATTTTCCCTTAAGAGAATATTATGCAGTTATGATTAAAGTCTAGCATCCAGAGAGGTCTATGTTAAGCGTTCCTCAAAATTAAATTTATTGGGGATACCCTGAATAGCACACTGGCAGGAGTAATATTTTTAAACTGTGTAGGCTGGGAGGATTTTACTATTTACTTTTGGTATAAACAGATTTTTGTCCAGCACTTACCAACAACTTGACCTACATTTCACATGGTACAACAAAAAATTTCAATGAAAAATAGAAAACAAGAGTACTGGATTTAAAGCCAGGAATATTTAAGAGAGGGGGTGTTTACAGGTACTTCTCTTCTATTTCCTGTCTTAAAAATGGATGTAATACCAATGAACGTTCTAGGATTTTATTTCTGCCCACATTTAAAATGTTCTGAATACCACCAACGCATGTGGTTTACTTTCATAAAATGTTTACAGAGCACAGTTAAACAGCATCCAATTTCTGGAGTTAAACTCAGAATATTACGTATTTTCCTGAAGTAGAGTGTGATCTCTTGAGTAAAGTTGGACAGTAGGTGCATTTATACTGTGCTTTTAAGTTCTAAGCCAATTCCATTAATTGTATTAAAGTTCCAATCCGTATTTTAGTAATAACCACTGTGGCAAATGATATTTATTGTTCTTTCCTCTTTCTATTTTGGGTGGAGGACAAACATTGTCATATATTTTGAAAACCTTTTGGAAAACCAAGAAAGAAAGAGCCTTCTTCTTCCACGGTGCCAGGCCTCTTCGTACAGTTTTTGAAACCCAGTCAATATTTTACCATTAGAGCACATTTCAACTCAAAATAGCTGTATTTTGACTGGGCGTGGTGGTTCATGCCTGTTATCCCAGCACTTTGGGAGGCTGAGGCGGGCAGATCACCTGAGTTCAGGAGTTCAAGACCAGCTTGGCCAAGATGGCGAAACCTCATCTCTACTAAAAATACAAAAATTAGCCAGGCATGGTGGTGCGCGACTGTAAACCCAGCTACTCGGGAGGTTGAGGCAGGAGAATCCCTTGAATCCAGGAGGTGGAGGTTGCAGGGAGCCGAGATTGTGTCACTGCACTCCAGCCTGGGCTACAGAGTGAGACTCCATCCAAAAGAAAAAAAAAAGAGCTGTATTTCAAGTGCTCAATAGCCTCATATGGGTAGTGGCTACGATGTTGAGTAATGAAGAGCTAGAAGAATAAACATCAAAAATATTAATAGTTGTTATCTATAGGTTGTACAATTATGAATTTATCTCTTTGCTTACTCATATTTTCTAGATTTATAATAAACATATGTTGCTTTCATAAGATAAGAAATCCATGCTTAATTTAAAATATGTCACAAGGGGACTTTATATTCTATAGTGAAACTCTCATTTGTTCATACTTCTAAAAATTCTAGCGGAGAGAGATATAGTCTGTTTTTAAGACAGTTGAAGTTTGTGACTTCAGTACTACAGGCATTTCAGAGAACTCTGTGTGTGTGTGTGTGTGTGTGTGTGTGTGTGTGTGTGTGTATAAAGATCATGTATGAAGTCCTTTCTGTGGACCCTGGCAATCTCTACAGTCACGGAGGTGTAGTGGCCCTGAGGCACAAGAACAGGCCTTTTGGTGAGGATCATTAGCCTGAAGTCGTAGTCCTGAATTTTGATCAAATCCATTTTTCTTCAGCAGAGTATTTTTACATTTGTTAGCCCAGGACGACCTACTGGACCAAACACAAAATCTGGGAGAGAGAGTTCTTGGGTTAGTTGTAGAGGTTAAGCGTGAGCATTTCAGAGCAGTTGGGGCCAGATTCCCATCAAAAACAATCCGTTGGGAATTTGGAGTACCCAACTATTAGCCAAGTTAGGGTCTAGTTCAGTATTCCTATGAAGTGACACACTGGAATTATTCTGTCAGAGGGAGCTATGGAATGTACCCCACCACATGATTAGATAGCTCTGAACTATAAACAGTGGAACTGTTGGAATGTCAAATGGAGTCACATGGAGATCAGTGACACTTTACATCTTAGTGGCATCACAACAAAATACTATATTCATTAAAGGTTTACACTTTGGGTACCTTGGCCTATGTCAGTGATGGCCTAAAATGATGGCCTAAATCATTTCTTGTTCCCTTTGTATTTATTAGAGTAAAATTAGTCATGATAAAAATCATTTGACATTAATGCGCATGTCATAAGTACTTACCACATTTCTGCCCTGCGATTCATTATTAATTTTTCAAGAGATTCCCAGATGTCCTGGGGATGGAGTTAAGATGTCCCTGGGATGGGTTTGCAGTGTTATGATTAGAGCAGTTTGATCCAATCTGACAAAGTCTCATGTGCCCGTAAGCATAAAGCACCTGCCAAGACACATGTGCAACAGACCATTGGAATTCCTTGGCATTGTTTTACGAAGCAGAAGGCTTTGGTAGTGGGGCACTCAACAAACTACTCAGTATTTCTTTTTGTTTTAAAAACAAAGCATTCTTACAAAACAAGCCTTGTCTTTGGTTTCCAAACCACAAAGTTCTGAAGGTGGGGTTTTCAGAAAACCACTGTATTTCTGAATGAAATGTTGCTAAGTTCCATCATCATTTTTGGTTATTGCACTCTGTTCAGAGGCCTCTCATGGTTTATTAAAAGCCATTTCCTACAGGCCTTGGTAAAGATACTGATGTAGAATTAAAGAGAAAAGATGTGACGTCTCTTCTTTTTTTAGGCTACAAGAATTAATTGACATTTTCCCTGGCCTTTTCTTTGACTCATTGGCAGAAGAGATATGATACACAACTGCTCTGTTCCCTGTTTCAGAGAACAAACTATTTGAGGAAGAATGTTTTCAATGACATTCCATGGAGTGGAAAAATTAGTCTCCCCTATGTACAGGAATAGTCACAGAAATTTTATGGCCTATCAAACCTAGGGTTTGGAAAAAATAATCCAGTGAGCTTTACTAAAGATTCCAAAAAGACTTTGCGTCAGGGCCAATTGCTTTAACAAATAGACCCCAAAGCATATAGGTTCAAACATAATACAAGTTTATTTCTTGTCCATATACTAGTGGTAGGCAGGGGAAAATGTGGGCAATAGCTTTCCTCCATACAGTCATTTAGAAATCTAGGTTGATAGAGGTCTTGCCAACTTCAGTATATGGATGCACCAAGGTTTTCCCAATAGGAATTTCCCCCTACTAGGGAAAATAAGCCAGAGAAAAGAATTTTATGGACCAGAACTGGACACAGCATGTAACATTTCCATGGCATGAGTGGAAATGTTGAGTTCATAGGCTAGAACTCAATTTATATGGTCTCACCTAGTTGCAGAGAAGACTGGAAAACGTAGTCCCTAGCTGGGCAGTCACTTTTCAAAGAATCTCTGCACTGTGGATAGGAAACCATTAATTTCTGGAGGACAGTTAACTACCTATATCATGTGCTCTACCATATTTCTTTTGAGAAAATTTAGACAAAGAATCAACACCGTGTTTGAAATGGAAAATAATAAAAGAATAAACCATTCTCCCCATGAATAGCCTTAATAGTGATACCTTCACCACTGTCTCTACTATCTCCATGGAACTACTGTAGAGGAGACTGAAGAAAGAAGAAAATGGAAAAAAAGAAGGAGGGAATCTTAGAGGAGGAGAAAAGGAAGAGAGCGAAAGGGAAAAAGATTGTGGGAAACATACGATGAAGGGATGAGAAAAATAAAATTGGACTTCCTGGATATACTTGAGGGATTAAGAAAAGTTAGCAGCATTTTCCTTCTCTTGCAAGTTTTCCCTCTCAAATCGTGAGATAACTTCACGCAGATTTCGTGTGGGCATAGCTGGGTTCTGGTTTCCCTTCACTTCAGAAATGTTCTAATACGGATTTACCATTACATTACATCAATAAAAAGATAATATATGAAAAGGCTTTGTAAAGTACAAAGAATTATTCAACTGTAATTAATATGGATTTTAGCATGAGACCTGATATATATTTTTTAAAGGCTGTTTAAAGGTTGTTGCTGGGCTAACTCTTTAATAATTTACTAATTGCAAGTCCTTTATATTTTGTTTTAAAATTATATTTTATATTAAAATATAAAATGCATACAAGTAAAGGCACAAATCCCCATTGTGCTGCTTGATGAATTTTTCAAAATTACTGGGAAGAAACACAGCATTACCAACACCCAGCCGATCCTCTCATGCCTGTTCCTAATAATGATCCTCTCTTGTTCCCTCAGAAGTAACAACTTACACTTCATATAAATGGAATTATATGCTCTGATTTTATTTTCTGTGAGATTAATTTGTATTGTTGTATGTGGCAGAATTTGTTTATTTTTATTACTGTATAAAATTTCATGATATAAATATACTTACCTATTTTACTCTTTGGGGGCATTTTGATTTCAAGTTTTCAACTATTATGAATAACATTGCTATGAACATTCTTGTATCTGCTCTTTGGTCTGCATATATACACATTTCTGTTGAGTATTTTACCTATGAATGGAATTTTTATATCATTGAGTTGTGTATTCTCTTGTAGTAGATACAGCTAAATGGTTTTACAAATGGTCACAATTTATCCTCCCAGTAGCAGTGTAGGAGAGTTCCAGTTTCTCCACATCCTAGTCAGCACTTATTATTGTTAGTCTTTTTAATTTTAGTCACTCAGATGGATACATAGTGGTTTCAAATTTTCTTGATTAATGAGCCTGAGAACTCTTTCACATGTTTGATAGACATATCCTCTTATGAAGAGCATGTCCATATCTTTTGTAAAAATAGTTGTAAACATAAAGTTGTTAGTCTTTCTCTCATTACTTTGTAGGAATGTCATATATTCTGATCAATCTTTTGTCAGATATCTGTAGTGCCTGTATCTTCTCCCATTCTGTGGTTTGCCTTCTCATTCTCTTAATGATGTCCTTAAATGTGCAAAAGTAATTAATTTCACCAATCGTGTTCTTTAAGGATAATACTTTTTTCATGTGATAGTCAAGAAATTTTATACTGTTCTAAGAATATGAAGATAGCATACTTTTTTTCTGGAGACGTTATTTACAATCTGCTTGGAATTAAAGTTTTAATATGGCATGAAGATAATTCAATATTTTTTTAGTCAACTGAATATCCCATTTTCATAGCACTAAGTGTAGAAAAGACTGTCCTTTCACAGCTTGTAATGTAATAATGTCTTATCCAGATCCCCATTTAGCAAGCCAGTGTACCCACACCTCCAGATGTTGTGTGTCAACTGCTAACAATAACAATATCAAATGCTTCAGAGAACCGCCATCTTCTGATGAGAACCACCACCCCTGGGAAGTTATATCCCCTCTGGGAATGGTCCTCAGACAGTGAATGACTAATATGGGACTACTAAAGGCTGGATTCCTTGCCTCAAGAAGGGTCAATACTGTGGTGTGGTTTATGCTTCTGAGCCTCCCCCTCTGGATTTAGCCATAGCTAGCCTTTGCCAGAAAACACAGCCTTGCTTTGCTCTTTATCCTTTCCTGTTATGTTTCCTTCTCTCCCTATATAGGAATAATTTCCTGAAAAGCACTCCCTCAAATCACATGCATTACAAACCCTGTCTCAAGCCCTGTGTCTAGGGAACTCAACCTAATGCAGTCGTTTCCAGAAGTGCTTCCAGGAAGCAGACTCTAGGAATGTGATTCCTAATTTGCATCACTTTCTGGATATATGACAGAGTACCTCATCACCAGTTCTGATAGCCTGTTGTGGTATGCAGTAGAGGACAACTGCTGAGACATTCACTTGTCGTGAACTAGGATAGGATATTATGAAAGAGGTTGCATAGGTTTGTAAAATATCTATGGCATTTGGAACATAGAAGAGAATAATGACAAGAACTGGAAAATTGGGGGCTTGTTGCAGAATATTTTGAAAAGAGAAAATTATAGGCTCAGGAAATCTGCCACCAATTTATTTTATTTTATTTTATTATTTTATTTTATTTTATTTTATTTTTGAGATGGAGTTTTGCTCTTGTTGCCCAGGCTGGAGTGCAGAGGCATGATCTCGGCTTACCGCAACCCCTGCTTCCTGGGTTCAAGCAATTCTCCTGCCTCAACCTCCCAAGAAGCTGGGATTACAGGCATGTGCCACCATGCCCAGCTAATTTTGTATTTTCAGTAAAGATGGGGGTTCTCCATGATAGTCAGGCTGGTCTTGAACTCCCGACCTCAGGTGATCTGCCCACCTCGGCCTCCCGAAGTGCTGGGATTACAGGTGTGAGCCACCACACCTGACCATATGACACTAATTTAAAGCAAAATGTGAGAGTTAGGGGGCTGCTTAAGTAGCCTTCAAAGTGCCCTCATTTCTTGTTAGTGGAGGAGAGATACAGCTGAAGATCAGGCCCAGGACCTAATTTCTAGGAGTGGCAGAACTTCAAAGAAAGGTGAATTCTCAGCCTAGCCAAGTTTCCTATGCTAAAGATAATTACCTGATAGAGAATGAGTGAGACTGTAAGACTTGATGGAAGGCTATCTGGGTAGATATACTTGAACATTAATAATTCTCTTGTGCCCTCTGGGTTTGCAGAAGTGGCACCAACTCTCCATTGCAAAAATATAGAGTCTGCCTTTCTTGAAGACTATTAGATAGGTAGAAATAAGTGTTGATTCTCCTCAGAATTTGCCCTCAATTCTCCTTCTGACACTAGACCAATACTAGGATTACATTTAAGCTTGAATCAGCTAGGTGTGTGCTGGGGAAAACTAATGGGGGAGTGATTATATGTTTCTTAATAAGAAGGTACTGTCCCATGATACAGAATTTAACATATGGCAAGAGCCCTTGGAGATAATTCTCCCGGATTGCTCTTGGACCTTTATGGAAAGTCATGGTCCACATTGAATGAGATAGAGAAGCAAAAACTGCCATGGCAGATTGTAAAGAAAGGAATCAAAAAGTTTGGAGATTCTATACCCACGAGGTTGCTAACTTAGATGGAATTACTAATTTCTTAAAAGACACAATCTAAAAAATAATTACATAAAATACACAATCTAGCAAAATTTGCACAATGAGAAATAGCTAATTCACATAGGTGTATATCATTAAAGAAATGGAATCAACAATACTGTACAAAATAGAAAGCACCAGGCTCAGATGCTTTCACTTATGAATTCTACCAAACATGACAGAAGAAATAATGCCAGTGCTTTACAATATCTTCCAGAAAATCTGAGGAGAGCAAAACTTCCTAACTCATCTGTGAGGCCAGTATTACCCTGATACCAAAACCAGATAAAGACATTACAAGAAAAATATAGACTGACACCTCTTGTGAACACAGATGCAAAAATCCTCAATAAAATATTAGCAAATTGAATCTGAGGAAACTCAAGACTAAAGGGAACAGGGCCTGGTTTTAACTTCATATCACTAAAAAGGCATAAGAGGGTAGAAAAGATAGTCTTCAATTGCTGCCACCACCCTTTCCCCATTCCCTCAACAGTTGCCACATGGCATGGAGAATCTGTGCACTTGGGGGAAGGAAGACCACAGTGATTGTGGGATTTTGCTTTAGAACTCCATACTGCCCTGTCACAGTGAAAAGTAATATTAGGCAGAAGTCAGCTAGCACCCACAGAGGGAGCATTTAGACCAGCCCCAGCTAGAAGAGACTTGCTCATCCCAGTAGTTGGAAACAGTTCTGACTAAAAGGAGCTAAAGTGCTCTGGGCCTCCAAATAAACTTGAAAGGCAGTCTAGGCCACAAGCACTACAATTCCGGGGCAAGTCCCGGTGCTATGCTGGGCGTAGAGCCAGTGGACTTTGGGGGCACATGACTCAGTGAGACACCAGTTGGAGTGGCCAAGGGAGTGCTTTTGTCACTCCTCACTCAACCCCAGGCAATACAGCTCGCAGCTCCAGGGGAGACTCCTTCCTTTGCTAGAGGAGAGGAGAGGGAAGAGTAAAGAGGACTATGTCTTGCAACTTGGATACCAGTTCAGCAACGGTAAGATAGAGCACCAGGCAGAGAGCTGAGACCATTTATTAGTCCGTTCTCACACCACTATGAAGAGCTTCCCAAGACTGGGTATTTTATAAAGAAAAGAGGTTTAATTGATTCACAGTTCCACATGGCTGGGAAGGCCACAGGATATTTACAATCATAGCAGAAGGGGAAGAAGCACATCTTACCTGGTGGCAGGTGAAAGACGGTGAATGCGTAAAGGAGAAGCTGTCAGACACTTATAAAACCACCGGACCTCATGAGAACTCACTCATTATCATAAGAACAGCATGGGAGACACGACCCTTGTGATTTAATCACCTCCCACCAGATCTCTTCCTTGACACTTGGGGATTAAAATTCAAAATGACATTTGGGTGAGGACACAAAGCCTAACCGTATCAGACCCCCAATTCCAGGTCCTTGCTTGTAGACATTTCCAGACACACCCTGGGCCAGAAGGGAACCCACTGCTTTGAAGGAAATGACCCAATCCTGGCAGGATTCATCACTGCTGACTAAAGAGCCCTTGGGCCCTGAATAATCAGTAGTGGTACCAGGCAGTAGTCCCTGTGGGCCTTTGATGAGATTCAGAGATGTGCTTCAGATGTGACCGGGCATATTCCCAGCTGTGGTGGCTATGGGAAGGGATTTCTGCTTGAGAAAAGGAGAGGGAAGACTAAAGGGAACTTTGTCGTGCAGCTTAGGTACCAGCTCAGCCACAGTCGGGTAGAGCAACAAGTGGACTCTTAAAGTCCCTGATTCCAAGTTTTGGCTCTTGGACAGCCTTTCTGGACCTGCCCTGAGCCAGAGGGGAGCCCACTGCCCTGAAGGGAGAGTCTCAGGCCTGGCAGCATTCTCCATAAGCTGATTGAAGAGGCCCTGGGCCTTGAATGAACATCAGCAGTAGTCTGGCAGTATTCACCATGGAACTGGGAAGTGGTAGCCACAAGGAGAGACTCTTCTACATGTGAAAAGGGGAGGGAAGAGGGGTGCGAAGATGGTTCAACACATGCAAATCAATCAAGGTAATACATCATGTCAACTGAATGAAGGACAAAAATCATATGATCATTTCAATTGATGCTGAGAAGAGATTTGATAAAATTTGACATCACTTCATGAAAAAAGCCATTAAAAAGCTGGATTTAGAAGGAATATACCTTAACACAATGAAAGCCATATGTGACAGGCCCACAGCTAGTATCATACTGAATGGGGAATAACTGAAAGTCTTGCCTCTAAGATCTGGAACATGAAAAGGATGCTCACTTTCACCACTGTTATTCAGCATAGTAGAGCAAGTTCTTGCTAGCACAGTCACACAGGAGAAAGAAATAAAAGGTATCCAAACTGGAAAGGAAAAAGTTACATTATCCTTGTTTGCAGATGATATGATCTTATATTTGAAAAAATCTGAAGACCACTAAAAAATTACTAGAAGTGATAAACAAGTTTAGTAAAGTTGCAGGACACAAAATCGACATACCTAAACCAGTAGCATTTCTGTATGCTAACGGAGGACAATGTGAAAAAGAAATAAATGAGTTCCATTTATAATTACCACAAATAAAATTAAATAATCATGAATTAACCAAAAAAAGAGAGAAATCTCTACAATGGAAACTATAAAAGAGGCCAGACACAGTGGCTCATGCCTGTAACTCCAGCACTTTGGGAGGCCGAGGCGGGTGATCATGAGGTCAGGAGTTTGAGACCAGCCTAGCCAACATAGTGAAACTCCGTCTCTACTAAAAATACAAAAAATTATCCAGGCATGGTGGCGGTTACCTGTAGTCCCAGCTACTTGGGAGGCTGGTGCAGGAAAATCACTTGAACCCAGGAGGCAGAAGTTGCAGTGAGCTGAGATTACACCACTGCACTCCAGCCTGGGTGACAGAGTGAGACTCCATCTAAAAAAAAAAAAAAAAAAAGGGCGGGGGCGGAGCAAGATGGCCGAATAGGAACAGCTCCAGTCTCCAACTCCCAGCGCAAGCGACACAGAAGACCGGTGATTTCTGCATTTTCAACTGAGGTACTGGGTTCATCTCACTGGGGAGTGCCGGACGATCGGTGCTGGTCAGCTGCTGCAGCCCGACCAGCGAGAGCTGAAGCAGGGCGAGGCATTGCCTCACCTGGGAAGCCCAAGGGGGAAGGGAATCCCTTTTCCTAGCCAGGGGAACTGAGACACACAACACCTGGAAAATCGGGTAACTCCCACCCCAATACTGCGATTTAAGCAAACAGGCACACCAGGAGATCATATCCCACACCTGGCCGGGAGGGTCCCACACCCACGGAGCCTCCCTCATTGCTAGCACAGCAGTCTGTGATCTACCGGCAAGGCAGCAGCGAGGCTGGGGGAGGGGCGCCCGCCATTGCTGAGGAGGCTTAAGTAGGTAAACAAAGCTGCTGGGAAGCTCGAACTGGGTGGAGCTCACAGCAGCTCAAGGAAACCTGCCTGTCTCTGTAGACTCCACCTCTGAGGACAGGGCACAGTAAACAATAACAAACACAGCCGAAACCTCAGCAGATGCAAACGACTCTGTCTGACAGCTTTGAAGAGAGCAGTGGATCTCCCAACACGGAGGTTGAGATCTGAGAAGGGACAGACTTCCTGCTCAAGTGGGTCCCTGACCCCTGAGTAGCCTAACTGGGAGACATCCCCCACTAGGGGCAGTCTGACACCCCACACCTCACAGGGTGGAGTACACCCCTGAGAGGAAGCTTCCAAAGCAAGAATCAGACAGGTACACTCGCTGTTCAGAAATATTCTATCTTCTGCAGCATCTGCTGCTGATACCCAGGCAAACAGGGTCTGGAGTGGACCTCAAGCAATCTCCAACAGACCTACAGCTGAGGGTCCTGACTGTTAGAAGGAAAACTATCAAACAGGAAGGACACCTACACCAAAACCCCATCAGTACGTCACCATCATCAAAGACCAGAGGCAGATAAAACCACAAAGATGGGGAAAAAGCAGGGCAGAAAAGCTGGAAATTCAAAAAATAAGAGCGCATCTCCCCCGGCAAAGGAGCGCAGCTCATCGCCAGCAACGGATCAAAGCTGGACGGAGAATGACTTTGACGAGATGAGAGAAGAAGGCTTCAGTCCATCAAATTTCTCAGAGCTAAAGGAGGAATTACGTACCCAGCGCAAAGAAACTAAAAATCTTGAAAAAAAAGTGGAAGAACTGATGGCTAGAGTAATTCATGCAGAGAAGGTCATAAACGAAATGAAAGAGATGAAAACCATGACACGAGAAATACGTGACAAATGCACAAGTATCAGTAACCAACTCGATCAACTGGAAGAAAGAGTATCTGAGATTGAGGATCAAATGAATGAAATGAAGCGAGAAGAGAAACCAAAAGAAAAAAGAAGAAAAAGAAATGAACAAAGCCTGCAAGAAGTATGGGATTATGTAAAAAGACCAAATCCACGTCTGATTGGGGTGCCTGAAAGTGAGGGGGAAAATGGAACCAAGTTGGAAAACACTCTTCAGGATATCATCCAGGAGAACTTCCACAACCTAGTAGGGCAGGCCAACATTCAAATCCAGGAAATACAGAGAATGCCACAAAGGTACTCCTCGAGAAGAGCAACTCCAAGACACATAATTGCCAGATTCACCAAAGTTGAAATGAAGGAAAAAATCTTAAGGGCAGCCAGACAGAAAGGTCGGGTTACCCACAAAGGGAAGCCCATCAGACTAACAGCAGATCTCTCGGCAGAAACTCTCCAAGCCAGAAGAGAGTGGGGGCCAATATTCAACATTCTTAAAGAAAAGAATTTTAAACCCAGAATTTCATATCCAGCCAAACTAAGTTTCATAAGTGAAGGAGAAATAAAATCCTTTACAGATAAGCAAATGCTTAGAGATTTTGTCACCACTAGGCCTGCCTTACAAGAGACCCTGAAGGAAGCACTAAACATGGAAAGGAACAACCGGTACCAGCCATTGCAAAAACATGCCAAAATGTAAAGACCATCGAGGCTAGGAAGAAACTGCATCAACTAACGAGCAAAATAACCAGTTAATATCATAATGGCAGGATCAAGTTCACACATAACAATCTTAACCTTAAATGTAAATGGACTAAATGCTCCAATTAAAAGACACAGACTGGCAAACTGGATAAAGAGTCAAGTACCATCAGTCTGCTGTATTCAGGAGACCCATCTCACACGCAGAGACATACATAGGCTCAAAATAAAGGGATGGAGGAAGATTTACCAAGCAAATGGAGAACAAAAAAAAGCGGGGGTTGCAATACTAGTCTCTGATAAAACAGACTTTAAACCATCAAAGATCAAAAGAGACAAAGAAGGCCATTACATAATGGTAAAGGGATCAATTCAACAGGAAGAGCTAACTATCCTAAATATATATGCACCCAATACAGGAGCACCCAGATTCATAAAGCAAGTCCTTAGAGACTTACAAAGAGACTTAGACTCCCATACAATAATAATGGGAGACTTCAACACTCCACTGTCAACATTAGACAGATCAACGAGACAGAAAGTTAACAAGGATATCCAGGAATTGAACTCATCTCTGCAGCAAGCAGACCTAATAGACATCTACAGAACTCTCCACCCCAAATCAACAGAATATACATTCTTCTCAGCACCACATCGTACTTACTCCAAAATCGAACACGTAATGGAAGTAAAGCACTCCTCAGCAAATGTACAAGAACAGAAATTATAACAAACTGTCTCTCAGACCACAGTGCAATCAAACTAGAACTCAGGACTAAGAAACTCAATCAAAACCGCTCAACTACATGGAAACTGAACAACCTGCTCCTGAATGACTACTGGGTACATAACGAAATGAAGGCAGAAATAAAGATGTTCTTTGAAACCAATGAGAACAAAGATACAACATACCAGAATCTCTGGGACACATTTAAAGCAGTGTGTAGAGGGAAATTTATAGCACTAAATGCCCACAAGAGAAAGCAGGAAAGATCTAAAATTGACACTCTAACATCGCAATTAAAAGAACTAGAGAAGCAAGAGCAAACACATTCGAAAGCTAGCAGAAGGCAAGAAATAACTAAGATCAGAGCAGAACTGAAGGAGATAGAGACACAAAAAACTCTCCAAAAAATCAATGAATCCAGGAGTTGGTTTTTTGAAAAGATCAACAAAATTGACAGACCACTAGCAAGACTAATAAAGAAGAAAAGAGAGAAGAATCAAATCGACGCAATTAAAAATGATAAAGGGGATATCACCACCGACCCCACAGAAATACAAACTACCATCAGAGAATACTATAAACACCTCTATGCAAATAAACTGGAAAATCTAGAAGAAATGGATAATTTCCTGGACACTTACACTCTTCCAAGACTAAACCAGGAAGAAGTTGAATCCCTGAATAGACCAATAGCAGGCTCTGAAATTGAGGCAATAATTAATAGCCTACCAACCAAAAAAAGTCCAGGACCAGACGTATTCACAGCTGAATTCTACCAGAGGTACAAGGAGGAGCTGGTACCATTCCTTCTGAAACTATTCCAATCAATAGAAAAAGAGGGAATCCTCCCTAACTCATTTTATGAGGCCAACATCATCCTGATACCAAAGCCTGGCAGAGACACAACAAAAAAAGAGAATTTTAGACCAATATCCCTGATGAACATCGATGCAAAAATCCTCAATAAAATACTGGCAAACCGGATTCAGCAACACATCAAAAAGCTTATCCACCATGATCAAGTGGGCTTCATCCCTGGGATGCAAGGCTGGTTCAACATTCGCAAATCAATAAACATAATCCAGCATATAAACATAACCAAAGACAAAAACCACATGATTATCTCAATAGATGCAGAAAAGTCTTTTGACAAAATTCAACAGACCTTCATGCTAAAAACACTAAATAAATTCGGTATTGATGGAACGTACCTCAAAATAATAAGAGCTATTTATGACAAACCCACAGCCAATATCATACTGAATGGGCAAAAACTGGAAAAATTCCCTTTGAAAACTGGCACAAGACAGGACTGACCTCTCTCACCACTCCTATACAACATAGTGTTGGAAGTTCTGGCTAGGGCAATCAGGCAAGAGAAAGAAATCAAGGGTATTCAGTTAGGAAAAGAAGAAGTCAAACTGTCCCTGTTTGCAGATGACATGATTGTATATTTAGAAAACCCCATTGTCTCAGCCCAAAATCTCCTTAAGCTGATAAGCAACTTCAGTAAAGTCTCAGGATACAAAATTAATGTGCAAAAATCACAAGCATTCTTATACACCAGTAACAGACAAACAGAGAGCCAAATCAGGAATGAACTTCCATTCACAATTGCTTCAAAGAGAATAAAATACCTAGGAATCCAACTGACAAGGGATGTAAAGGACCTCTTCAAGGAGAACTACAAACCACTGCTCAGTGAAATCAAAGAGGACACAAACAAATGGAAGAACATACCATGCTCATGGATAGGAAGAATCAATATCGTGAAAATGGCCATACTGCCCAAGGTAATTTATAGATTCAATGCCATTCCCATCAAGCTACCAATGAGTTTCTTCACAGAATTGGAAAAAACTGCTTTAAAGTTCATATGGAACCAAAAAAGAGCCCACATCTCCAAGACAATCCTAAGTCAAAAGAACAAAGCTGGAGGCATCACACTACCTGACTTCAAACTATACTACAAGGCTACAGTAACCAAAACAGCATGGTACTGGTACCAAAACAGAGATATAGACCAATGGAACAGAACAGAGTCCTCAGAAATAATACCACACATCTACAGCCATCTGATCTTTGACAAACCTGAGAGAAACAAGAAATGGGGAAAGGATTCCCTATTTAATAAATGGTGCTGGGAAAATTGGCTAGCCATAAGTAGAAAGCTGAAACTGGATCCTTTCCTTAGTCCTTATACGAAAATTAATTCAAGATGGATTAGAGACTTAAATGTTAGACCTACTACCATAAAAATCCTAGAGGAAAACCTAGGTAGTACCATTCAGGACATAGGCATGGGCAAAGACTTCATGTCTAAAACACCAAAAGCAACAGCAGCAAAAGCCAAAATTGACAAATGGGATCTCATTAAACTAAAGAGCTTCTGCACAGCAAAAGAAACTACCATCAGAGTGAACAGGCAACCTACAGAATGGGAGAAAATTTTTGCAATCTACTCATCTGACAAAGGGCTAATATCCAGAACCTACAAAGAACTCCAACAAATTTACAAGAAAAAACCAAACAACCCCATCAAAAAGTGGGCAAAGGATATGAACAGACATTTCTCAAAAGAAGACATTCATACAGCCAACAGACACATGAAAAAATGCTCATCATCACTGGCCATCAGAGAAATGCAAATCAAAACCACAATGAGATACCATCTCACACCAGTTAGAATGGCGATCATTAAAAAGTCAGGAAACAACAGGTGCTGGAGAGGATGTGGAGAAATAGGAACACTTTTACACTGTTGGTGGGATTGTAAACTAGTTCAACCATTATGGAAAACAGTATGGCGATTCCTCAAGGATCTAGAACTGATGTACCATATGACCCAGCCATCCCATTACTGGGTATATACCCAAAGGATTATAAATTATGCTGCTATAAAGACACATGCACACGTATGTTTATTGCAGCACTATTCACAATAGCAAAGACTTGGAATCAACCCAAATGTCCATCAGTGACAGATTGGTTTAAGAAAATGTGGCACATATACACCATGGAATACTATGCAGCCATCAAAAAGGATGAGTTTGTGTCCTTTGTAGGGACATGGATGCAGCTGGAAACCACCATTCTTAGCAAACTATCACAAGAACAGAAAACCAAACACCGCATGTTCTCACTCATAGGTGGGAACTGAACAATGAGATCACTTGGACTCAGTAAGGGGAATATCACACACTGGGGCCTATCATGGGCAGGGGGGAGGGGGGAGGGATTGCATTGTGAGTTATACCTGATGTAAATGACGAGTTGATGGGTGCAGCACAGCAACATGGCACAAGTATACATATGTAACAAACCTGCACGTTATGCACATGTACCCTACATCTTAAAGTATAATAATAAATAAATAAATAAATAAATTTAAAAAAAAAAGAAAAAAGAGAGAAAACTATAAAACATTGATGTAAGAAATTGAAGAAACTGAAGAGGACACAAGAAAATGAAAATATATTCCATGTTCATGGATTGGAAGAATGAATATTGTTAAAACATCCATACTACCCAAAGCGATCTACACATTAAATGCAATCCCTATCCAAATACCAATAACATGCTTCACAGAAATAGAAAAATAACCTGAAAATTTATATGGAGCCACAAAAGACCGAGAATATCTCAAGATGTCCTAAGCAGAAAGAACAAAACTAGGAATCCCATTACCTGACTTCAATTTATACTGCAGAGCTATAGTAACCAAAGAGCATGGTACTGGTATAAAAATAGATACATAGACACATGGAACAGAATAGAGACCTCAGAACAAAATCTATATATTTACAGTGAACTCATTTTCAACAAAGGTGCCATGAACATACATTGGGGAAAGGATAGTCTTTTCCCTAAATGGTGCTGGGAAAACTGGTTATGCAGGGAAAACTGGATAACCATATGCAGGGGAATGAAACTAGATCCCTATCTCTTGTCATATATAAAAATCAAATAAAAATGAATTAAAGACCTAAATCTGAGACCTCAAACTATGGAACTACTAAAAGAAGACATTCATGAGATGAGACGACCCACAGAATGGGAGAAAATACTTGCAAACTACCCATGTGACAAAGGTTTAATAACCAGAATATATAAGGAGCTCAAACAACTCTATAGGAAAAAAAATCTAATAATCCAATTTAAAAATGGGCAAAAGATCTGAATAGACTTTTCTCAAAAGAAGACATACAAATGGCAACAGGCATATGAAGAGGTGCTCAACATCATTATGCATCAGAGAAATGCAAATTGAAACTAAAACGAGAACTATAACTAAAACTAAAATTGAAACTAAAATCATCTTACCCCAATTAAAACAGCTTTTATCCGAAAGATAGGCAATAACCAATGCTGGCAAGAATATGGAGAAAATGGAACATTTGTACACTGTTGGCGGGAATATAAATGAGTACAACCACCATGGGGAATAGTTTTGAGCTTCCTCAAAAAGCTAAAAATAGAATTACCATATGATCCAGAAATCTCACTGCTAGGTATATACCCAAAAGAAAGGAAATCAGGATATTGAAAAAATGTCTGCACTCCCAGTTTACTGTAACACTATTCACAATAGTGAAGATTTGGAAGCAATATAAGTGTGTTCATCAGCAGATGAGTGGATGGGAAAATGTGGTGGTACACAATGATGTACTATTCAGTCATAAAAAGAATAAAATTCTGTCATTTGAAACAATATGAATGGAACTACAGTTTATTACATTAAGCAAAATAAGATAAACTTCACATGTTCTCACCAATTTGTGGGAACTAAAATTTGTAACAAATGAACTCATGGAGATAGAGAGTAGAATGATGGTAACTAGAAGCTGAGAAGGGTAGTGGGGGTAGGGGGAGAAATGGAGATGGTTAATTGATACAAAATTATGATTTGATAGAATAAATAAGATCAAGTATTTGATAGCACAACAGAGTGACTACAGTCAGCAATAATTTATTGTACATTTAAAAATAACTAAAAGAGTATAATTGGTTTGTAACACAAAGAAAAGATAAATGCTTGAGGTGATGGGTGCCCCATTTATCCTGATGTGATATTACACATTGCATGTCTGTATCAAAATATCATATCATAAATATGTATATATCATAAATATGTACACTTCCTTCGTACTCACAAGCAATTTTTAAAAATTTTAAAAGTTCTGTTAAAACTTTGTTTCATCCATAAAATTATTAAAAATATTGTATAAAATTACCTTCGGGCTATGTGTATATAAAATATACACTAATTTTGTGCTTAGACTTGGGTACCATACCCAAGATATCTCCTTATGTATGTGCAAATATTTCAAAATCTGAAAAAATTCAAAATCTGAAACAGTTCTAGTCTTAAGCATTTTGAATAAGAGATATTTAATCTCTATTTCTTCTTATATGAGTTGTGATAGTTTGAGTCTTTCAAGAAATTCGTCAGTTTCATCTAAGTTATCAAATTTGTGAGCATAGAGTTATTTATAATATTCATTCATGTATTGCACTTTTAATATTCATGGGGTTAGTAATGGTGATTCTTACTTTATTCTTATATTGGTTATTTGTGTCTTCTCTCTGTTTTTCTTTTTTTGTTTGTTTGTTTGAGACGGAGTCTCGCTCTGTCGCCCAGGCTGGAGTGCAGTGGCGCGATCTCGGCTCATTGCAAGCTCCGCCTCCCGGGTTCACGCCATTCTCCTGCCTCAGCCTCCCGAGGAGCTGGGATTACAGGCGCCTGCCGCCACGCCCGGCTAATTTTTTTGTACTTTTAGTAGAGACGGGGTTTCACCGTGTTAGCCAGGATGGTCTCGATCTCCTGACCTCGTCATCCGCCCGCCTCGGCCTCCCAAAGTGCTATGATTACAGGTGTGAGCCACTGCGCCGGGCCCTCTCTGTTTTTCTTTGTTAGCCTGGCAATAGTTTTGTCAACTTTATTAATCTTTTCAAAGAACCAGCTTTTGATTTCACTGTTTTTCTCTTCTCATGTTCAGTTTCATTGATTTATGTTCTAATTTTTGTTACTTATTTTCCCTCGTTTCATTTAGAGTTTAATTGTTCTTCTTTCTCTGGTTTCTTAAGGTGGACACAGGCTTTTGATTTTAGATCTTTCTTCTTTTTAATGGCATTTAATGCTATAGATTTCTTTCTTAGCACTGCTGTAACTCTATCCCACAAAGTTTGAAAAATTATATTTTATTTTCATTTAGTTCAATATTCTAAATTTCTCTTGAGATTTCTTCAAGTCTTGTGTTATTTAGAAATATGTTGTTTAATTTCCAAATATTTGAGTGTTTTCCAGCTATCATTCTGTTGCTGATTTCTCCTTTAATTCCATTGTTGTCTGATAACATGCTTCTTATGATTTATATTCTTTTAACTGTTAAGGTGTACTCGGTGGCTAAAAATGTGGCCTATCCTGGTGAATGTTCATGTGAGCTTGAGAAGAATGTGTATGCTGCTGTAGTTGGATGGAGTATTCTATAAACATCAATTAGATCCAGTTAATTGATAGTGCTTTTCAGGCCAACTGTATCTTTATTAAATTTATGCCAGCTTGACCTATCAGTTACTGACAGAAGCGTATTAAAGTCTTCAACTATAATAATGATTTTTTTCATTTCTCCTTGCTGTTCTATCCATTTTTGCTTCATATATTTTGACATTATTGTTAGGCACATACGTGTTTAGGATTGTTATGTCTTCTTGGAGAATTGGGTCCTTTTTCATTATGTAATATCCTCTTTAGCTCTGATAACTTTCACTCTTCTAAAGTCACATTCGTCTGAAGTTAATACAAGTACTTCAGCTTACTTTGATTAGTATTAGTGTGATATTCCTTCTCCATCCCTTTACTTTTCTCTTGAGTCTTTATATTTGTAGTGGGTTTCATAGAGACATATCTAGTTAGGCCTTTTAAAAAATTCTACCTTAACAGTTATAGTCTTTTAATCAGTGTTTTTTATTGTTACCATTTAAAGTGGCTATTCTGGGCATAGTGGTGTGCTCTTATAATCGCAGTTATTCTGGAGGCTGAGACAGGAGAATCGCTTGAACCCAGGAGGTGAAGGTTACAGTGAGCTGAGATCATGCCATTGCACTCCAGGTTGGGCAACAGAGCAAGACTCCATCTCAAAAAAAAAAAAAAAAAAAAAAAAAAAGGCTATTGATATAAATAAATTAATATGTATTATGTTTGTAACGGTTTTTTATTTATTGCATTTTTTGGTTCCCACTCCCAGTTTTAATTGATCATTTTATGTGATATTTTAAAAATCTGTTTTAGCATACCAATTATACTTTTTTGACATTAAAAGTTTCCCAAAGGTTGTAATATATATTTTTAACAAATATTAGTTCACTTTCAAAGAACACACATAATGCAGATGCTTTATAACTGTGTGCTCAGTTCCTCTTTTCAGTCTTTGTAACATTGCAGTCATTCATTTCACTTATCCATATGCTATACACATTGTTACTATTATTACTTTAACAAATTGTTACTATTATTAAACAGTTATATTTTAAGAAAAAGAAAAGTAACAGATTCTATGTTATCTTTATTTATTTCTTCACTGATGCTCTTCTTTTCTTTGTGTAGTTCCAAGTTTCTGAACTACAAAATTTCCTCTGCCTGAAAAACTACTTTTAACATTTCTTTTAGGGAGGTCTGCTGGCAACGAGTTTCCTCAGTTTTTGTTTGTCTGAGAAAGTCTTTATTCCTCTTTCACTTTTAAAGGATAACTTTGCTGGACATAGAATTCTACACTGGTAGTTTTTTGACTTTAAAGATTTTACTTCACCCTTTTTGTTTGTATAGTTTATGATGAGAAGCCCATTATAATTCTTATTCTTCTTCCAGTACAGGAAAAAAAGTTTTTATCCTCTGGATTCTTCTCAGATTTCCCTTTAATTTTTGCAGTTTGAATATGACAGTGTAGGTATGTGCGTGTATGTGTGTGTTGATATTTATCCTGCTTGATGTTCTCTGCACTTCCTGGACTTATGGTTTGGTGTCTGTCATAAATTTTGGAAAATGCTCAGTTTTTATTAGCCTTTATTACTTCAGCCTCTTCCTTCTTTCCTACCTCCTTCTCTCTCTCTCTTTATATATATGTGTGTGTGTGTATATATATGTATGTATATATCTGTATGTGTATATATATGTGTGTGTATATATATCCTCTCTGGCATTTGAACTATGCATATATGATGACACATTTTGCAATTGTTCTTGGATTTGCTGTTATGGGTTATTGTTTTTCATTCTCTTTTCTATCTTTGTTTTAGGCTGAGAAATTTTGTCAATATATCTTCAAGCTCACTAATTCTGTCCTTGGCCATGTCTAGTCTACTGATGACCCCATTCTTTATTTCTGTTACAATGTTTTTGATTTCTAGCATTTCCTTTTTATTATTTCTTAGAGTTTCCATCTTTCTGCTTACATTATCCATTTCTGTTTACATGGTGTCTCCTTTTCCTCTTAGAGTACTTAACATATTAATCATACTTATTTTAAATTCCTTGTCTGAAAATTCCAAAATCTATGTCATATCTTGTTCTGATGCTTGATTTGCCTTTTCAGACTAAGTTTTTTTTTAATCTTTTAGCATTATTTGTGTGTGTGTGTGTGTGTGTGTGTGTGTGTGTGTGTGTGTGTGTGTTTGAAAGCCAGACACGATGCACTGAGTAATAGGAACTGAGGTAATAGGCTTTTAGAATGAGGTTTATATTAATCTAGTTAGGATTTCAGCTGTCTGATGTTTGTTGTGCTGTAAATACTAGAAGCTTCAAATTCCCCTAATGTCCTTGATTTTATTTCCTCCATTGTCTTTAGACTTCCTTAATAACTTCCCTTGACTCTTTACATATAGTCTACATCTTGTGCCTCTGTCACAGTTTTACTAGTGCCTGTTGATGTGGTGGTAAGGTGTGAGGAAGAAGTGGCATTTTGTAATCTTACAATTAAATTTCAATCTTTTAATGCACCCGTGTCTCTGGAATGTGACCTTAAAAGTGTTTTCCAGTAGTATAACTCATTCCCTAATTCCTTTCCATGGCTGCAGCTCTATTACTTTGAAGCTATAACCTTTACTGACTTCTTTTCCACCTTACGGGAGGTGGGTTAGAAGGAATGCCCTTTGCCCAGACAGGATAAAGTTCTGGCAAAGTTTTTTCCCCTGTAAGTAGAACTTTGTTAAGGAGAGGGCTCTGAACATATTTCACAATGATTAACCTTTTCCCACCCCCAACTGCCAGAGCCATGAAGGGATTTCTTTGGGATCTTCACTGTGATCACTTGGTAGTGTTCCTGGAGATAAAACCCATGGAAATCTGGGGAAACACCTATGAAAAAGGCCTTCAGAAAATTTTACCCTCATAGTAGTCCATACCCAGTCTCCAGAAATTCATCAAAGTTTCCATTTAAGTGTTCCTGTCAGTTAACAGCTCTTGTGGCTTTTCCTTCAGGTAGTAGGGTTTCAGCTGTGACTTGGGATTCACTGGTTTCTCCAGATTTTAGGGTGATGGTTTTCCCTGCAACTTAAGTTTTCTGATAAGTCCAAGAAAAGCCATTGATTTTCAGATTACCCAGATTATCTTGTTATAATAGCAGAAATGATGATTTTCATGCTCCTTAAATGTTGGAATTGAAACTTTAAGTTGCCCAGTGACATTTAATATAATTCTGCATATGACTAAATTTAGGCCTACCACTTAATTAATCGTTTTATGCTTTCCCTCTGTTTTTTTGTTTAAATATATTTTGTTTTTTAGAGTAGGTTTTGTCTCACAGCAAAATTGAGTGGAATGTATAGAGAAACTTTTCATATGCCCCAATTCCCTGCAAATGCATAGTCTCCTCCATTATCAACATTCCCCACCAGAGTATTACAATTTATTACAATTGAACCACACTGACACATCATAATTATAATCTGCCATTATAGTACCATACAGAATAATTTCATAGCCGCCCAAATCCTCTATGCTTCACCTCTTGTATTTTTTTCATTTTCCCTTTTTTATATTCAAGTAGATTACTTTAATATTTTTAAAATTTCATTTTAAATTTATCTGTTGGCTTCTTAGCTATACCCTACATGATTTGTAATGGTGTTTTTGGGGGTTACAATATGCATTCTTAATTTTAAAAAACCATCTTCTTAGGTATAACATTGTGAAATTGCAGACAAAGTGTAAGAATCCTGCAAAGATATAATTCTATTTATTGTCCCTTCAGATCTATTGGCAATTGATCCCCTTAGTTTTCTCTCTTTGAAAATGCCTTTATTTCACTGTCATTCTTGAAGGCTAGTTTTGCTAGCTATAGAATTCTTGGCTGAGAGGGCTTTTTGTTCTCATTATTTCAGATTTTGTTCCATTATCTTTAGTCTTCCATAGTTTTAAATGAGAAGTCAGAATTCTTGTTTCTTTTTTTTTTTTTTTTTTTTTTTTTTTGAGACGGAGTCTCGCTCTGTCGCCCAGGCTGGAGTGCAGTGGCCAGATCTCAGCTCACTGCAAGCTCCGCCTCCCAGGTTCCCGCCATTCTCCTGCCTCAGCCTCCCGAGTAGCTGGGACCACAGGCGCCGCCACCTCGCCCGGCTAATTTTTTGTGTTTTTAGTAGAGACGGGGTTTCGCCGTGTTAGCCAGGATGGTCTCCATCTCCTGACCTTGTGATCCGCCCGTCTCGGCCTCCCAAAGTGCTGAGCCACCGCGCCCGGCCAGAATTCTTGTTTCTTTGTGTTTAATGTATGGGTTTTATAAGGCTGCTTTCAATATTTATCCTTTATATTTAATTTTTAGCCCTTTGACTTTGATATGTCTACTCTTGGTTTTCTTTGCATTTATCATGTTAAAATTCACTGGTTTTCTTAAGGCTGTAAACTTATGCCTCCAAATTTGAGGCATAATTAGCTATTATTTCTTCAAATATTTTTTCTCCCTCATTCTTTTGTGTCTATTGATATGATAAAGTGATTTTTCTTTTTTTTTTTACCTTGTTAATGTGATGGATTACATTACTTGATTTTTGAATGTTGAACTAGCCTTGAATGACCCATATGTACTCCACTTGATCATATATAATTATTTTTACACATTGTTGGATTTGGTTTGCTAATATTTTGCTGAAGATTTTTGCATCTGTGTTCATAAAATATATTGGTCTGTAGCTTTTTTCCTCGTATTTGTCTGGTTTTAGTATGAGGGTAATGCTGGCTTCAGAATAAGTTAGGAAGTATTCCTTCTGCTTCTATCTTTTGAAAGAGATAGTAGAGAATTGGTATCATTTCCTCCTTAAATGATTGGTAGAATTCACCAGGGAAATCATCTGGGCCTGATGTGTTCTGTTTTGTAAGGTTATTAGTTATTGATTAAATTTCTTTAATAGCTATAGGCCTATTCAGATTGTCTATTTCTTTTTTTTTTTTTTTTTTTGAGATGGAGTCTCCCTCTGTCCCCCAGGCTGGGGTGCAGTGGCGTGATCTCGGCTCACTGCAAGCTCTGCCTCCCGGGTTCACGCCATTCTCCTGCCTCAGCCTACCGAGTAGCTGGGACTACAGGCACCCGCCACCGTGCGTGGCTTTTACATATATATATATATATATATATATATATATATATATATATATATATATATTTGCATTTTTAGTAGAGACGGGGTTTCACCGTGGTCTCGATCTCCTGACCTTGTGATCCGCCCACCTCGGCCTCTCAAAGTGCTGGGATTACAGGCGTGAGCCACCGCGCCCGGCCTGCCTATTTCTTCTTATATGAGTTCTGGCAGTTTGTGTCTTTCAAGGTATTGGTCAATTTCATTAAGTTACCAAGTTTGAGGGCTTGTTGTTCAAAGATGTGTTCATGGTTTTCTTTAGTTATCATTATTTATTTGTTCATAGGTTTTCTTTATTATCTTTTGCTGTTCCAGGGATCTATAGTGATGGCCTATCTTTTGGTTCTGATATTGATAATTTGTGCCTTTTTTTCTGTTTCTTCTTAGTCTGGCAAGAGGTTTATTAATTTTTTAGACCTTTCAAATTGCTATCTTTTGATTTTGTTAATTTTTGATTTCTTGTTTTCAGTTGTATTGATTTCTGCTTTGACTTTCATTGTTTCTTTTTTAAAGCTTACTTTGGATTTAATTTGCTCTTCTTTTTCTAGTTTGCTAAGGTGGACACTTAGATAATTGATTTTAGATGTTTTCTTTTCTAATATACTCATTCAATGCTATACGTTTCCCTCTAAGCATTGCTTTCATTGCATCCCACAAATTTTGATAACTTGTATTTTCATTTAGTTCAAAATATTTTCAAGTTTTTTTCAAGATGTATTCTTTGACCCATGTGGTATTTAGAAGTGTATTGTTTAATCTTGAAGTATTTTGGGATTTTCTGACTATCTGTCTGTTATTAATTTCTAGTTTAATTCCATTGTGGCTTGAGAGCAGATGCTGTGTGATTCCTATTTTTAAAAAAATTTTAAGGTTCATTTTATGACACCAAATGTGGTCTATCTTGGTGAAAGTCCCACTTGAGTTTGAGAAGAATATGTATTCTGCTGTTGCTGGGTGAAGTGGTTGATACACATAAATTTTACTCATTTGATTGACTGAGCTTGACTACGTTTTTTTTCTGATGAAATGCCTGCTGGATCTGTTCATTTCTGATAGAGGAGTGTCAAAAATCTTCAACTATTTTAGTGGATTTCTCCATTTTTTCTTGCAATTCTATCAGTTTTGCCTGCTATATTTTGATGCTCTGTTTTTAGGCACATACACGTTAAAGATTGTTATGTCTTCTTAGAGAATTGGGCCCTTTGTTATTACATAATTCCAGTCTTTTTCCCTGATAACTTTCTTGAGTTGTAGCTCCCATAATGCCCACTGTCATGGGAGGTACCCGGTGGGAGGTAATTGAATCATGGTGGTGGGTTTTACCCATGCTGTTCTCGTGATAGTGAATAAGTCTCATGAGATCTGATGGTTTTATAAAGGGGCGTTTCCCTGCACACTTCTCTCTCGCCTGCCATCATGTGTGACTTTGCTCCTCATTTGGCTTCTGCCATGATTGTGAGGCCTCCCAGCCATGTGTAACTGTGAGTCAATTAAATCTCTTTCCTTTATAAATTACTCAGTCTCAGGTATGTCTTTGTCAGCAGTGTGAGAACAGATTAATATCTACCATGTTTGTAGTATCTATATTGATATAACTATATGCCTAGGTGTAGATTTTTTTCCATTTATCCTTCTTGGTGTTCTCTGAGCTTATTGGATCTGTAGTTTAGTATCTGATTTAATTAATTGGAGGAAATTACTAGTCATTATTGCTTTGAATATTCCTTCAGTTTCTTTCTCTTTTTCTTCCCCTGGTAGTCACATTACCTGCATGTTACACTTTTTGTCATTGTCCCACAGTTCTTAATATTCTGTTCTTCTCTAACATTTCATTATTTATTCCTTTTCAGAATGTTCAGTTATTCTTTCTTAGAATGTGCATTATCCATTCATTATTGCATGCTGCCTAGTTTTTTCATTACAGACCTAAGCATATTAAATCATAGTTGTTTTAAATTCATGGTCTGATAATTATAACATCTTTCCCATATCTGAGTCTGATTCTGATGCTTGCTGTGTTTCTTCTGACTGTGTTTTTTGCCCCTGAGTATACAATTTTTTTGTTTAAAGCTGGACATAATATGCTAGGTAAAAGGAGCTGGGGTAAATAGGCCTTTAGTAATGTGAAGTGGTAAAGTGTGGGGGAAGGGGAAGCATTCTATAGTCCAATGAGTAGGTCTGTGTCCTTTGGTGAGCCTGTGCCCTGGGCTGTGAACCTCATCATTGCTCCACAGTTAATACCTTCTTCCCCTTAGGTGGGACAGGATAGTTAGAAGGGGCTGAGGGTTGGATATTTCCTTTTCCCCAGGTAAGTTAGTCTGATAAAACCTTGGCAGGTTAGGTTCTGGCAAAATTGCTTTTCTTGAGAGGAGGCCGTATTAGTAGGGACAAAATGCTCTGGCATATTTCAAATGATTCTTTTCCCCCATTCCCTGGTGGAAGCATGAGGGGATTTTTCTCTGATCTTCACTGTGATAAACTGGTAGAGTTCCTGGAGGTAAAACTAAAGTGTGGAGGCTGCCTAATGACTAGGTCCCCCTAGAGTGTTCAACTCTTAGACTTGCCCATTCTGAGCCTCCAGCAATTTGTCTATTACAGTTCAGGTTTTCCTAGCCCACTGCTGGTTCCTGCAGAGCTTCTGCTTATGAGTTTTGCTTTGGATAGTTGTGATTCTCTGCATCTGTCTGTTTCTTCAATTTCGGGGGCAGTGGTTTGCCTTGTGATCTCACTTCTCTGATGGTGTGAGCTGTTGATTTTTCAATTTCTTCAGTTTTTTTACTTGTTGTTACAGACAGAGTGGTGACTTCCAAGCTTCTTACATGCTGAACTGGAAACTAGGAGTTCTTTTCTTTCTTTCTTGAATTCCATTTACACATGTATTTGACTTTTGATATTGTTCTACTTGTTCCTGTGGTTTTCTCATTAAATATTTTTTCTCAGCCAGGTGTGGTGGCATGAGTAATTCCAGCACTTTTGGAGGCTGAGGTGGGAGGATAGCATGTGCCTAGTAGTTTGAGACCCGCCTGGGCAACACAGGGTGACCCCATATCTACAAAATATAAAAACATCAGCCAGGCATGATGGCTCACACTTGTGGTCCCAGCTACTTGGGAAACTGAGGTAAGAGGATCTGCTTGAGCCCAGTGAGTCAAGGCTGTAGTGAGCTATGATCCTGCCACTGCACTGCAGCCTGGGTATTACCCATAGAGTAAGACCCTGTCTCACACACACACAGAAATTCTCTTCTTCACATTAAACAATTTCTCCTGATCTATCTTCATGTTCACTAACACTTCTGTCTACCATCTTTATTTTGTTGTTAAACCAATCCTGTGTACCTTCATTTTAGAAATTTTATGTTTCATTTTTAGAATTTGTATTTTGCTCTTTTTTTATAGTTTCTATTTTTCTTCTGAGATTTTTATCCTTTCATTCATTAGGAGTGTATTTTCCTTTACCTTACTGAACTTTGTTGGAATAGCAACTTTATAATATTTGTTTGATAATTTCAATGGCAGGTTCATCTTATGGTTGGCTTTTGCTTTTTTATCTTCTCCCTTGAGAATGAGTCACATCGTCCCACTTCTTCACATATCAAGAAGTTTTGAATTATATCCAGGATACTGTGAGTTTTATGTTGTGTGGTCCTGAATTCTGTTATATTTTTCCAAAAAGTGTTTATGTTTCTGTGTTAACAGGTAACTTACCCAGTGAGATGCAAATTGCAAACTCTGTTTTGCCTGAGGTAGGTAGCCGCTTCGGTATCAGTTTTGTTCTTTTAGTTTCAACTGGAAGTTGTTTTGGCTCTGTCATCTGATTCTTTATACAAGAAAGAGAAAGGTTTTCTTTTGTTGTTGTTTGTTTTTTTGACAGGGTCTCACTCTGTTGTCTAGGCTGGTGGAGTGCAGTGGCACAATCATAGCTCACTTCAGCCTTGACCTCCCAGTCTCAAGTGATCCTTCTACCTCAGGCTCCCGAGTTGCCACAATGTCCGGTACATCTTTTTGATTTTTTGTAGAGATGAGATCTCACTATGTTGCCCAGGTTGGTCTCAAACTCCTAGACTCAAATGATCCTCTTTGGCCTCCCAAAGTGCTAGGATTACAGGTGTGAGCCACTGTGCCCAATTTATAATTTTTTTTTTCAAACAAAACAAAAGTATAAGCCACCCTGCAACATGCCATGACTACAGACAGACTGCTTTCAGAATAAAATCACAAAAATAGAAAACTCAGCCTGCACTGTTGCCTTCTTCCAAATGTCAATATCCCCTTAACATCTCCCTGGTCTTTTCATTCTCTGGAGCCCTGAGGTAGCTGCTCACTGAATTTTGTCCAGAATTTATATTTGTTATTTGTAGGTTGTTTTGTCTGTTAAGGATTTTTTCTACCATACTGGAAACAGAACACTTTCAGACTCTGGTTTCATGGCAAGATTCTCTAGTCTGTACCACAGCTGAATGACCATCAAAGAGAATGTTTAGCTTTCTGAAATTCCATTGCCTCACCGGTAGAACGGAGTTTCAAATGAATCAAAACATGTAAACAATGTATTAGGGTTCTCCAGAGAAACAGAATGAGTAAGATATATAGAGATATATGAGAAGAGATTTATTATAGTAATTGGCTCACTTGATTATGGAGGCCATGGTCATCATCGTTGGAGAACGATGAAAGGCAGTGGTATGATTCAGTATGAGCCTAAATGCTTCAAAACCAGGGAAACTGATGACGTAACTCCCAGTCCTATAGGCTGGAGGCTTGATAATCAGGGTGGGAGGTGAAGGCAAGTAGGTGGTGGAGTTTGCTAGTGTCAGACTCTAAGGCCTAGAGTCTGAAGTCCTCAGAACTAAGAGCTCTAATATCCAAAGACAGGAGAAGATGGATGTCCTAGCTCAAGAAAACAGAAACAGAATTCATCCCGTCTCTACATTTTTGTTCCATTCAGGTCCTCAATGGATTGGATGACGCCTGCCCGTGTTGGTGAGGGTAGATGTTCTTTACTCATCTACTGATTCAAATGCTAATCTCTCCTAGAAATACCCTCAGAGACACACTCAGAAATAATGATTTTTCAACTATCTGGGCATCCCTTAGTGCAATCAAGTTGACACATAAAATTAACTATCAGAGGCAACAATAAAATGTTAATTTTCTTTCTCCATATCTTCTCTTCTTTCACAGACAGATTCAATCTGTAATCCTGGATTTTCCATGTTCAAAAGCCAGCCTGAAACCATCCTTTCTGGCAGCAATTCTATAAAGTAGAGGCTCTAATTTTCTGGTCTTACTCCATTTAAGTGAGACTTTCCCTTACCTGTCAGGTAGTGGGAATAGGACAGGAGGAAATTATCTAATCTTAGTAAAACCAAAAGCTTAAAGCTGAACTGAAATACACATATTTGTTCTTATGAGTCCTTTGGCTTTTTCCCAAACTCCCCCAATGCCAGGAGGTTTTTGTGAGTCATCTCTTCTACTAGGCCTTCTCCATATTGCTAGTTCCTTCAGTTTTTCCTCCCGGTTTTTCATAGGGAGTTTACTGACCTTCTAAAAGAATTCATTTTATACACAGGAAGGTTTAGTTATAATCTTGTCTTATTCCCAGTTAATTCTCTAAAAACTCTTTTTTTTTTTTCACAAATAAAATGGCCATGAAGTATTAGACTAATTGAACTCAGTTATACCCCCAGAGAGGAGTACTATGACCAATGACCAACTTTTAAGCAAGGATTTGTGGTTTTGTTTGCTTGCTTTGAGATGGAGTTTCACTCTGTCACCCAAGCTGGAGTGCAATGGCTTGTATTTTTAGTAGAGATGGGGTTTCACCATATTGGCCAGGCTGGTCTTGAACTCCTTACCTCAAGTTATCTCCTTGCCTTGGCCTCCAACAGTGCTGGGATTACAGGTGTGAGCCACTGCCGTGTTGCTTGTTTTATAAAAGTTGCCATTCCATTCACTTTACAAGGGAAAGAAAAATGATGTATGTCTGCTTGTAAGATCTTATTTGCAATTCCGAAATCCAAAAAGCTCTGAAAATTTAAGTTCTTCTGCAAGTTTGGTACAGATTCATTTGGCTGAAAAACCTGACTGCAGCTCATATGAGGTTTTTCATCGCCTTTCATTATCAATTTAGTGTAAGCATTCATGTATGTCACTGCAAAAATATTGATGTGGTTGATTATGGGGTGCTGCTCAACAGTCCAGATTTGGTGTTTTGTAATATATAGCATTATATATTACCTGTCTAGAATTTGAAAAGTTCTTAATCTCATTTTAATTAATTAATTAATTAATTATTTTGAGGCAGGGTCTCTCTCTTCCACCCAGGCTGGAGTGCAGTGGTGCAATCACATAGCTCACTGTAGCCTCAACCTTATGGACTCATTTGATCCTCCCACTTCAGCCTCCGGAGTATCTGGGACTGCAGATGTGCACCACCATGCCTGGCTAATTTTTATATATTTTGTAGAGACAGGGTTTCACCGTATTGCCCAGGCTGGTCTTGCACTTCTGTGCTCAAATGATCCTCCTGCCTCAGCCTCCCAAAGGGCTGAAGTTACAGGCATGAGCCATAGCAACTGGCCCAAAAAGTTCTTAATTTTAAAACAACACATCTTGTTCTTAGGGTTTTGGATAAGGGATTTCAGATCTACATTATAATGTTTTACAAACTTAAAAATGCTTCATACATTTTTATCACTCTCACCTTAATAAATTGTTAGAAATTATTAAAACAGTACAAATTCATGGGCAGAATATTACCTCTAAGTAATTTCTAATAAATAGATGGAGTGGAAAGTTTCTGTTATATATGTATATATGAAGTATAAAAGTATGGACATATTCATGTCTTATATTTTATATTGACAATTATATTCCATAAAAGCAATTATTTAGAGATAATATCTATCATGTTAAACAACCACCAGCAAATTAAATTCGACATGATAAAATTAACTAACATTAATTTGCATTTAGATGTCAAGAAAAGCAGCAATTGGAAAACCACAACCTACTGTAGTCAACAACATATGCTGATTGCCCAAACTACGAAAATTCTAACTTTCTGTACATTTGCATGCACAGTCCAGTCCAAACCTTGCAAAACTTCAAAAAGTTGTATGATAGCCAGACTTGAAAGCAAAGAAAATTCTCAGAAAACCTTAAGAATGAGCTAACGTTAACTTATGAATATAAAATGTCAGTAGCTTTTAATTAGTCATTTTACAGTTATAAGGTAATAAGATATATAAAAATGAAAGCCAAAAGAATTTATCTCTTCAGGTTGGGCACAGTGGCTCACATCTGTAATCTCAGCACTTTGGGGGGCAAGGGCAGGAGGATCACTTGAGTCCAGGAATTTGAGACCAGCTTGAGCAATATAGTGAGATCCCCGTATCTACAAAACATGTATAAATTAGTCAGATGTAGTGGTGTGCGCTTGTTGTCACAGCTACTTAGGATGCTGAAGTGGGAGGATCGCTTGAACTCAAGAGGTTGAGGCTGCTGTGAGCCATGATGATGCCAGTGCACTACAGCCTGAGCAACAGAGTGAGATCTTGTCTAAAAAAAAACAAATAAAAGCCCCCAAACAAACAAAAAAGAAGGGAGAATTGATCTCTTCACTCTTAATACAGGGTTTTCATTTTTATGGTTAATTCTTGACTCATTAAGATTACCCAGTAGGCCAGAAACCATACTATAAAGGTCATTGATCTAAAATTATGGTTATTGTGTTGAATGGGTGATAGTGTTTGGTGGTAGGGCTGAAGAGAGATGGTAAGACTCAGTTTTTCCAACATAGTATAGTCATCAAAGACATCAGAGCAGGAGTAAACAATGAGATATCCATTTTGTGGGTACTCATAGAATTAACATTAACAAATATAAGGAAAATACTCTGTATAATTGTTCTTTGATGCAGTTCATGAGATCCACAAAACCATTTCATTTTCCTACATTTTGTCACAAGTGTGTATGTTTTAAAATGATGCAAGGAAGTTACACTATAGCAACAAGGACAAGTTGAAGCCCTGAAGTTGTTTTAGGTAAATGGGCCTATGGTTAGAACTTTGTAACTTTGTGCTGTCGAACAGGCCTCATGAGTTTTTTGTTTTGATGATTAGGGAGGAGAGAATCTTAATCCAAATACAATTTTTAGTGAAATTGTACAGTTGTCGTTTAAACCTCCAAGACCGAAATTATATTGACCCTGTGAGTGCATCTTTGAGGTCCTGATCTAAATCACCATATCTCTTGATTAGATGTGTGTACTTTCATTTTTGTTGCTTTTCTTTTTTGTTTTCTCGATTTACAGAGCTGGGTAAGGCCTTTCATTATTTTCCCTTTTAATCTGTAGATTTTCTTTCCTTAGATTATTTATTATGGCTGGCTCTTTTTAAATTCTGGCCTTATTTTAAATATCACCATCACTTCCCTTACCCTGATTCTGTCCTTGCTTTATTTTCATCACAACACTTTTCTTCATAACACTTAAAATTATGTTAAATGTTTCTCTCTTTTTAATTTCTCCCCCCCACCACCTTTTTTTTTTTTGAGACAGTCTCTCTGTCTCCCAGGCTGGAATGCAGTGGTGTGATCTTGGCTCACTGCAACCTCCGCCTCCCGGGTTGAAGCAATCCTCCTGCCTCAGCCTCCTGAGTAGCTGGTATTACAGGCATGTGCTACCACACCCGGCTAACTTTTTGTATTTTCAGTAGAGACAGGATTTTGCTATGTTGGCCAGGCTGGTCTCAAACTCCTGACCTCAAGTGATCTGCCTGCCTTGGCCTCCCAAAGTGAATGTTTATTTCTACTCTCTCTTTGTACCATTTCCATATAGGTTTTAGGAGGGCAGCAACCTTGTATTGTTTCCTACTAAACTGCTAGTCTATGAACAATAGGTAACACAGAACAGGTACTTAATGGTACTTAATAAATCTTTGTTGAATAATTGACAACATGTGAATGGACAGGTGAAGAGTTAAAGTGAAGGAAAATTCCAAGTATTTGCAATGGGTGAAAATGCGAGATCCACTGTCACTTAACTACATCTTGGATATCTCAAATGCTCAATATGTATTAATACTGTGGAGTGTGTAGATTTTGGCTTAAAGACTTTGAAATTGGGAGTGAATAAAAAAAGTACCATCCTCCAACAATATCTCAAAAATTGCCGTGATTCTTTAAAAGTCTAATCTCTATTGGGACACACCGAAAAATGGCAGCCAGTGCATTAGCATAGCATTCAGAGACATGAAGCTTAGTGATACTCAAGGCTGGAAATGTCTTTTATTCCTTCCCTTCACTGTCTGATTCCTCAGTACAGAAGACTGTATAAAGTTGAACTGTGTTCCTGGTGAGTCAAGCTAGGGCTGGGCTGATGTCCTGTAGGGTAGGACAAGGCGTACCAAAATTAAAAAGTAGAGTGTTTTTAGTTTAAAGGGTAAATGTGAGCTTCAAAAAATAAAAATGGTAGTATATTGGGTAAACAATGAAGTAAAATTGAGGCCAGGAACAGAGTAATGTTGTCCAAGAAAATGACTACACATGTTCATGACTCATTGCTTTTGCTCACGAAACTATATGATGCATGGGGAGATTGAATTGATATGAAGGAACAGATTTAAATAAGGCTTGTAGATATACTGAGAACACTAAATGTGGCCTCTAGCTCTTAAGATATACAATCTAAGGACAAATCTAACTTCTTTGACTATGTTTTCATATCCATGATGTGCAAATATAATATATACCTCAAAACCTGTGTGTGTGTGTGTGTGTGTGTGTGTGTGTGTGTGAAAATTAATCAAGATTAAGTAAAATAAGCTATCTTGCCTACAGGATTTACTAAATTTGTTGAAATGTCATCTTATGAATGCTAGACCAATATTTGAAATCTACTCACCTTTTGAAAAGCCATAAATCTGAAATATAGCCTAGGGTATTGAGAGAGCAATTTTCTCAGGGTTCATCATTAATCAAACATGTATTGAGTACACCAGTTTGCATAAGTACTGTACTAAGTTCCCATGACTCAAAGACAAAAGAAATATAATGTAATGGAGAAATTAAGATGTATATAATGCTGTTGTTATAAAAATGTCTTTCAGCTATAATACTGTAAATAACTATGATTTAAGGTAGAATGTGATTAGTACAAGAAGAGAAAAGAAAAGTGTCGTATGCATTAGAAGACATAGAGAGAACTTTCATCTGCAGCGACATGAAAATACAGGGAAGGCAATATGGAAAATGGAATGCTAGATAACAATTCCTTTGTAAGTTAATGTGGCACAGGTATGCTATAAAGATAGTTTTACATGCGTATATTTTTTGATGCCTCACTTTAACATTGCAAAGTGTCAATTTTCCTAGTTGTATAATGAATATTTTATTTTTTTCATTCTTTTGTTTGAATAGTGTTTGTCATTTACAGAGTCTATAATGTACCTATTAAACCTTTGATGATTTGTAAGAGTGAGCCCAGAATAGAGCTAACAATAGATTAAATTGTGAGTGGCTTCAATTCTTCTGATAGAAATTGTGAGACTGTCATACTTGAGAACTAATTTTTCAGCAACATAAACAATTGGTTTCAGGAACATTTTGTTCTGAAGCAAATGCTCAGGGTATCTTGATTTAAGTGAATTTATTTAGAAAGTGAGTGGGGTTGAATCTTATGCAATTGTTTGATTAAGTTTGACATTATTGGGAGAAGGATACTTACTAAACGGTAAGGCTGTAAATGACAAAAAAGTTCCAGAGGAGACTCTAACAAACTAGAAAGATGGAAACCATTTGAATGTTTGAAAGTAAAAGTTAGTGAAGTCATGGAAACTGTTAACCTTTGGAAGACAATTTCGAACTGCATTTAGGAAAAAGTCATGTACAACTCAACTACCTCTCTGGGATTTGAATCTCAACCTCCATTACTTAGTGTCTTTCAGCTCCCCACAAATATTGTTTCCTATCCAAAAATCTTGGACTGAAAAAATATCAAAGTCCTAGATCGACTTCCTGTAATTATAATGCCATCATTTACATGAAAAAATTATATCGTATAAAAATGGAATGACTCTGGGAGGGGGCAAGACAGAATTGTTGAAAAGTTCATGTTATATTGAAAGAAAGGCATTATTATTTTCATAAGGCACAGAATACTTTGAATTACCTGCAAACAAATCCTTACCAAGGCGAGAGAAGGCCTGCTGTGTTTTGGTGAATAGATAAGATGGCATTTGAAATAACACATTAATTGTTTATACACAAATGATGCTATTACATAGTACTAGAAAACAGTTTGTTCTCTTAAGTAGGTCAAACATTCCCCCCTGAAACCTTGTTTACATCAGAGATTTCACAAACCTAAATTGCTCTCTAGAAATACTGCAAAGGAAGCCCAAGTCAAATATCACAAATTCCAGATTAATGGAGCTCGAAGAGAAGAGAGAGTGCTGCTTTTACTTATATATTAAAGTTCATAATATTCTGTTATTTTTAATCAGTTGATAATCTGCATGTATCCACTGTTTAAAAACAATTTTATTAAATGTTTGGAATGCTTTCCTGTGAAAAACTTCATATGATATAATATGGACATGAAATTCTAGATCTTCCAGAGTCAATATTTAGCTTAATTCTCCCATCTTTTTAAGGACATGAACATTTCAGCTGTAAGATCTAATGGGCAGAAGTGTTGTAAACAGACTCACCACCAATGGTCTCTTTTTTGACATCTCTGCCCTACCCATGTGCCTGAGCTACACAAATGGCCCAAAATGGAAGAAACAAACCCACATTGTAGTTTCTTTGTAAATGTTCTTTTATTCTCCCTTCACCTCTTTGAATGGCCTTAAAAATTACACTAATCTATGACAATCATGCTCTTTGCAGTCTCTTTTCTTGAAGATATTTGTCACAAAATGGATCTGCAGTGCATGCTGTCTTCCTTGGAAATTTTCCCTTCCCTGGCCTTACCCTCCCCTCCTCTTTTCTCTCCTCCCCTCCCTTCCTTTTTTCTTTTCTCATCCCTGTCTGAATGCTGATGGAACAAATCCTCACTGCCAGAGTTAGCAGAATCCAAACTATAATCGTCCTTTTAGTATAACATATACAATAACATATTATAGCTGTGAGCCAGGACTAGAACCTTTGTAATTTATTTTTTTTTTAAAGGAAAGAAATCTGTTGACTTAAAGATGAACTAAGACCTTACTTTCAGACTAAAAAGTAAAATAAAATCAATCCCCTGGGTTTTCCTTTTCTTTCTTTCGTTCTTCTTCTTTTTCTGTGTGGCTTCATTATGAAATAAAATGGCTTTATAAGTAAAACAAAGCTATATACAAATGACTAAAATAAAGGGATAAAAGTTTATCCCATTTCTTCTCTTTTTCACCCAAGGAACTATTTTTTCACCTAAAGAGAGATCTGAAGACTTAAACATGATTTGCTGAAATAACCAGCCAGCAATTCTGCAAAAAGGAAACCAAAATAAATACATCTTCTTAGAAGTCAGTTATAATTTCGCGTCTGACTTTTTTTTTTCCTCTTTTGCTTACATGTTCCTTAATCCCTATTTCTCTCTGTCCCCATTCTACCTCCTTTGGGGAAGAGCCAAGGATCCTTGTAGGGTATCTGGTCTCCCCCTTCCTTGACAACTGATATTGTTACTTGAAATATTTCTCATGCAGATTACTTCAGGAGACTGGTGAATTAATGCCTTGTGATGACAGTGATATAGAAGATATCCTTAAATAATTGCTGCTAATAGACTCAGCTTTGCGATGGATATATTCTTAGAAATAAATTGTACCTGAATTTTAAGTGAACAGTTCAGGGTTGATCTGATTTCCTTTGGTTTATTTTCAAAGGAATGAGTAGTTTACTTCCAAGAAAGTTTATATTTTGTTTATGTTAATGTTCTTTTAGGCTATATTTGATGTCTCATTATAAGGCCTTGTGCCATGACCTTCATGCTCAATATGGACAAATTAAGCCTTTTGATTAGCCTCTAATTGCAAATGTACAGAGACTAATGTCTTGATGATGAAATGATCTTATTTCCTTATTTCAAGACACAGTGGATTTAGGTCTAGTGATATCTTTGAGGCTTGTAATCTTGATGAGGTTTACTATTTTCCTGTTGATATATATCTGCCTTCTTTTTGAACCTGTGATTTCTGATCATTGGTTCTTAAGACTAGGTTCTAATTCTCATATTTAACTCCAACTCTTAAGAGTTATTTCTCTGCATAAACTGGCCATACATTATACCTTACTGAAAATGGAAAAAAGAAAGAAGAAATTTGCATCTGGTCATGCCCATGATACTTTTCTCTCAGAGGATCTTTACAAGTAGGTTTATTTGCGACTTCAGATTTTAGATAATCAGTTTTACTCAGAGGTCAAGAAGTTCAAACTTTTTTTGTGGAGAGGGGATAGATGGAGAAGACAGTGAAATTTCAGAAATAAGTACTTCGTTCCAAGATCTGGATGCTGAGTGTTGGAGGACTCATTTGACATTTTATTTTAGAAGCTGACCCAGGAGGACTCTGGTGAGGTGGTATTGAGATATCCTAGTTAATGTAATATTTATTATTGAATGATTTGATTTCAATACATATTTGGAATTTTTTTAGAAAAAAAAACAAACAAACCAAAAAACCCTCAGCATCTATGGAGGAAAGCAGGTATATGCCACATGTCTTTTACAGCAATGCATGCTGTTTTGATTGATGCAACATGTTTACCTTGATAAGTTCCCTCTCATTAGTTTACATCTATACTAAATTAAACTAAAATCATCAAGGAACTGTTGTCTTTTCTGTGATGACGAGGCAGTGTGATTTTGCATATATGCAAATAAGTACTTTAAAATAATTTAATAAAACACTTTAGGTTGAAAAAATTAGCAGAGAAAGACATGAAATAGACAAATGTCTATATATCTCTAGCTTAAGAAATAAGACTTTTTAGTTACTATTTCCTTCTTCCTTTGACAAAGACAAACATAGTCTTGAGTTTTCATGCATGTTTTTATTTATTTATTTATTTATTTTTATAGATTTAAGGGGTACAAGTGCAATTTGGTTACACAGTTATATTGTGTAGTGGTGAAGTCTGGGCTTTCAGTGTAACCATCACCTGAGTAGTGTGCATTGTAGCCATTAAGTAATTTGTCATCCCTCGCACTCCTCCCAGCCTCCAGCCTTTCTGAGTCTCCATTGTCTGTTATTCCACTTTCTATATCCATGTGTACACATTAGTTAGCCCCCACTTATAAGTGAGAACATGAGGTATTTGAATTTCTGTTTCTGAGTTATTTCACTTAAGATAATGGCCTCCAGTTTCATTCATGTTGCTGCAAAAAACATGATTTCATTCTTTTTTTATGACTAAGAGTATTCTACAGTATTTCTATACCACATTTCCTTTGTTTAACTATCCACTGATGGGCATCTAGATTGACTCCGTGACTTTGCTATTGTGAATAGTGCTGTGATAAATATCTGAGTGCCGATGTCTTTTTCATTTAATGATTTGATTTCCTTTGGGTGGACACACAGTAGTGGGATTGCTGGGTGGAATTATAGTTCTATTTTTAGTTCTTCAGGAAATCTCCATACTGTATTCCATAGAGGTTGTACTAATTTACATTCCCAAAAACAGTGTATAAGTGTTCCTGTTTCTATGCATTCTTGCCAACATCTGTTATCTTTAGACTTTCTAATACTAGCCATTCTGACTGGTGTAAGATGGTATCTCTTTGTGGTTTCAATTTGCATTTCTGTGATGAGTATGGATGTTGAACATTCTATCACGTGCTTGTTGGCTATTTGTGTGTCTTCTTTTGAAATATGTCTTCATATAATTTACCCACTTTTTAATGAGGTTATTTGCTTTTTTCTTGTTGAGTTGTTTGAGTTCCTTGTAGATTCTGGTGGATATTAAGCCTTTGTCAGATGCAGTTTGCAAATAATTTCTCAATCCTGTAGGTTGTCTGTTCACTCTGTTGATTATTTCTCTTGCCATGTAGAAATCTTTTAGTTTAATTAAGTCCCACTTGTCTACTTTGTATTTTTGTTGCATTTGCTTTTGAGGTTTTAGTCATCAATTCTTTGTCTAAGCTGATGTCTAGAAGAGTTTTTCCTAGGTTTTCTACTAGAATCTTTATTTATTTATTTATTTATTTATTTATTTATTTATTTATTTATTTTAGAATTTGTACTTTATAAGTTTCGGGTTATACATCTAAGTCTTTAATCCATCTTGAGTTAATTTTTTTTTTATATGGTGAGAGATTAAGATCCAGGTTCTTTTTTCTCTTCTTTTCTTTTTTTTAAGAAACTTCAATAGCAGGAAAGGTCTGGTTTTATGTTTCTGCATATGGCTATCCAATTTTTCCAGCCCCATTGAACAGGATGGCCTTTCTCCAGTTTATGTTTTTGTTGACTTTGTTGAAGATCAGCTGGCTATAGGTATGCGGTTTTATTTCTGAGTTCTTCATTCTAATCCATTGATCTATATGTCTATTTTTATACTAGTACCATGCTGTTTTGATTACTATAGTCTTGTAGTATAATTTAAAGTCAGGTAATGTGATGATTCCAGCTTTGTTCTTTTGGCTTAGGACTGCTTGGGCTACTTAGTCTCTTTTTTGGTTCTATATGAATTTTAGGATTGCTTTTTCTAATTCTATGAAAAATGACATTGATAGTTTGATAGGAATTGCATTGAATCTGTAGATTTCCTTGGGCAGGATGTTCATTTTAATGATAATGTTCCTTCCAATCCATGTGCATGAGGTGCTTTTCCATTTGTTTGTGTTATCTACAATTTCTTTAATCAGTGTTTTTTAGTTTCCCTCATAGGAAACTTTTACCTCTTTGGTTAAATGTGTGCATGTTTTTCTATTTTGCTAATTTTGCATGCAAGCTTAAACAATATGTAGCACTGTTTTGTATGTTTTAACTCTGTGTAAATGGTCACATAACATGTACATTGTAGTCTTTTTTCTAGTGAACTATATATTTTAATACTTTTTCCATGCTGCATTAGTTTACTCATTTTCATTGCTATGCTTAAATTCTATGAAAATAGTACAACTTATTCATTCATTCGCTTGTTGATGGTTGCAATTGTTTCTAATTATTAATTAATACAAACACTGCTATAAGTTCTTCTGATGAGTTACTAATTTGTAGACATATAGCTCTGCCCTCCCCAACCCCTCCTTCTCTCACTACCACACCCTATGTTTAATTACACATTATGTAAATTCTTATTTGTAATTAGCATACCAAAATATTTCCTCATTGGTGGGATTGCAAACATGTGCACAATGTTGATAATGCGTTGCTGATTTCATGATTTCTACATCATTCTGATGTAGTTTTGTTTAATGAGATCCTCAGTATTAATACTTTTTTCATTTATTCAAATATGAAGATAAATTCGTGGTCAAGTCAAAATTCTGACATTGCTTACTTTATTGTAGGGTTTTTCAAGCTGCCAATCTAAACCCATTTGTTTGTGGTAAAATCATATTAGTAGGGTGTGTGTGTGTATGCCATACACACACACACACATATATATACGCACACACACATGTTTATAGTTGGTCCTCATTTGTGGATTCAAAACTTGCAAATTTGTCTACTTACAAAAATGTATTTGTAACTCCAAAGTCAACATTAATGCTGCTTTTACAGTCATTTGCAGGTATACACAGAGCACAGAAAAATTTGAGTTGCCCAACTCACATGTTTTCAGCTGAGGACAAACAAGGTGATGCTCTACCTTCTCGTTTCAGCTCTCATGCTGTAAATAAGTGTCCTTTTACAATCCATTTAGTGCCATGTTTTTCTGCATTTTTGCACATTTTGTTGGTAATTTCAGTGTTTAAAATGTAGTGTTGAAGTGTTTCTAACATTCCTAAGTGCAAGAAGGCTGTGATGTACCTTATGGAGAAAACATATTTGATAAACTTTGTTCAGGCATGAGCCATAGTGCTGTTAGCTGTGAGTTCAATGTTAATAAATCAACAACATATGTTAAATTAGATGTCTTGAAACAGAAACACACACAAAACAAGAGTATGTATTGATCAGTTGAGGAAAATATTGTACCTGAAATTCAGAGGACTCTAACCCTGCATTTCCTGTTTGAGCAATGGTTTAGCTAATTCAGGGTTCATGGTGATTTTATAGAAAATAACTACCATGAATAATGAGAGTTGATTGCCTATCTATCTATATATCTATATATATGAGAAAATATACATTTCTCTTTGCAAAGAAAAGTCCAATTTTGTGAAATTTTGTTTTAGATATATAAGTATGTGAGCATATATATATATATATGTATACATATATATCTGTGTGTCTGGGTGATTGCATAAATTATATTTCTTACTCTTGGTCATGGTAGGATTTTTTAAAAAATTTAATTTAATTTTAAGTCCTGGGATATACATACAGAATGTGCAGGTTTGTCACAACCCATCACCTAGATATTAAGCCCCACATGCATTAGCTATTTTTCCTGATGCTCTCCCTTGCCCCGCCCCACTGACAGGCTTCAGTGTGCATTGTTCCCCTCCCTGTGTCCATGGGTTCTCATTGTTCAGATCCCACTTAGAAGTGAGAACATGTAGTGTTTGGTTTTCTGTTCCTGTGTAAGTTTGCTGAGGATAATGGCTTTCAGCTCTATCCATGTTTCTGCAAAGGACATGATTTCATTCATTTTTATTACTGCATAGTATTCCATGGTGTATATGTACCACATTTTGTGTATCCAGTCTCTCATTGATGGGTATTTGGGTTGATTCCATGTCTTTGCTATTGTGAATGGTGTTGCAATGATCATACACATGCATGTATTTTTATAATAGAATGATTTGTATTCCTTTGAGTATATACCCAGCAATGGAATTGCTGACTCAAATGGTATTTCTGATTCTACGTCTTTGAGGAATCGCCACACTGTCTTACATAATGGTTGAACTAATTTACATTCCCACCAAAAATGTACAAGCATTCCTATTTCTCCACAGCCTTGTCAGCATCTGTTATTTGTTGACTTTTTAACAATTGCCATTCTGACTGGTGTGAGACTATATCTCATTGTGGTTTTGATATGCATTCTTCTAATGATCAGTGATGTTGAGCTTTTATTCATATATTTGTTGGATGCATAATGTCTTCTTTTGAGAAGTATCTGTTCATGTACTTTGTCTGCTTTTTAATGGGGTTGCTTGTTTTTTTTCTTGTAAATTTGTTTAAGTTCATTGTAGATTCCAGATATTAAATCTATGTCAGATGAATAGATTGCAAAAATATTCTCCCATTCTGTAGGTTGTCTGTTCACTCTGGTGATAGTTTCTTTTGCTGTGCAGAAGCTCTTTAGTTTAATTAGATCCCGTTTGCCAATATTGGCTTTTGTTGTAATTGTTTTTTTTGTTTTTTTGTTTTTCCTCATGAAATCTTTGCCCGTGCCTATGTCCTGAATGGTGTTGTCTAGATTTTCTTCTAGGATTTTTATAGTTTTGGATTTTATATTTAAGTCTTTAATTCATCTTGAGTTAATTTTTGTATAAGGTGTAAGGAAGGGGTCCAGTTTTGATCTTCTGCATGTGGCTAGCCAGTTTTCCCAGCACCATTTAGTAAACAGGGAATCCTTTCCCCATTGCTTGTTTTTGTCAGGTTTGTTGAAGGTCAGATGGTTGTAGATGTGAGGTCTTATTTCTGATATCTGTATTCTGTTCTATTGGTCTATGTCTCTATTTTTGTAATAGTAACATGGTAGAAAAAATTTTAAGCCACTTATCTATAATGGTATTCACATTTAAATTCTACTGGACTAAAGACTGTGTACATCAATGAAACCAGTCTAGAGGTTAAGTTGACCTCTATAAATCATTTAACCAAAAAAAAAAATGGCAAAGTTTGATATAACTTTCTAGAAATAATGACTCAATGTTTAGAAGAGCCAACAATTATTGAATCTATCAATAGGGCTCAAATGAGCTAAATTTCTTTAGGATCTTTAGTAACTCAGGTTAGTATATCTTAAAGCTTCTACATTTCAAAGGTGTTAGGGCCATGTCAGGGTTTTACTTCAGGTCTCTTCTGCGCCAAGTCAAGTGGACATAATTCTTGTGGGAGGGAAAGCTAGAAAGATTCTTTCCGCATGATTCTTGCACATTAGAACAACCCTGGGGAAACATAATTAGGGAAAAGAGAATCGGAAAAATATATCAGCTCCTTAGAGAACTTGGAGAACTCCTTAAAGAACAAGAGAACTTGATGTTGATGATCTGCAATGCACTGGTTAGGCTGTTTGTGTTTGGATCATATAAATTGTTATTCAGTTCAACACTTGAAGTCACTAAAACTTAACTTATGCAAACATATTTTGGATCTCATAGTTAAATCTCATGTTTTCTTATTATCTTCTCTTTAATATCTAATACTAATATCCATTAGAAGAGGTTTTGTTATAAACCACTGCAATAGAAAGTCTAATGTCTTCAGGTTGCCCTAATAAAGACTGAAAAGTAACCTCTAAAACTGGCACTGTGGATGTAATGGAAACAAACAAGACCTGAAATTTGTATTTGATCAGTTACATTCTCTTGCATCATCTAGTCTTGTTTTATTCATAATGTGTTTCGGCCCATCAGAAAAACAATGCCAAAATACTAACAATGCAAGCTTTTGAAGGCTTGTTTCCTTGCATTATATTGTGTCATCTTTGGCTTCATTTGTAAAGTTCAATTTTTACGTTTCTTCTTAGGTAGAAAATTCTTTCCCTGAAGGGATGTCATTAACACTGTCAGTGAGTAGGTGCTAAGGGATGCAATAGACTCTCTTTAAATTATGTTAGCCAGTTTTATTGTCCTTTCTGCTGGAATTCCTGCACCTCCCCTGCTGTTGATTGGTTCTCCACAGGCTTTGGCTGTTGATTGGTCTCTGCTAAGCAGAACAGTCATTTTGTGTGCCGTGTTTAACATTAAATTGTGGTTTCTTGCAAACCAGTAAAAACGAACTGAGCTTCCCTTAAAGTCAATTTCTTCATTGGAAGGTTCCAAGTGATTTCTATAGACTTACACTTGGGTCCCCCAAGTTCTTTAGGGAAGTAGAGCTTTTTGAGTCAGTGGCTCTTATTTAAGTTTGTATATTTAAAGCAGGTGCCTCTCATTGTAAAGAACTGTGGGTAGAGTGAAGAAATTTCCATTCTTAACTCTTCCTGCCTGGCTTCCCTGCTTACCAGATGTCTTAAATGTGTTGCTGTGTCACCATTGTACATTGACTCAGCTAGACGTTGACCTTGGATTTACCTCAAGGCACTCAAGCCAAAGGAAACAGTTAAGCAGGAACTAGAGCAAACAAATAGGCCCACATGCCTTATATGTTTACTGTAATCACCTGCTCAAATGAAGGCAATGTTAATGCAACTAGGAATTATTTTTGCATTAATAAAAAATACTTCTGATGATATCTATTAGCAGAAGTAATTGTGACAAGGAACAGTGGTTGCCTCAGGGTAGATAAACTGGGTGGCTGGGGTAAAGGGAGGAGAAAGAAGGAAGGGTGATTTACATTAATTTCACTGAACACCCTTTTGGAGTTTGTACAATGTACATGTATTATCTATTTAAAAATAGAAAATGTAGAAAAAAGCAAATGCAAACAAAGACAATGAAAAGAGAAAAATATTTCTGCCCACTTACTTTAACTAAAAGGGAAACATTGGCATACCAGTTTTTAGGAGAACTTTCTTTTTGTTATTGTGGTTTGCCTTCTGATGAGTCTGCAGCCTTTCTGAACCTAAAGTAAACCTTGGGGGTGGGGAGGAGGATACTGTGATGAACGTTGAACTCTCTTTTGCTCATATGTAATGGCATGTGCCATTTTGTATCTCAGGTTTCATTTGGGCATTTATCAAAGCATCAAAGAGTCAGAAGGGTTGCTAAAGGCCATCATTTAGAATTAACATCTATCTTCCTTTTTCTTTTTACAAATGAGGAAACTGAGGCTGACGGCTACATTAGGAAGCATTCAAGCTTACACAAGCCTGGGTAGGGCTGGGTATGATGCTAGATGGGGGGCTCTTTCCTCAATATAGTCATAGCTGGTGACTTACTCAAATAGAGAACAGTGGCTTAGTTGGTGAATGTGGACATAATTACAGGCAGAATTTGATGTCGGTATCAGGAAAGCCCAAAGATTCTTTGTTTTAAATTTATAAAAATGTCAGAATGGAGACAATTGCACCAAGTGAAGGACAATGTAAAATACAGTCCAACCTCATTTCTCTATTGGAGTGGAAACTTGGATGGGAAAGGTCATATTTCATGCAGTGATGACTACCTTAACAGTTTCACACACTCCAGTGAACATTACTAGTTTTGCTCTCCTTGTCCTTATGTGTTTGCTTTTGTGCCTCGAGGAAAGTGGGAATAGAAAGAGCAAGGCCTTTCCAGGAGTGGAGGCTGAATGGCTAGGTCTTCCAAGACCTCCATGGAGTAGGCTCTTAGGAAAATACTATGTTGGAAGGAAAATTTAATTAATTAAAATCTAAATGTTGGCTGGGTGCAGTGCCTCACACCTGTAATCCCAGCGCTTTGGGAGGCCAAGGTGGGCGAATCACCTGAATTTGGGAGTTGGAGACCTATCTGACCAACATGGAGAAACCCTGTCTCTACTAAAACTACAAAATTAGCTGGGCATGGTGGTGCATGCCTGTAATTCCAGCTACTTGGGAGGCTGAGTCAAGAGAATTGCTTGAACCTGGGAGGCAGAGGTTGCAGTGAGCTGAGATCATGCCATTGCACTGCAGCCTGGACAACAAGAGTGAAATTACATCTCAAAAAAAAAAAAAAAAAAAAGAAAAGAAAAAAATCTAAATGTTTTTGTGAAGACAGATCAAGAAGCTTGTGAGAAAATAAAATTGTGCTGTTGTGATGTAGTTGCTGGTTCTTAAGAAATAGGAATTCGACCAGCAAGCGGCCTATGTCATTCTGAAGGGTTTTTCACCATTGGAGCTGTACTAAGTTGTGCCCAAGGATGGGGCTGTGGTCTGGGTCAGAAGTGACTTGATTGGTCCATTTTTACTTGTATTCCCAAGAGTCCCTGAAGTCTCTCCCTGAGATGGAGCTGTGTCACTACAATCCATCAGCACGTGACTATTAGAATGTACTTTAGAAGACGTACTTCCGATCTGATGAGTATTGCTTAAAATTTTTAACGGCTCCCCATTGCCTTTGGTCAAAACTTGTTCATGAAGCTTTCAAACCTGGGTCAACATCCCAGCCCCATTTTCCTCCATTCTCCATGAGCCTGGAAACCCCAGCCTCTTTGAATTGCTTGCAATTTCTTGAATGTACTGCAGCCTGTCATGTCTCTGAAACCTGGTTACCTGCAGTAGCAAGATGCTACCTCCTTCTTTTTTTTTCTTCTTTTAACCCATTTTCTGCTTGCATTTGATATCTCAGGTCAAGCATCATTTCATATATTATTTAGTCATCAAAGATTACTGTTACTGGGAATAAAGATGAGTAAAACATGCACCCTACTCTGGAGGAGCTTTTAGTCAATGAGCAATAGATATGTAAATGAACGAATGAGCAATTTCCAGATCTATGTACAGGCAACGGTAGGGCATAGGAGAGAAACGGAAAGTATTTTTTGATATCTCCAGGCTTTCAAAGCCCCTGACTCAGTGTTCCCACACTTACTAAAACTACCACACACTCATATCATTTGGATCTTAATCACTGACCCATTTTCTCCTCCAGGAGAACCATCTTGATACTTTCTAAATCTCCAGCCTCTTTTGCATATTGGCCTATGGTAGTTCTCCCAAAACATTTACTCCTTTAGTAAATAAATGTAGGAATGATAACACCCAACAAGTCCTAGAACCCTGTGTAATCCAGTCAATGGTAGGGAGCTGGGAGTCAAAGAGAATTGGGCCCTGAGTATGTGACATAGCAGGCCAAACCTACCCGTAAACTCAGATAATGGAGGAGAAGCATTCAAGAATCTTATAGATTAAGCCATTCAGCCTAGAAGAGAATGGAACAGATGCTGAAAAGAAGTAGAAACAAGAAACCTGAAGACCAATAAGGAAGGGAAGGGAGAGAGGTGCTGGTTCATCCTCTGAAATCAGGAGAGCCAGTCCCATCCAACCCAGCTGAACATTTCTAGGACGTTTCCTAACAAAATGTCCTGATTTCTTCCCTTGCACCCTCCTTATTTATTTATTTATTATTTACTTATTTATTTATTTTTAGTGAGTTTAATTAAGTTTTTGTTTTATGTAGCCCTAAGAAATTTTACTGACATATTATTAGTGTACTCAGGTTTTTAGAACAACACAAAGGAAAATAATTAGCACATAATTCATGAACTCATGAGGATACTTCCCCCTACTGACTATATTTTGATCCACTGTCATATGTTTACATTTAAAAAATATTTCTGAATAGATTAAAAAATGATGATGAGTTTCTTAGTCTTGTTACCTGAAAATGAAAATGACCTGGACTACTATAGCCAAGAGAAGGAATGAAATGGATCAATTATTTGCTTCATTTGGCTGGTCATCATTATTGATTTGTTTTGGTGTAAATGACCCAAAAGAGTGTTCTGAAGCATCTCCCAAGGATCATAAGCAGTTCTAAATCCACATCCAAATCTGTATAATTAGTGATTCTTGTAAATGGCAACATGGCCTAGGAACAGTTGGGAACACTTTGCATGCAAGTCACAAGAATATATATCCTATTATAATAACAAAGGGCAGATGTATAGGAATATTAGTAAAACCAAGAAATTCCTGGTGTTCTTGAAGAAAAAGAATAAAATTTGACTGATTAACTTGGAATTCAGGTTTAGAACAGATAAACCTACATTCATCAATTATGCCAAGCTTTTCTAATTATTCAAAGCTAAAAACTATTTGGGGATATTCCAAAGACTTCTACATTTTTATAAGTATTGATAAGAAAAATAAATCTCCTTTTCCTGATTTTAGGGAAACAGACCTATATGCTACGCTTGGTTGCAGACACTCTCCATCTCTTATGTTCTATTATAGTACATCTATCTCCTTTAGAAATTACATTACTTTGTTCTTCTGTTAATGGTTTTGTTATCGATGTGTCATTTATTGTAAGTTATCCCCACTCCTGTTGAAAATGAGTAGAGGATATTTCCTTCTCTTGCGGCTGTAGTGATGAACCTTTCACAGTTTGTATGAAGCCACCCACTATCCAAAGCAGACGGGAAAGTCCCCACATGTTGGAATGGGATGCTACACTGTTCCCAGGGCAGCAGCCCTTCATCGTTCCTTCTGTACAGAATTTTTCAAGGAGTACGCCGTCTCAAATTCTGGGTAATAAAAAGAAAGTGGGCCGGGCGCGGTGGCTCAAGCCTGTAATCTCAGCACTTTGGGAGGCCGAGACGGGTGGATCACGAGGTCAGGAGATCGAGACCATCCTGCCTAACACGGTGAAACCCCGTCTCTACTGAAAAATACAAAAAGCTAGCTGGGCGAGGTGGCGGGCGCCTGTAGTCCCAACTACTTGGGAGGCTGAGGCAGGAGAATAGCATAAACCTGGGAGGTGGAGCTTGCAGTGAGCTGAGATCTGGCCACTGCACTCCAGCCTGGGCGACAGAGCAAGACTCCGTCTCAAAAAAAAAAAAAAAAAAAAAAAAAAAAGAAAGTGACTGGTTTTTATGATATTCAGGATATTAATGCATATAAACATTTATTAATAATATATATTTTCATGCTTATATAACTAATAGCTCAAGAAAGTAGTTTATATATCCCTACCAACAGAGGGAGGCAAGCCAAGGTCCAAGACACATCTCCGATTTGGGATTTAAAATCTGCTTCCAAATTGATGTGCTTAAAATCAATTGTAAATTCTAATACTTTGAAATTCACTTTGGAAACTTTGGTTTGCTGTTGGAGGGAGATACGACATTTGCAGAAGAAAGCTGGCTGATGTGTGAGCTGTGGGAAGAGGATGTGCCCTTAACTAGCAGTCCTTCCTTCTTAACTACAAGGTTCCTTTGTGTTCTCTGCACTCCTTTGGGGAAAGACAGCTTCAGTGAAGCTCTGCATTCTCAAACATCTATTACTCTTTGGCTCAAAGATTCTCTTTTCTACAAAACTTGTTGGATTTTTCCTGACTTCTTTTAGAAACGAATGTGCACTATTTGATTTCTTTTTTCCATAAGCAAGTAAGCAACTAATAGTTGTGAGCCTTTGACCAAGAATTACATCATTTAAAATGGAGAGTGACCACATATTCAACTCAGCTTTCTTCTGTGATCCAAGTCATATTCTGTCCATGCTGATTTTCGTATGAGTACACAAGCTATGGAAAGGAAGATGGCTAAATATTCCCTAAAGATTTTTCAAAAAGAGTTGACACTAACTGTTAAAAAAAGAGACAGACATTTTGGACATGGGTGGGCTATTTGTTATTATAGAATTATTGTTAATTGCTTTAGTTGATGTTATGAGTTTTTGGTTATTTTTTAAAAGAGTAATTATTTTATGGAGAATGTTGTGAAACATTTGTGGATACAATAATATGATATCCGAGATATGCTTTGAAAGAATATAGAAAGGAAAAGTAGATGGGAATATGGATCAAATAAGATTAACCCTTAGTTGATAATTGTTGAAGCTACTTTCTGGGACTAGTTCATTATCAGTTCAGCCTACCATTTTATACATTTAAAATGTTCTGTAGTAAAAAGCTGAAAAAAAGTCTTAACATGCTCTATTGACAATTTATGATTTCTTTCTGTCTACTGTCCAGTCAAGTCTTGGTTCTAGAAACCACAGGAGTGAGTAGAGAGAGGAACAAGACTAGGCATAGAGTTGGTGACTGGAGTGTGTGATTGTGTCTATTTCAGTGTTTTTTTGTGTAACTGTACATTTGCTCATATGTGTAGATGGGTCACTGATTAAGTGAAAAATTGGAAATATATGTAAAAGCTTAATAATGTATTCACTTTTTATATTTATACATTAAATTACTCAGTTTTAATCCCTTTTTAAAGTTATGTGCAACTGTATAATAGACTTGGAAATATCTTTAGTTATCAAATTTTTTAGCTGTTCTTTAAGCAAACTATCAGGTAAACATTACTTTTGCTTAACCACAGAAAAATTTTTAAGAGAGATTGAACAACTTTCCTAACATTCATTGCATTAATAGCATCGGCAGAAAATAAGACCATTAGTAATATTTTTAGCTCTTGGTTTACCAATTTCCATGTTATCCTAACATTCCCATGAGTTTTACTCACAATTTTTATTTTTTGCTATAACAAAATCAAATATTTTAAACCTTAGGCATCATGGAACAAGTTTAGATAATGAAGTGCCAACTGGATTTTGGCACCATTCCTTGCATATTTGTCATCAAGAGTCAAAAGTAATAGGAAAGAAATTAGATAATAGCAGTTTGGTTTCGCAGAAATGGAATTGACGTTGTACAGTCAGTGCTGTGGAATTCCGGATTCTGCAACTACAACTACCATCCTCTCTAATCAGTTTCAGCAGATACGTTGGTTGAATTAACATCCGGAAATCTTTTACTACAATGAAACTAAACATTTCTGCCTAAGTCTACAATGTTTAGTCATAGCTCATGCTTGTTCTTTTTGCATTCTGAAACTATTATACATGGTCTGTCATTGAATTACTTTCCTTTAGTGTTCCTTTGTTGAGTTTGGCCAGGAAGCCTGCCCAGCCTTGTGACCAACTAATACGATATTAAGCATTTTGGAGAGAGTGCTGTAGTTCTTTTTGTAACAATATTTTCAAAGTCAAAATTGAACCAAATTCTCTTTGTCTCTCTGCTATCACTAACTTTTAGTAAAAGGAAACTCCATTTTAAGGCAATCTCCCTGTCATGTGGTATTTCTCTTCCCTAACAGGAATTTTGAACTCCCTCTTGGGCTGCACACCACCAAGTCTACTTGAACCACCAAGCACAACATTCTTTATTTTATCTTTATTTATTTTCTATTTTTTTTATTTTCTGAGATGGAGTCTCGCTCTGTCACCCAGGCTGGAGTGCAGTGGTGCGATCTCAGCTCACTGCAACATCTGTCTCCTGAGTTCAAATAATTCTCCTGCCTCACTCAGGCTCACGCGTAGCTGGGTTTACAGGTGTCTACCACTATGCCTGGCTAATTTTTTGTATTTTTAGTAGAGATGAGGTTTCACTATGTTGGTCAGGCTGGTCTCAAATTCCTGACCTCAGGTGATCCTCCTGCTTCCGCCTTCCAAAGTGCTGGGATTACAGACAGGCATGAGCCACTGTGCCTGGCCTATAAAACGTTTTTTAGATTTCAGTGGGGTAGCTGTGGTTTACTTCCCCAGTGCCTGAGACATGATTAAACAGAACACATTGTGTAGCTTGTATGTGGACTTAGAGGGAGTTCACAGTTTTTATTAGGGAAGAGTTAGTATTTTGCCTAAAACAGATGGGACGTGTGTGTACTACACTTGAAACTTCCATAGATTAGAATGAGGAACCCAAAATGTGTGAGAGAATCAAAGCCATTCTCTTTCCAAGTTTGGATTTGATTATTTCTTTCTGTTTCTGCTTAATTCACTCTTTCAGCACCAAGTTGACATAATATTACATGGAGATATTCTTATTTTGACACCAGCATACCAGCAGGTAGAATTGTGGGCAGGGAATAGACAGTATCCAAAGATTATTTTTGCTTGTTGGTAACTTTTGGGTAATCTTATAATGTTAAACTAGATTCCATACAGTGGTGAATCCATACAATGGCTGTCTCTGAGAGACAGTTTACTGGTGGCAGCATTACCAAAGTCACAGGCAAATAGCACTTCTGTGCCTTTTCCTGAGTACAGATGATTGGTTTTGAAATTAAGAAGTTTCTGCCATTTTCAGTGAAAGAGATTAAGGAAAAAGAAAAAGTGGTATAATAATAATGACACCACGGTCAGCTAGTTCCTCTCTAGCCACTGCAGGTCACACTATAATAATGGAAGTATTAATTCTTACTTGTCCCACCATGAAACAAAGATACAACGGTGATCACAGTTTTAAATGACAAATTCTGCTCTGGTAAGCAAATTAGTCTGCAAGCTCTAACCATTAAGGAAACACAGAAGAGAAAAAGGCAAGAACAGATAAAAATTTAAAATGTGCCTAAGGTCATGTAGATGACTGTGTCAGTGTTTAATCATCCTTCCTTTACCCTTTGACAGATAGAGACCCTCCCTCAGTCATCAGCTGGAACAGCCAAGCAACTCCTCTGCAGTGTGGATCCAGGGGACAAAGTGACTCATAATCCTTCAGTGGTGATGTTACCATTAGAAGTCAGATCCAGCCGCAAATATGTAACCCAGTAAGATAGCCATAGGAAAATAAATTCAAGAGAGATTATCCCCTATTCCAAAATTAGTCTCTTAGTCAGGTCTTTTTGATTCAAACTACATTTTAGAAAAGGTTTAGCTTCCCATGGAATAATTCATTTGCTGAATGATAAAGTCAGTTCAGAAGTATCTGGGGTTGCCATCTACATAGCTGCATCCAAATGAAGAGAAATAAGCTAGAGTAACCTTTCACCCAGGTGCCTAAATATGTAAGTTAGTACACCCAAGTTCTTAGCAGTCACCGTGAAAAATAAAAAGTAAAACCCAAAGACTACTGTTTGCACAATTCTTGAACAAGCATTTAAAAGTATACTATGAAATGCTTATTAAACACCTTGCAGACACATATTAACATTCCTATTAAAGTTAACCTGATCTGGGTTCAATAAACTCATGCCATGAAGACATATGACATCTGTGGAACATTTAATTTCAGCAATTGGGTCGCAAGAATACTAAACAGAGACCTAAACTCACTTGGAAATGTTTACTTTTATTTAAAAACAGAATTCTCAAGTGCATCTGCTTTCTGATTTCATTCAGGTCAAGAATAAAAATACTGAAATGTGGTAGGATTTCTAACAGAATGAAAGCCAAGAAACATTGAAAACACAGTTTTGAGATTTCCGGTTTAATTTCCAGGACAAAGAGATTCATTGTCGGTTTTATCATCTCTGCTACATAGATACCTGGATAAACAAAAGCTGTTGACTTCTGCGGGGTCACCTGTTGCCCCATTTTTGCTCTGATTTTGCACTGCTCTTCACAATACAGTGCTGGGATAAATCCAACCTCTCTTTACCACAGTGGCTCCTAATCATTCCCAAAGGAAAAAATGGAAAATATTTGGAATTTTTCTTCTATAGTTTCACATTAGTTTATTCTCAGAGCACTTATCATTTGTTTTTGAGCCACATGTTGGGTAAAGAAATATGGCAGAGGCATTTAATCACTTTTTCTCCCTGAAGGGCGATATTGTATTTTTGTTAGCATAGTGTTTGTTTTGTTTTGCTTTGACACATGGCTTCTGTAAAAATTTCAGTCAGTCTTCCTCTTTGGATTTAAGTACTCAATTCCAGGCAATGAAGACAAACATCAAAACATGACTTTTGAATATTATAAATTTAGTTGCTTTTCATGATTAATCTTTTCAAGGTATCATTCAACTCATTATCTTATACACATTTTCTGTAACACAAAAGAATGTATCAATTTTGTGAATTTATGACAAAATTTATGAGTACTCAGGTTCCACTTATCACGATCACAAATGCTGTTTTCTTTTCTTGTAAAGTTACTTCATTCGTATTATCAAATGAAGGAATAAAAGCATTTGCTAGCAGCCAGTATTCGAATATCCACTTGGCATACACAATTTTGTTAAATAAGACAAAGAAAAAACTGAAAAGGGAAACAGAAGTTATTAAATTTGGTTAAGGGATGACACCTGGTTTTCTGCTGCCCTGATTTGTTTTGGACCAGAATGCATTGAACAGATGTTACTCTTTCTTGCTTGCTTGCTTGCTGGGATTTGTGTCTGGTTATGTTTTGACATATTACTCTATTTATTTATTTATTTTTTGCATTCTCATAGCCACCAGCCTATGTCAACTTTTAGCTACATTTCAGAACTCAGCCATAGCCTCCTAGCTGGCAATATGGCAAAACAGTGGCAAATACAGGTGACTATTCTTTACAACAGTAGAATGAAGCTGGTAAAACTGAGAGGCTGGGCTTAGCAGCTAAAACCCAGCCTGGGTCAACTTACTGCCATTTGACTTGGCATCTTGGATCATTTTTGCCGAGTTGCTACATACCCATTCTTTTTCACTACCTGAACCATTGCCTCACACCATATTCCTTCAGTGATTCTGCCACTAAACTGAAAGCTCCTGGTTTTCCTCCTGTTTGGCATGTAGGAATGACTGTTCTTTCATCTTCGACCCTGACCTCTAACTCTGGTAATTGCTTTCTGCTTATACTTCCTGGCTTCCTTCTGCTCTGCATCCACTCAAAACAACTAGCACTTTGCAACAACAGACTTCAGTTTTTATGACAATTAACAGTAAAAATTACAGAAGAATATAGGTCATCTTGATGCCCAGGTATCTGCCACCAAGGGAATTATTCTATGGCTTTGTCTTCTATGTACAATACTTGTTCTCTTTTCAGAGACTGTCACCAATAATGTTTTTATAAATGCAAACTGGTCTCTATTGGAAGAGAAGGTGAATAGCATTAAAGAATGCTTTTGTATTCCATGAATTCTCGGAATGGTTTCTTGATAGATTAGAAGACTCCTGCAGGTTGCATGATATTTTTTTAGTGTGCTGACTTTTAAAGTTCTGGTATCATCCATTGTAAAGAGATAAAGTCAGCTCTCACTACATCAACGCTGTATTGGTATCCATTCCATAACTGTGCCTTCTTTATTTTTGTGTTACCTGACATAGCTGAATGAAGCATATTATATGATTTGTGGCATCTTAATCTTTGAGTCTTCACCGGTTAATAGCACTTTCTTTCTCTGTGCTAGGTATTCCGCTGCTTTTTTCCCACTGGTGTCTTTTGATATCACATATGCCATAGACATGTCAGCCCTTTAGGCAGAAATTGCCAAAGTCATTTTGCTTCTGACTTTATCCTATTTCAGTCTGGCCTTCGAGTCTTGACTTATCTTCCAGTTTTGACCCATCTGCTATTCTTGGACTTACCTGCTAATCTGGCTTTCCCCAGCTCTGGCATCCTTAATGGCTGAAACTCATTTGTCTGACTATTTTTAATCTCAATCACATGTGTGGAATTTCCTCTTGCCCTGCCTTTAGCTCCAAAGACTCTACAACTTGATGATAATGTTAACTTTTGTGGCACAGAGCATCTTGATCCACTAGTAAGGGCCTTCTGAAATACAATGTGGATTATTCTTCATTTTCCTCTCCAAATTCATTGTTTACCCTTCTCTTTCCAGCTCCGTTCTCCAAAAACCTGGCCTGTTTTGTTTTCTTAGATGGAGTCTTGCTCTGTCGCCCATGCTGGAATGCATGGCACGATCTGGGCTCACTGCAGCCTCCGCCTCCTGGGTCCAAGTGATTCTTCTGCCATAGCCTCCTGAGTAGCTGAGACTACAGGCGTGTGCCACCATGCCTGGTTAATTTTTGTATTTTTAGTAGAGATGGGGTTTCACCATATTGGCCAAAGTCTGGCCTCTTTATGGACGGTACTAATCAAGCTCCCTTGGCTTCTGGTTTCTATTTGAGTTCAGCAAAGCTAGAGATTAGCAGACAGGAAGTGAGAGTAGGTGGGGTATTTTTATTCTCCCTGTTTCTTCTCAGTTTGGGCAGTGACCATCTTACTTTATCTATATTCACAGCTATTTTAGTTAGGTGGTCCTTCTCTTATGATTCCCGCTCTCATTGGGTAACACGATCCTCTTTTTGTCTTGAGTCTAGGGGAGGTAAAGGCTTTCTACTATACCTAGTCCTTGCATGTTTCACCATCCCTCATTGGTAGTCTTAATCAGGTCCACACTTTTATAACATGTATTATCTTTAAACTTTTTTCCACTAGCCCTTTGATTGTACCATATGTTTCTTGCTGGATTTCTGATTAAGACGTGGGCATCAAGAAAAAGACAAAAAGCACATGTAATTCAAAGTAATAGGTCTTTATTAATGTGACTGCCCTTTGGAGGACAGTGATGTGGACACACATATGTCTCAGAGTTATGTGTACATAGACCTCAGAGAGATGGGAAAAACAGGCACTGTGAGGAGAAGATTGCTCGAAGAATGTGGAGACCTAGGATTTCTCTTTGAGGGGATATGATGATATGAACATTATGATGGATACATTTAGACAGTCTTTTACTCTTCTGCTAAGTTAGTTCTTTTTAGAACAAGCATAGTAACAGGCAACAGAGTAGGCATAGGAAGAGTTAGAGCAGAAGGTGGAGCATGTATGAATGGATCTCCATCAGCCAGTCCACCCAGATAGGACTTGAACTGTTCTCCTCCTTTGGGGGTAGTAAGTATCTACCATACTGGAGTCAACTTAATAATTAAATTTAAAACTATGAAACTTTGATATTGGTTCTCCTCTTTGCTGAGGCAGAAAAAAGAGCAATGGACAAAGCTCTACCAACACCTGGAACAGTGAATAGGTAGGAGTGTTTTAGCTGGATAGCATGCTGAGAGAATAACAGAGCCATTTCTGGCAGTCCTGTAGACTTGAGTGCTTATTAAGCTGAGCAGGAAGAAGTGGTCATGGGCATGCACCTGTTGAAGAGTAATGACAAAAGATTCTGGGATTTCCTGCAGAGCTGTGAGTCCTTACTGTGGGACCAGTAAGAAGCTACATAATCCTAATGTATACTCATTTTCTAAGGGAGCTTCCTTAGTGATATGGCAATGGTGCCATATTCAAAGTTTAGTTCAACCAATACACAGGTGACCAAAGTATTGCCTTAATTTACTGAGTTACAACTCTAACATATCTATGTAGTTTTAAAGCCTATCATATTGTAGGAAATTTGGGATATTCAATCACTGTGTGTAGCCTCTGGTGTGTTTTTGGTCAAAAACACTGAACTATACAGCCAGAATTAAGTGAGAAGTTTAAGATTATCCCATAAATTATTTTGTGGCAACAGCCAAAAGGGATTATTTTGGTCTCTGGTTGATTTTTTTTTTTTTTGGCTTATTTGGCCAGTTTTAATTGGCTGTCTATAGCAGACCAAAGTTAACAGAAGACTGTGGGCTTCTAGACAAGAGACGATCATTAGCAGAATGAAATTGAGTCATATCCTGGGAAATCACAAAATCCCTTGTGTTTTAGCTGGGATTAAAAAGGAAAAGTGAAGGACAATATATCTGTAACTTGTTTTTGGCACTAAGCAGTTAAATACTGAGATAAAATCAGATGCTGTTAAAAATAGGAGTTACATGTTTTAAAATTTTAGGTCATAGAGAAAAATTAACAACAATAAATATTTATCTTTTGACCTATGCCTATTGAAATAGTTGATGATATAGACCCAATTCAGCAGATTTCTGCTCTATTTGTTGGGCAGAGGTGATTTCAGATAGTCCTCCAATCTCTGCCCTCTCTGTTTTTCCAGCTCTATCCTACTCAGTGAAGAACCACACAATCTGCGCTCAGAGTGAACAAAGCTATTATTTAATGGAATCTTTCCACTATGAAACCAAATTATTTTAATTGGCTTAAAATAATAATAAATACTGAAAGCCAAGTACGCGACCTCTGGCCCTGCTGGTGTTTAAGATATCATACTCATCATACTTTCTGGTGAGAGTCTCAGGCCCGTCTCTGAAGAAGGGCCAAATGTAAATAAATTCATCATGTTTAGATCAAGGTTTTGCCAATGTATATTATGTCTCATATAAGCCCTTATTATATAACTTCCTTCTTTGGGTTTTACAGAGTTCTTGTTTGTTGACATTCAGGGTGTGTCTAGAAAGTGTATTTTTGATGAATCCTACTCACCTAGGCAGAATGCCCTGGTCATTAGGGGTTCTAGTTTATACTTCATGGTTTATTTTTTGTGGCTATATATTTCTTACATTTTGTTCATGTGCCCTTGGACTTCTTAAGAAAAGCTTAACAGTTCATTTTTATAAATCAATAAATAAGTAACTAATACATCATGGATCAAAGGCCACAATAGCAGCACTGTAGAGAGACTTATATTGTCCTAGGCACTTATGCACTTATAATGATGATATCCTTGGACCCAAGGCCTAACACATTTTTCATTAGAAACTATTCGATTCCATACAAGATCAACAATTACAAACACTCTAGTGAAAATGATGAAAATTTAACAGGCTTCTTTTACAGGCTTCAGAGTTTAGTATTCTCATGTCCTCCTCTGTGGCCTGACTTCTTTCTATATTTCAGAATTCTCTTGTTTGATTTCCAAAAGCTACTCTGTTAATACCTCTTAAATTTAGAGGCATAATTGAAGAAGAATTAAACTTGGAATTCCTGAATCTTTAATAAGCCTCCCAGGAGCCAAGTCTAGCTTAGGAACTCCACCCAGGAGTAAGTATGCCTATCACTCTACATGCTCCAGGTTAAATTTTAGAACCTGTAGTTCAAGAGGGGATTTTACCTCTTGTAAAATCTACCAACTGTTCTTTGGGAAGAGAAGAGGGAGGTTTAGAGGGGCACTGCTTAGGAGTTGTAATCGGGAATATACCTTTTGAATCTGTGGATATTCATCTGCCCTATTTAGCCCTCTCTCTCAGCTCCTGACATAGTGCCTGGCACACAGGAGAACTCACACATTATTTGTCAAATCCATGAATGAATAAATACAAATGTTGAAAGCAGGTAGAAAAACTAATAATTTAATAGGTAGTCTTAAATTTCTAACTTATACACATATTACCTACAATTCAAAGCAAAACAAAGGAACATTTGTTGAACAAAGAAAAATAAGGCCTGGCGCAGTGGCTCACACCTGTAATCCCAGCACTTTGGGAGGCCGAGGTGGGTGGATCACCTGAGGTCAGGAGTTTGAGACTAGCCTGGCCAACATGGTGAAACCTCGTCTCTACTAAAAAAAACAAAAATTAGCCAGGTGTGGTGGCATGCATCTACAATCCCAGCTACTTGGGAGGCTGAGGGAGGACAATAGCTTGAACCCTGAAGGCGAAGGTTGCAGTGAGCTGAGATTGCACCATTGCACTCCAGCCTGGGTGACAAGAGTGAAACTCTGTCTCCAAAAAGGAAAAAAAAAAAAAAGAAAGAAAGAAAGAAAAGAAAATACAGAGAAACAGGAAAAATGCAGGAGAAGCATAGGGTGAAGAGAGAGAAGAAACAAGATTACAACACTTTATTCTGATAATATGATTGAATGTTACAGTATGCCAATGTGCTTAGTGTTCTTTTAAATTGTTTCCTTTTGACATTGTATGATCAATAGAACTGGGCAGACATAAGCAAAATTATGGTCATTGAAATTTGTCCTAAAATCATCTTTAGAAACCTCCCTTTCATTGTTTCATTTCCTGAAAATAATAACGATATCAATAACAATAAATATAACTCACACATTTTGAAGCCTTATTCTGAAGCCATAGTTTGAGCCTAAGGATGCTGTTTATATAACTGTACTGAATTCTCATGACAGCCCTATAAAGTAGGTGCCATTATTCCTTCTATTTGACAGATGAGATGAGGAGGCTTAAAGAAGTGAAGTTTCTTTGCCCAAGATCACACAGTATGCATGTGGCAGATTTAAACCCAGATCGTCTTTCCTCATACCCTCTTGCTGGGTGCCCAGTGTCCTTAAAGCATCCTCTTGGTGCCTACAACCCAGCCCCCACTATAGTGCTTCCTCTGGCTCCGAAGCTTCAGGCGTCCTCTAGCATACCTGGATGGGTTCTATCTACTGAATATTTGTGTCCCTTTCCCCCAAGTTCATATGTTGAAATGCTGACTCCCAGTGTGATGATATTTGAAGGAGAGGCCTTTGGGAGGTGATTAGGTCATAAGAGTGAAGCCCTCATACATGGGATTAGTGACCTTATAAAGGAAACTCTAGAGAGCTCTACTTATCCCTTCTATGTCAATACACAGAGAGAAGACTGCCGTTTCTGAACCAGGAAGTGGGCCCTCAACAGATGCTGAATCTGGTGGTACTTTGATCTTGGAGGCCCCAGGCCCCAGAACTGTGAGAGATAAACTTCCGTTGTTTATAACACTTAATCTATGGTATTCTGTTATAGCAGCCCACAAGAACAGAGATTAAGGGATTTTCTAATCTCCTACCCTTTGAAACTTGTGTGTTTTATGTAATTTAGAGCCTACTGTGAGGAATAAATTTTTGCTAATGGGTTAAAAGCTGAGAATGAGTTAATCTCTAACTATTCCAAGGAAATTCATTTATGTATTTAACGGAGGCTCCCTGAAGAGTGTGCTTTGCCCAAAGGAAGGACTGCACTATTGGGAAGTTCCGACAGTTGGCATATCTCTGAAGAAGGGCACTAATTTGGTCAGGCTGACTTTTGAGTGCCCTTGACCTCATGATAAAAAAGCAGATGCCTTTTTGGCTTATACTCTGGGAGGATGTGGCAAGGGAGAGAATGTTGCATATTCCTTCATTATTTACAAGTAATTCTAGTCAGGCTCGTTCATGTGTATGTACTCATTTCGCCTTTTGGTTATGAGGGAGAGGACCTGGGAAAGTTTTGGCTTGTATCCCCTGGGGTTTCTCAGGAAAGTGGGTAGTTTGAAGGAAAAAAGACTGCTTGCTCATTTTGATTGACATTTGTGCTGATGCAGCAAGCAAACAAGCTTCTCTGTGGGTGTGTATGTTCTGAATCAATGTCAAAATTCTTTCTTATAGTATTGTCTCTTGTAGTATATGTGTGTGGATGGAGGAAGAGAGAGAGAGAAAGAAAAATAAAAGAAAAAGGATTTTTTTTAAAACCCTGAATTTATGTAATTTGCAACTGAGTTTGCATCTGTGCCTTTCTATAAGGCACACCATAAATAAAATTTTCAATCTTGAATTAATTGATTTTGACTCTAACTGTATATATAGTCCAATAGTCATGTTGGAAAACTCAGAATAAAGCACAAATGGTAGAAACAACAGTGATCTTTGAGTCAGAGGTCTGGGTTTTTGGATTCACCCTACTGTATCCTAGCTTTGAGCACTTGGGCATTAACATGGTTTGGCTCTATGTCTCCATCCAAATCTCATCTTGAATTGTAATCCCCAGGTGTTGAGGGAGAGACCTGGTGGGAAGTGATTGGATCATGGGGGCAGTTCCCCGCATGCTGTTCTCATGATAGTGAGTGAGTTCTCATGAGACCTGATGGTTTTATAAGTGTTTAGTAGTTCCTTTATTGCTTGTTCTTCCCTTGCCTGCTACCATGAAGAAGTGCCGGTTTCTTCTTCCTCCATGACTGTAAATTTCCTAAGGCCTCCCCAGCCATGCAGAACTGAGTCAATTAAACTTCTTTCGTTTATAAATTATCCAGTCTCTGGTAGTATCTTTATAGCAGTATGTAAATGGACTAATACAGGTGAGCTAACTCATCTCTCTGATACCTGATATCTGAAACCCTCTACGTTTAGACATCCTATAATTCTACAATTAATGATGTAAATCTTTGCCATTCATAATCCTGTACTTCAGTGATCTTGCCAGTGGTCTTAGGTTGGGTTCCACAGTTGCACATTACAAGACCAAGATTTTAAAAGGAACTAATTTTTTAAAGGTGAGTGATTTTTAAAGGCAGTGTCACAGGGAAGTCCAGGGAATGAATGGGAAGCAGGACAGGAAGTAGGAAGCCAAACAAAGATCCATCTCAAGGTTCTGCTGAACATTTCATCAACCTTATCCACAGGGGGGCTCTGGAGTGCAAGTTGTGCCACAGAGTTGTCATGAGACAGCCAAGGGAGCTGGGTTTCCTACCCCTGCACTCCTTAAAGGTTGTCTCCTCTGCTCTCTCTCTCTCTCTCTCTCAATCACTTGAACTTTGGGTTTCTCCCAAGCATGCATGCGAAGAGACTCTAGTAGCCTGAGCATTTCTTCTAAAAAGAGTAGGTGCTGGTTATTGGAAGTGAAGTATACCCAAGGGGGAATGGCACACAAAAATGGAGAATGATTTGAGGAGATCTGGGTGGAACACTATTTTACTCTATGCTACTATACACTGTGAGAAGACTCATGACATGACTTACTGTCAACATTAAATATACATGGAGAGAAAGATGGTAAACAAGGCTTAGAAAGAAACCACTTGAGGCCAAATACCATTGTCAGAACAAACCACTTCTTATCCTCAGGTCTGACTGCTTGCAAAGCTTCAGGAGATAAGAAAGGGCACCAACAGTATCTGCTACTGTGTGTAACTCACATTCCCTCTTAGGTCTGTAAGTTTAACATTTTTCACATTACTTATAAAGCAGACATAGCATTAGGAAAAAAGCTACCTGCTCTTTCTGTATGGTGTCCAGAATCTTATAAATGAGAATATTGTAAAAGGTACATCATGCGAAGGGTAAAAACAAACTAACAAAAAAATCATGAAGGAAATCTACAAATATCCAAATATTCTTCAAAGCAAAGACATTTGTGTTCCATTTTCAGGTAATGGTTTTATCCTTCCTCAGACATACTTATTTTTTTAATGAGCTACTTAATTTTCTTGCAAAACACCTACATACTTAAAATGTTTTCCTTATGAATCAATTTTTTATTTGACAGAAGTGAAGATACTTGTGCCCATAAAAAATGCCATGTGTTTTTGAAGTGTTAGAAAAAACAGCTCTTTGGCACTAAACAAAGCTGAGGCAGGAATGCAGGAGAGCAGCTGCAGAATGACAGAAAAAATGTAAGATAATGAGCCATGTGAGAGAATGTATAATTTAATGTGGGGCCTTGAAGCAAAGGGAGGGAGGAGGACCGTAAATGAGAAAACAGTTAAAAATAGTGACTAAAATGACTTTAAATCCAATAAAACAGAAAATGAATCAATTAGTGCTTGAGCGTTGGAGGAGGCATGATGTTGTGAGAGAATCTGGAAAAGGCTGACAGATTTTTAGTCTATGAATTTAAATTCATAGGACCAACAATTTCTCTGCCTAGAGAGATTTACATGCTGTTTTTTTTTCTCATACTAGTTTACAAAATGACTTCCTTTCTATTCCACTTTCTGAGATGTGAAGCAATCTGTTAGAAAAGCCTCAGTTTTCAGTTTTCAGAAAACATTCCCCAAGATGTATGGCAAAATGTGTTTAAGTTTTAGAAAATTCCCGTAACTCCTGCTAAACTGTGGCTCTCTCTGCATATGGATATTAGAGGTGCTTTTTAGGAGTTGACTGAGTTGGCTCTTTGTGGCAGGTTGATGGAATTCTGGAAAATAGCATGTGGCCCTCTCTGATGATTTTTATTTCTTCCTGGCATTTAATTATATTATCCACTTCCCTGTGTATACGATCCTCTAACAATAACATCCAGAGTCTTCCTGGTGAGTGCTTATTCCGTGGGAAGTTATGGAAAGCTTTTAAAAACTTGAAAGCTTTGAAGAACAGCTTGGCTAGCTGTCTTCCTGGAATTGTTTAACTGATGCTTGCCTTCATGGAAGAGGCCTAGACAACTTCTAGTAACCCTTCGCATTTCTAGGAAAAGAGTGTGTTGTCCATAATAAATACTCACTCACTGCTGCTGGAATATATGAAGGGATAAAACAGTATGAAAATGAAGTTCAGGGGTTATGCCCCAGAAAATGACATTTTCACCTTAGAATTTTGGGACCATAAGAAATTTTTTATTTTGAACTAAAAGTTCATTCTAACAAATATTTTTCTTACTTGTAAGTTTCTACATTTTCATAATTCTAGACCTGAATCCATCTTATAATAGATGTGTGCTTCTAATGAGTTAACTTTCCAGTTTTTTCCCCAGTTTTCCTCCAGATTGATGGTATGTATAACAATCAACTTAGCCCCGAGGAAGCATGGGAGATAACATGTTTCTAAGAGCTCAGAAATTGTTCCCACCTTATCTCATTTATTGAAAGAATATATTTTGTAGAGAAATATATATCAGAATTTTGTGACCAGCTTTGGTTTTCAACTCTTAGCTATTTATATTGAAGTAGTATTTCTAAAATAAGGTTTATGAACCCACTGCCTTGGAATCATCTTGAATGCTTCTTAAAATTCCGTTCCTTGGACTTCTTAAAATTCAGATCCCTGGACTCCAAAACAAACCAATGAAATAGAATTAGAAGGCTTGAGCCTTGAAATCTGCATTTTCCCTAGCTCCCATGGTAATTCTTATGAATGTGAAAAGTTGGGAGCTACTGGCCTAAGTGCGGAGTGGACCCCAGGCAAAATTGTGCAGTAGGCTTTGTCTTCAGTGAGGTTTGGCTGCTTCTGTGTTTTCCTCCATTGCCTTCTGCACCTCTGCTTGTTATTTCCATCCTTCAATGTGCAATTCTGTAATGCATCAATAACTTGATTTGCTGCCCATCCTGATTTGTGTATTTTAACAAACAGGACTGCTGAGGACAGCCTAAATGACCACCTCTGTAATGACTGCCTCTGTAATGGTGGACTTTAAGCCACTGTGACAACGGAGTTTTGGGGGCCAGAGAAACTTTCCAGCAACCATCACATCGCTAGCAGAACTCACAACTGAATTTACCTACTCCCCAAGTGGCTCTTCTTAAGTCACTTTGTGTAAAGTCCTTGGAAGCAGGAACCTGGATAAGGGTGAGGAAACACTACAACAGCAAGCTTTTAACTCCCACTGTCTCTTTAAAAGGTTTGAATTAGGGAAAATTCTTTTCCTCCACCAGAGGAAAACTTGCACAGTTCCATGACTTATTTGGTACTTTAAGTGAAAAAAAAAAAAAAAAAATGCAGTCTCAATGGAGTCATTTATTGTGTCTAGTTTCATGTAATAATCAAAACTTAGAGGTTGATTTAAAACTAAATCTTCCTATCTTCCCAGCTAGGCCTTGCTTTGGGCTATCTGCTTGGAGTCGCCTTTCTCTTCTTTTTTCTCATCTGGCATTTCTCTTTCTTTCCTAGCATGATAACGACTATTTCTTATCCTGCCAGGCTTGGGCCAAGGGGGTATTGGAGAATTAAGAGGGTTAGGAAGATTCTTACTTGACTGGTATGGTTCTGAGATGGCTGGGCATTCTGAACCTGGAATACTTCATCTAGTTCTTCAGAAACTGCCACTGGGCACCTTTGACTGCATGCCTTGTGATATGGGTGATGCATTTTTCTCCCATCTGTGTCTGTTCTCTCCTTAGTCCATGATTTTCTCCCCTCTCTCCTTCTTTTTTGAACTCCCCTTTTCCTCCTTTCTTCCTCTCTTTCATTTTAGAATCTTTTTTCCTTGTTGGATCACTCCACCCAGACTGGCTTACCATGAGACTGTCCTCTTGAGAAGTATTTTATATGGCTCAAAAATCAGTTTTTTCTTCTATTTGTGTCAACGCGCATGCCTCTTTTACCTTAACAAATTCTGAGGATGTAGGCAGATCCCAGTATAGCTGCAGCCTCTCCTTTACCTTGAGCTAGCCAGCCAGCTGTTTCAGTTACCTATTGCTGTGTAACCAACAACTCACACAGTGGCTTCAAGTAACAGTGACTTATCATGTCTTAGAGTTCTTTGGGTTGGCTGGGTGGGTTTTCTACCAGTTTTGCCTGAGCTTACTGATGAGCCACATTCAGCTGGAGGATTGGCTGGGCTGAACCTTCTTAGTTTATACATCTAAAGTTAGTGCTGGCCATTGACTGGGGTGCCTCTCCTTGCCCCCTACCCCCACCCCACCCTGTGTTTTTCATCCTCTGGCAGGTGAGATTTATTTCCTGAATGGTGGTCTTGATGCACTGCTCAAGAGCTGGCAGTGGAAATTGCAAGGCTTCTTAAGGCCCACGCTTTTAAGTCACATTACATCACTGTTAGCAAATTTTTTGGTCAGGACAAGTCTAAAAACCAGCCCAGATTCAAGGGCTAAGGGAGTAGACTTCATGTCTCGATGGAGGAAGTAACAAAAGCACAATGCAAAAGAACTTGAATATATGAAGAAAGGAATTTGTGGTCATATTTTGTAATCCACCACACCAGCTTTTTAGTTTTCCAGATATATGCCGAACACTAGTTCAATGGTCCCTGTAACCGCAGAAGACATATATGGAGCTCTCTGAGTGAGTCTATGGAGTCAACTCCCTCACACTGAACTTGAGGGCAGGCAAGATGAAGGGTAGAAGGGCACACAGAACTGCTCATTCCAAAGAAATACTCTGCAAACATCCTCCTAATTTCTAATGTCCCCATATTTTCACACCGTCATTGTGGGTGAGGTGTTTAGGAGTTAGTTAACACAATTGTGGATGACATTTTTGTAAGTTCTTTACTCTTTTAAAATGCAATATTTATTGTCTTTGATGTCTTAGCCATAAATTTATTTTAGCATTTTTCTTATACTTGAAAAAGATTTCCAGTGAGAACCTCTCTAACTTCTGAGCAAACAATAACTACTAGTGCAGCTTTGGAGTCATATGGGTCAAAGTTTGACTCTCATATTTGCTGATTACTTCTTCCCACTGAGCCTTACATGATCATGTCTGCAATGGGACTCATGAAACATACATCATATAAGGCTGTTTTGACAATCCCATTTCTTTTTTCTTTCTTTCTTTCTTTCTTTCTTTCTTTCTTTCTTTCTTTCTTTCTTTCTTTCTTTCTTTCTTTCTTTCTTTCTTTCTTTCTTTTTTTTTTTTTTTTTGACAGAGTCTCACTCTCTCTCTCTGTTGCCCAGGCTGGAGTGCAGTGGCATGATCTTGGCTCACTGCAACTTCTGCTTCCTGGGTTCAAGCAATTCTCCTGCCTCAGCCTCCCCAGTAGCTCAGACTGCAGGCATGCGCCACCATTTCCTGCTAATTTTTCTATTTTTAGTAGAGACAGGGTATCACCATGTTGGCCAGGCTGGTCTTGAACTCCTGACCTCATGATCCACCCACCTTGGCCTCCCAAAGTGCCCAATCCCATTTCTCTTTCCCAGTGAATTATCTACAGTGCCTATGTGACCCACTTCTTGCTAATTACATGTAACATGAAGTTTGTTTGGGGTTTGCATGAAAGGTTTAAAAGAAGATGCCTCTTTCCTTTGACCTTCTTTCTTTGTTTCCTAGTTTAGATGCTGCTATGTAACGACATGGTATCTAGAGCTCAGACAGTCATCTCTTGATTAAGAGGTGACAAGCTTAAAGGCCAAAGGCCAATTCATGGAGAAGAGTGGAAATGTGGGATTGGAAGAAGATCCTGGCTGAGCCACTGAACTAATCATCTGGAAATGCCACTCCTAGGATTCTTACTATATGAGAGAGTAAAATGTTTTTATTATTTTGTTACTGATGGTGGAGTATTTCACCTGCAGCCTAAAACGTCTTCATTGACATAGTGGCTATTGTTATAGTAGGGAATAAATTAGTACTCAACTTTTTCAGATGAATTAAAAAAAAAATAAGTAAAACGAGACTGTGAGAGTTAAATAAATTAACTGAGGCATGCTATTAATTAGTAGAAGATAGATTTCTGACCTCTAACTTCCAAAAAACATTTCTAGTCAGCTTTTAAAAAAATGAGCACCTACTAAATTAAGTCCCTAGAAAGCCCCTTCTTCCATGCCCTATGTTCTCGATGTCTGTCCCTTTCTATTTTTCCTTTTTTTGGCAAGTTGTCTGTATAAGATTTTGTAGCCTGGAAATAAATATTTGTAATACATAAATGTATGTGCAGTTTTTTTCCCCAGGCTGAGTGCAGTGGGTGATCATAGCTCACTGTAACCTTGAACTCCTGGACTCAAGCAATCCTCCCACCTCAACTTCCCAAGTAGTGTGACTACAGGGGCATGCCATGACACTTACTTAATGATGATGATTATTTGTAGAGATGGGGTCTTGCTGTCTTGCTATGTAGCTAGTGCTGGTCTTGAAATTCTGGCCTCAAATGATTCTCTTATCTTGGCCTCACAAAGTGTTGGGATTACAGGCATGAGTCACTGTGCCTAGCCAAATATTTTTCACTTAACCAAAAATTTAGATATATGTTTGGAGAAAGTGATCTTGGAAAAGTTGCTTAAATTATCTGTGCCTCAGTTTTCTCAGATTATTATAAAATAGGGATAATAATAGCACCTACTTTATTTCTTGTTATGAGGATCAAATAAGGTATGGGCATTTAGAACAGTGGCTGATACATGGCAACTTCTCAGTGAACTTCAGAAAACATTATTGTGAGAGAAATGAAACAGGCCATTCAGGTTCAGTTCAGCCAAGGAAGACTTAATTATTGTAATTTCACTGTGATATTTTTTAGCTGCTGTTTTTATGTTAGAATTTATCTTTAAAAATTATTTGTCCTCTTTCCTTATTTAGAAGGATTTTACAACAAGGTATTATTTATTATTATCTATCCTGGAAAGAGAAACTTATGGTGTCAAGAGATAGAAAGAATATTGTTTGGAAAATAATAATCTAAATGTTACCTACTTGTCCTAGTGCATAATGAGTATGGGACAGAGTCATACAGAAACTGAATTTGTCTACTCATTTTCCAGGGCATATTTAAATATGGGAGCCAAATTTCTGGTAGATAAACTAGAGGAGTTGCTGAGATCCAACACTCATCACTTTAACATGAGTTGGCCTCTCCCAAGGAGTAGTAATAAGTTCTACCTAGTTATAGGTATGGCAAGGTTGAATATCCATCCTAAGTTTGACTGGCATCTTATGGACGTGTGCTCTCAAGTGAGAGTCATAGGTATGGAAACATACCTTGGTATAGCACACTCAGTGTATTAGTCAGATTCTCTAGAGGGACAGAACTAATAGGATAGATGTATATATAAAGGGCAGTTTATTAAGGAGTGTTGACTTACATGATCACAAGGTGAGGTCCCACAATAGGCAGTCTGAAAAGTGAGGAGCAAGGAAGTCAGTCTGGGTCCCAAAGCTAAAGAACTTGGAGTCTGATGTTCAAGGGCAGGAAGCATCCAGCACGGGAGAAAGATGTAGGCTGGAAGTCCAAGCCAGTCTAGTCTTTTCACATTCTTCTGTTTGCTTTCATTCTGGCCACACTGGCAGCTGATTAGATTGTGCCCACCTAGGCTGAGGGTGGGTCTACCTTTCCCAGTCCACTGACTCAAATGTTAATCTCCTTTGGCAACACTCTCACAGACACACCCAGGAACAATACTTCGCATCCTTCAATCCAATCAAGTTGACACTCAATATTAACCATCATACTTAGTAAATATTCTTTTCACTTTTTCCTTTGGCTGAAGGCTGGCTGGGGTTGAGTAGGGTACCTTAAGACAAGGACTGGAAAGAATCCCTTCCTGAAGCAGTAGGAGACACTAGAGCAAGCTGCCCAAGTAATAATCTGTCAAAAAGGCCAATGCCCAAATGCCAGGGAAGAATTGCTGATCTGTGTCTGTGTTCACCTAATTGTGGAAGGCCTGGATTGAGAACTCTGGGCAGGACAGACACGGTGTGATGGTTTGCAGTGATTTCTACCAATCCATCCTGAAATGGGCTCCTTTGGCATTTTCACTAGTAAGCTATAGATATGAAGCTTGTTCCTGAGGCCTGCAGCACTGGGCAGACTGGGGCCTGGTCTATCTGAAATTACCTGGAGGCTCCACCCAAGACTGTGTTATCTGTTGAGACGGACAATGGAAGCCCCGGAAAGTCCCAGACAGATGGCCACAGGAAGACAGGTCTCAGAACGGATCCTCAGAGACATATAGAATCAAGAACACTGACAGCATACTCTAATGACTTGGTGAAGTGGGGGACAGGAGATAGGAGGAAAGCTGTCTGACACTCCTGAAAATCTTAACGCGCTACAATGAGATGAATTTAGTGGGTACAGGGAAGGAGAGTTTCTTTTGTGGTCCAAGAGACGGGGCTGTAAAAATATAGCATCTCTGGAAATTAGAAAATATTCCTGTCAGAATCTGATGTTTGGTTGAGGTGGCCAAACTACAGACAGTAGTTAAATGGCCACTGGATCCTTCTCCTCTGTTTTATCTCATAAACCTACTCCCTGCTGAGTCGTTCAGCTAAGTGTCCCAGTGAGTCAGATGCCTCAGTCCCAGAACTTCACTCTATTAGCTGGTTGCTGGCTTGTCTCTGCTCTCCTGGCATGATTCTCAGTTGAAGTGCACACCTTATGGTATGTATTCCAATGCCAGAAGCCCCTTGATGAGTTACTCCTTCAGGCAGTTTCTTGGACAATAGCCAGTGACTGGGCTTTCATACTTTCCTCATCTCTGGACTACAATAGCGAAAGGCAGCCTGATATGTGGGAAAACAAGGTGGCCCAATGAAAATAACATAGGCATTGCATCCGCAGACGGGTCCTTCTGTCAATTACTGTATAATTTAAGACAAGTCTCTTTCCTCTGCTATGCTGACTTCCCATGGCCGTCAAGTGAAGTTATGCTGACCTAGTGTATTAGTCCATTTTCATGCTGCCGATAAAGACATACTCAAGACTTGGAAGAAAAAGAGGTTTAATTGGACCTATTGTTTCACATGGCTGGGGAGGCCTCAGTATCATGGTGGGAGGGGAAAGGCACTTCTTACCTGGCGGTGACAAGAGAAAATGAGGAAGATAGTAAAGCAGAAATCCCTGATAAAACCATCAGATCTTATGAGACTTATTCACTATCAGGAGAACAGTATGGGGGAACTGCCCCCATGATTCAAATTATCTCTCACCGGTCCCTCCCGCAACACATGAGAATTATGGGAGTACAATTCAAGATGAGATTTGGGTGGGGACACAGAGCCAAACCATATCACTGAGCAAGGTTGTGACAAGGATTATATGCAAAATTAAGTAAGATAATGTCTATGAATCCTGCTCTAAGATGTGTCCATGCTGGCCTTTCTAACATGTCTGTCAAGTGGATGGGTTGGGGTTGGTTCCCCAAAGGCTGGTGGAGGACAGAATTCTCCTGAAAGGAAATTTGGAATTTTTGGAGCAAGAAGCCAAGCCAAGCCCAGCCCATTAGGGAAAATCTTTATCCCTATGCAAACTCAGGGGCCAGAGGCTGGCTTTAGTTGATGGTAAGAGTAGTATGTGTGATTGGGGCCAGAGAGGGGTGTTTGGGAACTAGCGTGGATAAGGTTCCAGAAAGATGGCTGCAAACAACCTCAGGGCATCTGCAACCTGCCTCTGTCTGCCACTGGGTCCTGGACATTGAGTGTGTCTACCTGGTGTAGAAAGCTAGAGGCAAGGCAGATGTAGATTTGCCAAGTGTGTACAGGATGCTCTAAGCAGAAAATCAACAAGCTTTCTTTTGGAGCTGATATCAAATGTTGGAAAATCATTCTTCTCTCTGTTGTTGGGGTAGGGAAGAAGCTCTACATCTTGCAGAAGGGCACATTGCTGGAAAGTAGGAGTATGTTTTGGGAGTCAAGGAGGTTCAATAGGCTTTAACTTCAGGTGGAACAGAGTTGGTCCTTGGATAGTAGGGAAGTATGCCAACCTGCAAAGAACTTGACTCGGGGGCTTTGGGTGGAGGCTTGGGTGGCAAAGATTAACAGGAATCCATGTAAGATTGAGATACCTGCAAATGGATTCTGTGATAGAGATGATATGTGGACAGGAGGTTTATTAGGAGTGTTCTCAGGAACATTATCTGTAAAGGAATAGAGGAAGCCGGATTGGGAAGAGGGAGGAGATGAATTGCAGTACAGTAGCAACAAAGGCCTCAGCCAATCCAAGCAGTGCTGTGCAGCTGGGAGTGCCCTTCAAGCAAGGAGACTCTGCTTTGAGCAAGTATCAGATACAGGCTGTCTGAGAAGGTGGTGTAAACTTGAGTGAGGCAACTTTCTTTGGCTGAGGACAATTCTGAAAGAAGGGCACAGCTCTGAGCCATTCACAGCCAACATTCCCTATAGTTAGAAGAATGAGTTGTTCTTGAGGTGGAGATCTGGTTGGTCCGTCATAGCATCCACTAGAAAACCTAATTCTTGCCCCCTGCTAACCAGTATGACCCAACATTAGGGCTTCATAACTACTCTTAGCCCAGCCTGTCTTAAGCCATGAAAATTCTTGTGCAACTGTTGTAAAAAATGCTCACGATATTTTTTGCCTGCAAGTTCTTGAGTACTTGACCTGTCTGTCAGTAACTAGAGTCTCTTACTGTTTCAGGTAGAGATTCTGCTCCAGCCCTAGTTTCCAGGCACCCTACCCATCTCCAGTCAAAAGGAAAAGCAAGAACTCTACAATAAGTGTGCTGCACCGAGAGTTGTTTCCACACCCATAGCTTTCACGTAGACGCACATGTCCATAGATCTTAGTCAAATAGAGTAGGGATATTCAACATTGTCCTCCCTGTATTTAGAGAAAATGTATCACTACTTCTTGGTGGATCCAATGTCTTATTAAAGTGAAAAGCCTTGACCCTTTAAGTAATCTTAAACTACATTTGCAAGACGATCAAAATTTTATTGCATCATCTTGTAAGCTGTATGTGAAAAGCCTCAGCTCAAATTATTTCCCTCTCTTCCAACTGTCACAATAATAATCAGTAAATGAAGCATATAACATAATAGGCTTCTAAGATTGGTGTTAATGGTGATTTTGATTTTAGGACCTGAGATATAAACACATAATGAATGACTGCTATATTAGCTACTTTCCATGTATTCTTTTTCTTTTAATCCAGGCATCAGCTGTATGAGTTGATACAGTGATACCCCAATTTCACACATGATGATATTGAGATGTAGAGATGAGGTGGTTTGCCCAAATACATGCAGCTGGTAAGTGGCAGAGCTGTGGCTGGAAGCCAGGTAGAACTTACCTTCTACAGTACACTGATGACCACCCACCAAACCCTATTCTGCACAGTGCTAAAAAACAGTACATGAGTAAATATCCTGAGATCTAGAAAATAGAGTGTTATTAAACTTAAGGAAATTAAAAATAAGGAAATAAACTGAAGGTTTTTGTTAAAGTGTGTAGCATTAGTATTCAAAGATCATTTAGACATCAGCCACTGCGCATTTCCAGCAGAATTTGCTATCATGGGGAACTGTTTTCAATGCTGACACTCCATCTGAGACACATCAGACGGAGTCCTAAAAGTAATAACCTTTAAATTGAGAAAATTTACTCTAAAAGTTCCCAACACAACCCAAAGCCAGAAAAGTTCATAGCTCTACATTAAAATGTTAGAAAAAGATCACATTGCAGCAGCTGCTTATGTGGATTACCTAGTCTAGCCATTCTGCTAAGGCTTAAAAAAACCTGTCTGAGTTGTAGGAAGAAAAAAAAAGAAAACAAACCTCAAATCATCAAGTTGGTGCTTGTTGATAGAGCTGTGATTTCCCATTTGTTGCCCCAGAAGACCCAGGTGTATCTGAAAGTCAAGATTTTTTTTCAAACTCTGAGGCTGAGGAAGGATTTCTTGAGTGTACTTTCCACCAATGCACTGTGCTGCTTCCAGAACCATAGCTTCCCTTGAAATTCATGGAATGTTTTGCAGCTGATCCAAAGCACATTAAAAAATCTTTCTCTTCTCACAGCCATTTTATGCAACTTCTCTCAATACTTTACAAAGAAATAAAACCAAATGTACTCTGCCTTGAACCTTTGTCTTCTATGTAAAGACCAGTGACACTCTTAAGTGTGTCCACATGTGTATGTACACTTGCACTTGATTCTTTTAAAATTTAATGTACTTTAATGTTGATTAAGTTTTTAATCCTTAAAACTTCAAGTATGGATCTCTAAGGCATGATGTAATCTCAATTTTACACAGCTTTGGACAAGGGAGAAGCTCTCACAAAGAAATTAGAAACTTTAGTGGGGCTTTCAGCTATCAAATTGGATACCTCTTCCTGGGCTCCTAATGTTCCTTTTTTCTCCATAGTTACTTTCAATAGCAACTGTTTCTTGCCTTTCCTCATTTTTGTGGTTAGTTTTTGAGTTAATCATAGTAAGAAAAGAGATGAAAGTAGATCCTACAATAGAATATTTCTTTGTGTGGGCAATATTAAAGAGCTGATTTCTGATACCACAAATTTAGTTCCAATATAATCATCTAGACTCAGAGATAAAAACAATACTCTTTTCTGGGTCAGAGGTTTGTTGAGAGGTGAGACAGTGTTAGAGAGTAAGGGTTCTGGCTCACGCTACAAGCTTTTTACCACAAGGAACAAAATTGTCTATCTAGTTTGAGGATGTTTATGAAAAGTCATGAATTACCTGTAAAGTATCTGTGAACCTGAAAGAGAGAGATCATGTTTCTCATCTCCTTGCTTGTAATTCAGAGTATTCAGGCTTCTGTTGTGAAATGTTTTCTGAACTTGAAATCTTAGGGTTCCTCATGCATAGAAAGAAGTGGCATAAAAATATACATAACTGATGTCACTTTAAGAATGGTCAGTGAAATTTATGGTGTTGTTCTTGGAAGATAAACAAACCAAAAAGAATCAGGTTGGAAGATCTCTTGGTTTACTCTTTGCATAGCTTATTGGTCAAGATTTTGTTTGGCTGCATGTCATTTACACTTGAACTACAGTGGCTAACCAAACAGGTTGAATTTTCAGCCTTAGCCGGGAGTATGAAGGTAAGGATCCAGTGTCACTATTCAATAACATCATCAAAGAAGCAGGACCCTTCTTTTATCTTGTTCTGCCATCTTTAATATATGGCTTTCATTCTCATGGATTTAAGCTCTACTTCTAGGCATCAAGTCCAAATTTCAGGCGAAGGACAAAAAGCAATAAACAAAAGACACATATTAGATTACTCTGTCTATTTTTAGTAATAATAATAATAATTTAAAAGCTTTCTAGAATCTTACCTGATAGGGTTGCTTTTATGTCTCATTGGCCATAAATTGGTCACATGACCATATATACCTACCTACAAGGAAGCTGGGGTAGGTATTTTAAAGTAGTGTTATAGTCACTCTCAATTTTGATTTTTGTTAGTAAGGAAAAAGTAGAGAATAGTGATTGGATGGAAAACCAAAAACAGATGTGATTAATGCTAAAAAGAAGGAAGGAATATACTTTTTTTTTCCCCTTAAAAATGTTATACTTGATGTGTTATGTAAGTTAGAATGTTCCATCTTCCATGAAGTTTTTCTTTATCCTCACTGTTTAGTCTGTATTACTGTAGCACATTGTCCTTTCCTTTAAATAGTATCATGGATCCCATTGTACTCCAGTTAGTTGTTTACACGCCTGTTTTCCTTAGAGAGTCAGCTCCTCAAGGATGGAGGCCGAGTTTGATTTGTTTTTGTAATATCATTACTTACCCCCATGTCTGTCAATCTTGTGAGAACTAAAAAAGCCAATTGAACAAATAAGGACAAAGTAAGGTATGGTAGGTCATGATCCCTAGGAAATGAATGGGCTCTGAGAATCTGGGGTCCATCTACCTGCCTCTTCCCCAGACTTCCTGGAATCCAGTCTTTCATTCTTTTTCCTCCTAAACCCTTGACCATTCTGAACCCCCTTCTCTCACCTGCACATCTCACCCCAAGATTCTACATATATGCTTACCTTGGGTCAGTTTTTTTCCTACACAAAGTGGATGATCAGCACTGCCTGTAATTCTGTCCTTTGGAAGGATAACCCCTCACCTTGAGTTGTGTTATAACATAGCAATAAGCCAGTTTTGGCTTGTATCACATACCAAGATGACTCATCGGTAAATAAAGTGCTTTTTTTTTCTCCTCCAAGATCTGGTAAAAGAGGTTCCCACCTGCAATGGGGCCAAGGTGTGAGCTGAGGAAGAGGCATGGGGGCAGCAGCTGCGGAAACATGGAGTCTGGCTGTTTGCTCATGCAGCTTGCTTGTACTTTCTGGCCCTGGTTGTGCCTGATCTCTAGTGTTCCACTTCTGTCGTATGCTTTTCATTTGGTTTGTCTGAAAGAACAATGGCTTGCAGGCCAAATCTGGGTTATTTTTGTAAATAAAGTTTTATTGTAAGATGGCCACATCCTTGGTAATAATAATTCAAGTAATTATTGTCTATGGCAGCTTTGACACTCCAACAGCAGAGGTAAGCAGTTGTGATAGCAATCCTAGGGCTCCCAAAGCCTAAGATATTTACCATCTGGCCTTTTACAAATAAGTTGACTGGCCCTGGCTGACGGAAACCTGGGATTTCAAGATTTTGGACTGAATTAACTCATATATCCCCTTCCCAATTTTCAGAGTTCCACTCTTTCCTGATAAGAACCTTGACCTTCGCCCAGTAGACCTCTGAGGCTGAGAATTCAGCTTTCTCTGGGAAGCTTTCTCAGTCATTAGGTACTTGGCTTAATCCTCAGCTTTTTCTGCCCTATGGCTACAGGAGATGAGAATCTCTTTATATGCCAAAATTCTGTCTTTCACATTTTACATTGGTAACTAATCACCTTCAGCCTTTCATTGTCTTTCTCCAGTGCACAGATCATTGGTATATTGATGGATTGATGGCTCTCAGGAACAGCCATCCAATTTCATAGTCTTTTCATAGTCTTTATAATTATTCTTTTTCATGAACATCTCAAATATTTGAGACATTTTGTCTGCCATTGCATTTCCTTCTCTCAATATCCCAATCCAGTTCACCACTCAAGGCTGGTTTCCAGGATTTACCTGGAGCTGCAGAGGGCCCATGCTTAGTTTAATGTTGTGCAGTTACCACGTAGACATTTTTAATACTTTTATCTTTGAACTGTGTTTTGTAAGTAAAGTCTGCTGGGACAATGGAGATATGCATGAACGATGTGATGAGATATTTGAATATACATGCCCATCATTCCTTGCCATTTCATGCGCATAAAGAGTTTGTGATGTTCATAAATGAGAATTCTCCCAGCATACATGGGAGTTCAAGGAATTTCAAAGCAAGTAAAAGATAAACATTTAAGTTTGCAACTGACAGGCCATAATTTCCATTTGAACCCAAATTGCTTCAAATGCAGAAAGAAGGTAATGACAAAAACCCGAAAGACTAATGAATGCTACTATATATAATTTTGTACTTGTGTTATTTCCTTGTATTAGCCAACCACTTACTGAAAATGATAACAGAAGAAAAGAGAATGATAGGACATAGATTATTTTCTTTCTAGTCCTTCCTTACTCATCACTAAGCCAAAGAAAGATAGTGTTGTAGAAGTATGTGCATTAAGAAGTCAAATGAAAACAGTTGAGTTAGCTATGTACAGTGTTTCCATTATTCTGCTAAGACTGAAATGCATGTGCATGCATAAGCTAAGAAATATCATGCAGCCATGAAAAAGAACAAGAGCATGTCCTTTGCACAAATATAGATGCAGCTGGAGGCCCTTATCCTAAGTAAACTAATTCAGAACACCAAATATTGAATATTCTGTCTTACAAGTGGGAGCTAAATCTTGAATTTCCATGGATGTAAAGATGGGAACAATAGACCAGGGATTCCAAAAGGAGGGAGGGGGCAGGGGCTGAAAAATTTCCTGTTGGTACTATGTTCACTATCTGAGTCACTGCATAGGATCAATAGAAACCTAAACCTCAACACCATGCAATAAGTCCTTGTAACCACCTGCACATGTACCCCCAAATCTAAAATAAAAATGAAAATTGAAAGAAAAAAAGGAAATATGAGTTGTGTAATTTCACTGTGTTCTAGTCCATTGGGCTGCTGTAGCAAAATGCCATAGACTGTGTGGCTTATAACTAACAGAAATTTATTTCTCACAGTTCTGGAGTCTGGGATGTCTAAGATCAAGGTGCTATCAGATTAAGTGTTTGGTGAGGGCCCAGTTTCTGATCCATAGATGGTGGCTTCTCCCTGTGTCTTTATATAGCAGAAGGTACAAGGGATTTTTCGTGGGCCTCTTTCACTACTGTGAAGTTTTTCACAATTGCATTGTATGCTAATGGCAATCAGTATACCACCTACCACTGGTCTTTGTTGCTGGTCCATTGGTGAGAGATCCAGCTTTGTAATCTCATTTTAGGCTCTAGGTCCCAGGAAAACAAATGAAAACTATCTTAGATTTGGTTACCCAGGGGGAAAGCTCTAAGAAGGAAATGTGCTCACAGGTGCACATGGGTATGATCTTGCAGTTGTCTATGAAAGCCAAGGGAAGCATGAGGTCAGAAGGGGAAGTTGCATTGTAATGTGGGACAGGACTTTTGAATGATCTTATGTGGAACTCTAGAGCTGGGATGGTCTTCAGAGTTGTTCCAACTGATACAAGGGACCTGTGCCTTTCTACCTTCGCGTTGATTAGTCATGGCTCACAGGCTGCTCCCAGAGATCAGATCATAGCCTTTGGTGAGATATTCTCCTTCAGCTGAGGACAATTCCTGGAGAAGGACTTAGTTGGAAGCAGTGACAGCTAATACTCATAGGAGCAGGGGAGTGAGGGCCTCTGTCCCGCAGGGGTCAGGGCTGTACAGCATCCACTGAACATGGTCCGCACAACAGGCAGAAACAGGAAGGCATCAATAGACTCCACAAGAACTAAAAGATTGTCTTTCAGTCTTACAGTTTTTTAAAAATTCAGACCATGTAGAACAGAAAAGAAAAAATGCTGCCATTACATACACCACACAAAAACTTCAGTGGTTTAACTACTGTTATTGCATTAGAGTCAGGCAAAATCAATTTTATTTAGTACAACACAACTAGTACTCTTTTCCTTTAAAACATTCACCCTCTTTTTTTTGTTCCAGGGGTTCAGTCTCAAAGCCTGTTCCGTGCACAGTCTTCACAGCTGAAGAAATGTGGAAGCTAGCATACTTCTTTCTAAAAAATGTTAACCTTGTGGCTCTATCACAATAGGAAATGAATCAAACCTGTCAACTACATGATACTATGGTTAGGTGCCATAATCCAAAAGTTACAAAACAACCTGCAGGACGTAATGTAGTTTTAGAGTGAAAAAATTAAAAATGCTTGCCTTATGACTGATGAATTATACATGGCATGGCCTGAGATAGCATGTGAATTTGTGCATGTGTATGGGTATGTTAGTTGGGGGTAGAGTTGGGTTGACGTTGGAGGGTGGTGGCGGTGCACCTTACAAGTTTAAACTGGGCAAGCTCAAAGGAATCATGCTTGGCTTAGGTCCCATGGTACAAGTTTGTACTGGGCCATGAAAGACGATGCTTGGTCCTGTGTGTGACACCTGGCATATAGGCTGAAAGAAAGGTGTGCCTCGTCAGGGATTTTCCCAGATGCTTTCTGGATTTCTTCACCATTATCAGCAACTCCTTTTAAACACACAAAGCATGTGTACCATGTATTGGCAGGGCACTATTCTGGGAGTAGCCTGCTAATTGTTCTTTCTCATTGGTATAATCCTGGGTGAAGGGAGAAATCAGCAAGAAATAAAGTTTTTCTCTCCACCCAATCAAGGGCTCTATATTTCTGCTTTGAAAGAAAGGATCAGATGGTTTGGTCTTTGGACAGAGTACCCAAGGTTGTGGTGAGAGCTAGACTCTATCTCTTTCCATATTTCCTAGGATAGTAGAGTCAGATGAAGAGTTCAGACTTACAAGGGCATTGAAGAAAACCTAAAGCCCTAGCCTCAAATACAAGAGACTGCTCCTACTCAAGCTTGGGATAGGGTTGGGGAGGGAGCTGCTGGAGAATGTTATTTAACCTCTAGTTATAATCTTGTTAAAGGAACAGAGTATCACTCGTTTTGGACCTGAGGCTGACTGGTTTCATATAGTTAAGCACAGCATGAATTGGCATTAAATAAACTCAGAATGGAGGAAACATGTTTCATAAGGCAGGGAGAGATGTGGGCACATTACTGTTGGCGTATTAAAAGACTAAACTTGGACGAAAGTCTTCTCATCATGAGCAGAGCAGATTGTCACCAGGCTATCCCCAGCAAGACAGCACCACAGAAATTCACCCCCAGCTTCCCAATGCCTACATCTTCATTGCCAGAGAAACAAAATCCTGACTCAAGAGATTAAAAATTTTTGTAAAAGCCTTATTGACAAGGCATTCAGCCACTGTACTTTTACCTCACCAGATATCACCCCCTCTCACTTTCTAGTTTTTCCAGCACCTAGGAAACATAAAATTGTCATGGTATTCAAGATACTTTCTCTGCTCATAAAACAATAATCACATTGTAAACCCAAGAGTGCTGCAATAGAAGTCTTTCTGGTCCTTTATTAATGCTGTTGGTATTTGTCTAGCCTTTAAAAAGCTTTTGGCTCAATATCCTACTCATATTTTTGGGCTATGGCTTGCTAGAGTTGTCAGGACAAGTAAAACATTTCCCTTTCAGCATTCATTACAAGAAAAAAATGCTATTGTATTTCTTAAAAATGACTTGTGACTCATCTCCTTTTTTGGGATAGAGTTATAGCTTAAGGTTTGGCCAGTGGTGTACTTCCCGGTGGTGATAAGTAAAGCAAATGTTCAGAGGTGAGAGATACTGAATTTGGATATGAGTTTTACTCATTCATTTGCCACACCTACAGGATGCTACAGAACTCTATAGGAGCATTTTAGTGAATAAATCTTATGGGCTTTTAGTATAACTCTGTAATTTAAGATTGAACTCTGAATTCCAGCTGAAATTTATATTAGAGAAAGGAACAAAATGCCCCATTAGTACAGACTTATTTTGACAAATATATTTTTATTTATTGTTTGAAAAATGAAAATAGCTTTATTGCTTCTTTATAGTTACTAAGTAAATGTTTAACTTAAAAAAATTATTATCATCAGGAAAAGAACCCAGTTATACATGCTACTGCAAATATTTCAGAAAAGACAGTGACATATAAGGAAGGAAACATAAATTATTTATAATTTTACCAACCAGTGATAATCAGCATTAAGTGATTTGGTTTATAGCCTAACAGTCTATTTTTCTGTGTATGCACACAGGTATATTATATTTTGCCAAAACGAAATTGTACCATAAGTGCTGGTTGATGGCTTTTAAAACAATTATTCATCAATAAATGAACGATATCATTCCTCACTTTTTTTAGCAAACAGAAAGAGTTGTAAAATGTATGCCTCTTTAGACTGCTTGCTATGGCAGAAGTGGAAACATTTTCAGAGCAAATGAATTATGCATTATCTTGCTAGCAAATCGTTGGAAAGACTAGATAGGTTAGAGAAAGCACAGCTATTTCACTTTGAACTTCTTGCACGATTATATTGAAGGAAATTTTCTGGGGACAAAAATTTTTTGACTGTCATAGAGTCAAACAAAATGACTAAAAGTTGTTGAAAGCCCTCTCAGAATATCATGGTGCTGTGCATTCCTTGGGCCATCTTAGAAAAGAAGGAATATATTCTTCCATCAATGTTAGCCTGGAGCTTCTGTCAGAAGAGGCTATGCAGTACATCTGTGAACCATTTCTTTGGACTACTAAAAGTATAACTCTAACTCCATAATATTATTTGCTCCCAGAACTTTTTCTTTCATTTTTTTTTTTTTTGTAGTTGTCTATAGAACCAAAAAAGAATTAAAGCCAATAATAGGGGTGAGAAGGTTATAAGTACATTATATTTGAATGTGTTTGGCTTACGCTGATGAGGTCAAAGTTCTTTTTAGCCAAAATGTAGTCTGTCTTTTTTATTTGTTTGCATCCCATGTTGTTTGTGTAAACAAAAGCAGATTACTTGATGAAACTAGAATCCAGTAAAAAAGTTACCTGTTTGGGGTTTTGTAAACAAGGAAACAAAGAAACAAACAAAAACACAGTAGGCCAAATTTGTCAGGTACTGTTAAAGGTAGAAAATCTACATTGGTTGATATTTGACTGTTTCCTGAACCTGAACTTTGTTATTAAGTGAGTACCTGGACTGAGTCACCAGGTGAGTGCTAAATGGAACCTATAGGATGTGACTTCTGCTGTCTGCCTACACATGCCCACACAGCCTTCCAAGTTGATCCAAAGGGGATGCCTCTTTGCTTTGTCATAGTCACCCCCCATATTTCTGAAATGAAGCTTACAACTCAGAGAGGATAAACTCCTGGGAAAATAGTTGAAAGACTTTGAAATTACCAGAAGTCTTGGCTTATGCTATCACATGACTCTGAAAGCCTTTTGCTGATAGAATCATAGGGCTGAAAATGATAGAAAGAGGTCATTTAGTTCATTTATCTGCCCAAGGCAGAAACATAAATGTATCACTGGTGGCTTTGCTTCTTGTTAAAATGCTATTTCTTCAAACAAGAAAACATCTTCTTTTTCCAGTAATTACTAAGTTATATTTACTTTGGATAAAGTCGCAATGACTTTGTCTGACTGTTTGTTGTAGAGCAAAAACAAGATATTGGATACTGAGTGATTAGATTTCACATACAATTAATTTGTGACACTGATGAAATTAAACAGTAAGAATGATCTAATAGAATAATAGCAAGGCAGGGAACTTATAAGCATACACACATTTTTCTATCAGCAATAGCATATAATTACAGACATATTTTCAACAATCATTTTCCCAATAATTAAGGTTTCAGCTTTTGGAAAATGTGCATGGAAATCTCCTTGAGCATGTTGCTCTACATTCAACTGTAATAACAATCACCTTTTACATTTTTCCCATTCATAAAAACAACTAATTCCAGAAGAAATAAATGGAATTCATAGGGTTTTTTTTTTTTTGAGGCTTTCCTAAGTTGAATTCATACCATTACAAAAATCTTTCATGTTTAACTTCCATTTCTCTCTTCAAAATATATCTTGAACAAAAGTTTCATGCAAACCAGTGCCAGATTTTCTGGTCACTTTAGATCAAGCTAAACTTGCATGCAGACACTACCCACAAGAAGATTACAGCTGGATTTGGGAATTAAGGCATAGATATATAAAGAATTAAATAGCAAACTGAAAGTTTACACAAAACTGTTGCAGATTTCCAGATGGGCAGGAAAGATAGTTGCCTAAGGTCAAAGGTGGTAGAAGATCAATCATGCTATCTCCATTATGTAAGAGCAAGAATAGATGACTTTTAAGAGCCCATTTAGGTTATGACTACATGATACTCACTCATTCACAATCAGTGTGACTTGACAAGACTGGACTCAAGGAAGTTGTGTTTCTTTCCTTGATAATACAGAAAAAAAAAGGGCTCCTTCATATTGTGTATTATGTGGACCCTATGGGGGGAATAGACAGGTAAATATATAAATAGAATTTGTCTTAATACTGTGCCTGTACACAAGGCCAACAATGAAGCTCATACCCAGCAAAAATAGCCATGAGGCTTTCAACCTCTTTGGTGGTAGCCATCTTGGACACTCTTTGTTTCTTTTCCCTTTGCTTTCATTCTGTTTTCTCACTGCTCACTACATTCTTCTTGCTCTAATGTTCTTGGCCTTTTCTCCTATTTCTGGCCATGTTCTTGCTCATGGCCAGAAATAGGAGAAGCTGGTGGTGACATTGGCTTTCTAGGTGTTAACCCAAGGCAGCCTTAAGGGCACATCTGGTACTGGCTTTTGGCTTTCTGGACACTGAACTCTCTGTGTTGTCATCTAATCTTCCCCAGTGTCAGCACTCGGTGGCAGTATGTGGACTTCATTTTGAACGATTGACTCAACCCATATGAGACAAAATAGAAGAGCATTCCAAACGAACGCAATAGCATATTCAAACTGTATAAAACCATGAAAGAAATTGGCATATTTATTATACTGTGATGTTATATTCAGATATTAAACAATCTTCAGAGGGACTTCTGTTGTTCCATATGCAATTTGTTGGGTTGGATCTTGGTAGAACCCATAAACGGAGATGCTACAGTTCCTCTACTGTGTAGGTATCTATAGGCTGATAATTAGACCTGCAATTTTAGGACAAATTCATCTTTGTCACCATTGGCACTTTGAATAAGATTGCTCTCTTAAAAATCCTCAAAATGTACTCTAGATCACCTATAATCATTTGAGGTGTTTTATGGTTCACCTGCCACCTTTACCTCATCCTCTAAAAGCAATGCCTTCAATTTTCCCTTAAATCTAGAAGGTCATCTTGAAAAAACTTCAGGTTTATGCGTATTGCTTCATTTCTATCCTTTAATTGTAAATCATTGCCAAATTTTCTGGTCACATGGAATTACCTTAGAAAGGACTAAACTCACATGCAGATACTACCCTCAAGAACATTACAGTCATATTTGGTAGATATTCCTTTAGCAAAAAATGTCTTCCAATACTTGAAGCCTACTTCCCAAACCATTGGAGTGTCCCAGGACAAATTTACAGCAATTTATTCTGTGCCTGGTCTTCAAACAATACATTTTCTTGCAATAATAGTGCACTCTACTCCCAACTGCCAAGCCCAGTTGCTGGGTGATCCCCGAATGCCTAACACTCTTTAGAAAAACATTAACAGACCCTTCCAACCATGTTGTGTTCTTTAAAGGAAAGGCAAAAGATCACAACCGAAAGGGAGGACATGCCAAGGAAGTTAAGTGTCCGTATCTGAAAACAAACTTCAAATCCTGGAGCAAGAAATGATCGAACGCACTAGGAGTATTATGACTACAGAAGAAAAGAGAATGAATGTAATTGTCTTCATATATTTGAAAGTTGTCATCTGAATGAGAGATTAGACTCATCCCGTATGTTTTCAATGGGTAGAATTAGAACCAACATTGAAGACATAAGGAAAAAGATTTTGGTTCAGTATTAGCAAGAAATGTCTGATAAATAGAATAGTCCAAAGACTAAGCAAACAAATTTGAGACCTCTCCATCTCTGAAATTATAGTGAAAGCTGTATTCAAGCCTAGGAATGTGAAAGGAGTTGGGGAATGTGTCTTTTTTTTTTTACAAGAGCATGTAAAAATTCATAAAAATTTGACATAGATGCAGGCTTAATTTACTCATTTACTTACTAAATCTTTGAGTGCTTACTATACCGCTGCCCTAGTGTGAGCTTCTAGGAATACAAAAGTGCATGAGTCATAGCCCTGCCTTCAAAATACTTTCGATCTAATGAGAAAAATACATGTTAATTCAGACAGAAAGGCAAACAAATGCAAGGCAGCATCATCACATTGTAACGTGTTTAATTATCTATCTTCCCCACTGGAATCTAAGTTTCTCGAGGGCAGATATACTGTCTATTTTGCTTGCTATTTTTGCTCCAGCACTCAGTCAGTGCCTGGTACATAGTAAACAAGTTTTATTGACTGAATTTATTGAATAACTTGGGAATCTATTCTGATTGTGATTAGTATAGTGGAATACTAAGGAAGGAATGTTCAATGTTATCTGACTAGAGGGAAGTGTTCAGAGAGAGGATGTGATTCTATGTCTTTAATCTCAGAGCAGGAGTGCGATCTGACATAGAAGAGGAGTTTACAATCAAGAGGAAAGGGCATTTAAGCTTGTTTGAAGGCAAAGACATGAAACAGCATTGTATATGCTGAGATGGACATGAAACAGCATTGTACATGCTGAGATGGCAAGCAGTTTCACATGACTGGAACATATGATTTAAGGCAGTAAGTAGTAAGAGACAATTCTGAAAAGGCTGTAGGAGATTGAATCGTGAGTTTTAATGAAGAGAGTAACATGATCAGATTTTCCTTTCGGGAGGAAAACTCTGGCAGCAATGCAGTGGGGATGGGAGAACTGATTAAGACCTAAGTGGAGATAAGGAATAATAGGAAGATATTGCAGTCATCTGGGAAAGAGTGAGGAATGTCTAGAAGAGAATAGTGGAAGCAAAGAAAAAAGGACAGAGATAAAATTTGAAAGGTATTTAAGGTAAGGAGTTTATGAGACCTTGGTTCTGATGGGATGCAGATGGTGGTAAGCTTATAAGGCGGTTATAGTGAGAAGTGAGAGAATGACATCTAAGTTAGAGACTCATGGCCATATAACAAGGCTTGGAAATATAGGGGGTAGAGGAATTGGGAGCTTGTAGCTTATTCAGCAGAGACAGCCTAGTAATGGGCAATTGATATTATGGAATAATGGTCTGGACAGAGAATAGAATTATAAATTATCACACATACTAAGGTGAAGTGAGTGCAGATGAAGTCGCCAAAGGCAAGGGTGCACAATAACAATAGACATGAGGAAAGCATCTGGGGAACAGAAATAGAGGACTGTTGGGAGTTAATGCTTAGCATTGACTACGATGTGACACCAATAAGAGTCTCAGTTCTAAACAGGTATGTCACCAGAGTTTGGCATTGAAACATGAAATAGGGCATGTTCATGAAGAGATGTTTGATTTTGATTGATAATATTTATCATTAATAGTACCATTGGTAAGGATTAGACATAACTAAGGAGTGCTGTGGAGTGGACAAATGATAACACTTTTAAAAGACCTTTCATAGAAAATCTCAAACAGCAACATTCCTATATTTACAAAATATCAAGTAGATCCATAATAGAGATAATAAAATATTCAGGGAAAAGTTCAGATGAAGAATATGCTATTATTTTCAAATTCCCACATTCTGACTTTAGTACATTTTAACGTATTTTCTTTTTTTAGGCAATCCTTTCTCCAAAGGGCCATGGATCCCTAAAATTTATATTCTCTTTCTATGTTGGAGTTAATGGCAGTCGGAAGCCTATTAGTTAAGGCTGATTTATTCAGTCAGTTTGTACAGGCAAGGAATGGGGTTAAACTTGGGTGTGCCACTAAAATGGACATCATTTGATAATAAGATGCCTTACTGCCAAACTTCAGGAGTCTCCAAAGCTCTCTCTAGGCTGCAGGTCATTCTTCAGTTTCTCTAATTCTTGTACAAAAAACCCCCACACAAACAAACAGATAATATGGAAATATACTGATTTCATGTTTTTACAATATGTATAAGCTTTTGATTCTTCATTGGCAGCTAGCTGGTCTCCTGAGACATGGTTCTGGATGATATCCAAAAACAAATTTAGTTTCTGAGGAGGAACATTGTGAAATCAGTAAGCAAGCAACCTTGCTGATCCAAGTGAGCAAAATACTTTAGTTGGTGGGTGCTCCAAGCAAAATGCTTAAAGGGATCCAAGAGTTCTAGTTCTCATTTGACTCAGATTCAGTTAAATTTCATTTCTGTGGGATCGCGGATGAAGAGCATCACCAAGTGCAGAAGCTGAGCTGGTGGCCCAGTTGCTCACAGCGGGGCAGCTCACTCACTGCCTCCACACATGCTCTTGTTTTGCCGTGAACGTAAGTGACCTTAAACACATTTTTTCCTAAAATTATAGCAACAAGGGACTTGAAAAAAATGAAACTCATGAGACAGCTATCTCTCTTGGCTCCTGAAAAGGCTGCTCCTTAATTGCCTCAAGAAAGACGAAATGATGGTGCTGACTCTATTTCCCAGGAATCATTGATGGGTCACTTCCGCAATAAATTCAAGAATAGATACTAAGAACAGTTACAGAGTTTTATTTTTGCCTTATATGTTTATAAGGAATTCAACTAACCAGGGCTCAAGAAATGACTTACTTTTTGAATTTTGCAATGATTTCAAATGTAAAGTCACTAAAGACCTCTTGTGCACTTTTAACCTCTCTTCCCTTCCCCCATGTTCTATGTAAATGAAGTATGTTTCTTGAATTGTACCATTAACAGTGCCAGATTATCAATTTTTCTCCCGAACAAAGTTTGGATGCTTTCCTTACAATTTCCTTGTAATATAATTATGACATTTGAAGGAAATAAGAAGTCATCAGAAAATATTTTTAAAAAATTACTGGCAATAATATCTGCTTAATTCTGGAAGGAATCAAGGCTCAGAGCTTAAAGGGCAAAAATGAATAGAAATAACTACATTTCTTACTTGGCCTTCTAGGTAGAGAAGCCTTGTTTACTACCTGTACAAGGCAAACACAACCCCCCCACTCTTTAAAAAAATTGTTAAGTAAAACTTCTCATAGAAAGTGGCGATGGTAAAAAGTGTCAAGAGTTTTTGTTTATTTATTGATTGATTTATGTCCCACATTTTTTTCCAAAAAGATTTAAACCCAAGAAAAGAATATGCTTGAAATATTTAAAAGATTTGTTATGGAAAAAAAAATCAAAGTATGTTACTTAAAAATTGTGATTCTGAACTACATAGGAACTATTTTTTTTTTTTTTTTTTTTTTTTTGAGACGGAGTCTGGCTCTGTTGCCCAGGCTGGAGTGCAGTGGCCGGATCTCAGCTCACTGCAAGCTCTGCCTCCCGGGTTTATGCCATTCTCCATAGGAACTATTTCTTAATGGAATAATTTGAATGACATTTCTTTCTCTCAGTGTTTATTTAACAAATATTTATTGATTCTGTTCTTTGTGTAGTCTTAAGTACTGGTGACCAAGGAGAATATATGACTAAGGTGGGCTTTCAGCCATTCATTCATTCATTTTATATGGGAGATTGGATGAGTGATCTTCACTTTGCTGAGAAATTGCATAAATTATTATTATTTACAATCAAAAAGAAAATTGCTCTTATATTCACTAGATGCTTCACTGTCTCACTAGACCAGTGTTTCCCTACACCTGGCTAATCATCAAATCATTAGAGACACCAGCTAACCATAAATATTCCCAAGCCTCATTGCTGGACCGTTAATCCAATGGGCATGTGGTTGGGTAGTGATGGGAATCTCCAGTTTTATCAAGTAGTCAAGTGATTCTCATACTTTGCAAAGTGTAAATAATGTGGTACAAGAGTATGAACTCTTCTTGGGCAGGAACCATGTCTTGTTTATCTTGGTGTTTAGTGCTTACTATAGTGTTGGGCACATAAGAGGTGCTCAATAAATGTTTGTTAAAAAGAATAGTAAGCATCTCCACAAATAACCTTTCTGGAGGGACTCATTTCTTGCTATATTTTTAACTTCATTGTTGTGTGTGCTTTTTGTCTCTGGATGTTTTTTTTCCACATGGTATAAACACGCTTCCTTTCTACTCACCATATCTTAATACCTCATGTCATCCGGATCATTAGAATTAGTCTGAATAGAAAATTAATGATCTGGCAGGATATTGCTCAGTGTCTTTGGTGTTTGGTAGGAGGATCTTTAGGTAGCAAATCAGTGTCTACAGGACTGGTTATAGATCAGTATTCATCATATTATAGCTTGCATTTATATAGTATCTTTCTCTTGGACTCAAATCCTTCTTCAAACATTATTTAACAAGAACAATCTATTCATCTGTCTGTAGGTGTGTATGTTGTTTTAAGAATGCCTTACACATGAATCTAGTTGATTGGACCACCAAGAATTTAGTAGCAATGATCCTTCCACCTGGCTGCTGGGCCTCAGGGTGCCTGAAAAAGGTGTGTCCCAACAAGTAAAGGCACCTTCCTTTCAGACAGGCAATAGTTTGACACTTAGTTTATAACTAGGTGTTACTTTAGCTGAAGTTGGGGGACAGGCCAAGGGAGGAGTGTCTTGGCAAAGGGGATGGGGTGGATGCTAGAGGTTAGTGACAGACTGACCTGAATCTCAGCTGTGAGGACAGGAAAGATCTGACCCAACAGTCTGAAAAGGCATTGGTAGAAAGTGAAATTGAAGACTGGCATGCTTAAGAGATTTCCCTGAGGTCACTGACTGGTTGACACAGCCATAGATTGAACCGAACTTTGACCTAAACTCCAGTCACCAGACCACATCCTGCAGAGAGAATACTCAACATCCTCAAAGATCTAGTCAGTGACTTTGGCTGGGATGTGATTTGACAGATCACTGTGTTGTCTGGGCAAGGCTAATTGAAAGATTTTCCTCTGAGAAGTATTTCTTCCCCTCTATTGAGAACTAGATTCTAGGAGAAAAATTCCTGAGGTTATTCATCCCATTGCTTCTGGGAACACATATGTGAAAGAACACTTCTTAGTCAAAATAAATTTCCATAGACAATTATCAAGCACTAAAGCTTTTCCCGACAAGGCATGTATTTCTATACTGCTGGTTAGTAACCGATACTACCTAGCATCAGATAATGTTACATTAAATTTATCTGTGTTTGCGGTTTGACTTTTGCATATTCTGAGAATACAAGCCTGAATCACAGGTATTCAGCTATCTAACAGGTTCCCAGTACTCGCCAATCTTTGTAGTAACTTGAGATTTTCCCAGTTGGCTTCAAGTCAGTGGGCCCTGTGGGCAGCACAGGATGCTTATGGAAACTTGGTGTATGCAAATTACTTCCAGGATCTTTGAACCCAGGGGTGGCAAATGTTTTACATAGTAAAGAGAACTAAGGAGACGTGTATTTCTTTCTCCCCCAACCTCATCCTTTCCTCAGGTATAAATCTTATTCGGTATTTTGATTGAACTCATTAATCCCCTATTGAGGCTATGGCTAATGGAGTGAGAATTCACTTTTTCAGAGTTTGTGATTTTCCCTCCAGAAACAGAAATCTAATGATGTAATCACTGAAGAGAATTTTTCTAGAATGGAGAGAAAAGTCACATTTTTGGTACACAGGGAAAGTCAAAGGCTGTATGTAACAGAGTAATACCGGAGTAACAATCCCATCTATCATTTTTAACTCATTATGTGATATCGTACAAGCTGTTTTGCTCCTCCCTCTGATCTCCCATAAACCTAGAAAAAGCTCATTATAGAATCCAGGGAAACTACATTTGTTATGTATTTTCCAGGAGCATGAAATTTATTTCTTATCACAAATCTATAGGATAGACAGATATTTTGTGGCCATTTGACCACAAAAACTATGCCTGAGAAAGGTTAAATAATTTTTCAGGATTACCCAGTTAGTACTAGTGCTGGAACTTGACTCCTGTCTGCCTAGTTTCAGAATTCCTCACAGCGCATCTCCTAACAGGTTAATGGGAAAATAGGTGAAAATCAAAAGACTGTTTTTTGGCTGGGCTTCACAACCAAGTGCATGGACTTAGAAAATTTTGTTCTTTCCAGCATCTATCCTCTTGCTTGCTCTCATTTTATCCCCCAGAAAAACTTGTGGTGCGGGTCCTATTTACAGCCCTGGTGCCAAAGTTTCAACCACAGTGAGAGATCTAAGGATTTCAAGGAAAACTCAAAGCAGCAATATTCAGTCATAGAAGACTCAGAGGTTTGATGCAGAGTTCACTCTCTGAAAGTGAGCGTTCAGGTAAATGCCCAGTTGGGTGTAGATCAGTATTAATAATGTAACTTGTGTTTATGTAATAGCTTTTTCTAGGACTGAAATTTTTCTTCAGACCTATTCAACAAGTACAATGTTTTCATTCCTCTGTAGGTGTGTCTGTTGTCTTAAGGATGCCTTACCCATGTCTTCCAAACTATGTTTACTGGTTGGGTATAGATCAGAGGGTTGCTCTCTCTCTCTAGAACCTTCAGAAAATAATTTCCAGGTCTGATTCAGTGGAGTTGAAATAGCAGTCTAATGCAGTGGTTAATTTACAATGGTTAACTTTAAATTCCCAGGGATTCCTTTTAAGGTTTTCTGAACTATTAAGGGCCCTGGAACTTAATATAAATCACTGTAAACATTTAAGATTCCACCTTTGAAGAAACATATCACCTGAAAATAGAAATTTATAAAAACCAAGTCAATCAGGGAAGTCTATCTTCTCTGAACAAAAGAGTAAGTCCTGGTTTTCATTTTGTTTAAAGTGTTTTCTAGTGCATCCAAAATGCAATTTAAGTTTTAAAAATTTGTTTTTCACATAGTGTTAATCAGCCCTACCTGTCTTCTGCAGTATCTTACAGTGGCAAGGGTCCTGAGTAGCCTGTCAAAACATTTATGTTTTTGTCTTGGCTCTCCCATTAGCTAATGTGTATCCTTGGGCAACTCATCTAATCTCTCTGGATTCCATGGTCATTATTTGTAAATGAGGAGATTGGGCATTTGAGGTATTAAGGTTTCTACCAGGTGTGAAATTCTATGATCTAACTGTATACCATTTGGTTTCTGGGAAGAAAAGAAAGCAAACAACCAAAAAACCCAAACTAAAGATTTTCCTATAGAATTATAGGAAATATAGGAATATAGAATAATATATACATTATTCTACTAATAATTTCTTGTTAATATTTTCTAGAATGCTCTGGTACAAATTCATTTGCTACTGGAAAGAACTCAGGAAATATAACATTACATATTAATACAAATTTTTATTTAAGGGGAAAAGTGTGGGGTTCCAAGTATTTCACGAAGAATTAAGTATTGTACTTGTCTAGTAAACTATTAAACACACACAAAGAAATGAGGAGTACATGGATTATGGGAAGCTGGGAGTAACTTTAATTTTATTCAAGAACACACAGTTTATTTCTCAATATTTTGGTGTTGCAATTGTAATCATGACTTTGTTCCCTTCATCTCTCCTTTTTGGCCAGATAGGCAGACATGTTGTTGTACATAGCAAGGGTGTTGATGGCATCTGAAAGGAAAACAATCTGATTTTTGAACAGATTGTTTTTTATGGGTCAGCACTTTTGTGGCTATAGCAGACCGTGACTGATTAAGACAAATGGTTATTGGATGACTTGAAGGAAAGAGAGGTTCGTTCAGTGAGTGAGTATATAGGGTAATAATTTTGGGCTTGGAGAGCTGTGGGAGTCTCCAGCCACTGAGCGCAAACTCTACTCACAGAGACCCAAACTTGGCAAAATGAGATCTCATTTGGAAGACTTTTTTTTTTTAATATGCTGGAGTATATCAGCTTCTCAGTTGAAAACAGGGAAAATGTTGATACCTTCATTAAACACAATTCTGATAATGCTGAAGAGATGCGATGAAAAGTAAATACAGTGCACGATCTTGCATGTACTGAAAAAAATTTGGACTGAAAAAAATTGTGTAATGGATGTCACTGGGACAAACAGGACAATTGGATTATGGACTTTGAATTCAAAAATAAAATTATATCAGTGTTAAATTTCCTGATTTTAATAATTATGATTATGTAAGAGAATGCTTTTGTTAAAAAATACACAGAAGTATTTAGCAGGAAAGGGGTATAATGTATGCTATTAACTCTTTAGACAGTCTTTTTAAAAACCATGCACATAGAGATAGTAACAGATAAAACAACTTTGCAACTTCTCTGTAAGTTTGATTAAAATACAAAGTTAATAAAAAATAGAAGAGAGAGATAAACAGCTGTCTGATTTTACAGAATTGGGGAGGAAATGCTAACTAGTAACATGTCTTATCACCTTCCCTTTGGCGAGGACCAGCAAGCTGGTAAACTTCTAGCCTAGAAATTCAAGGATTTAGCTGAAAATAAAAGTCCTAAGTTTATTACTACCATGAAACCATAAACTTCCCCTTCTCTCCATACTCAACATCATAACTTATTCTTTTGTATGTTTATCCTTTGTTCTGGATCAGTCTGGGTTAAGAGCTTGAGTTAATCAGTTCCGCTCCTTCAGAAAGTCCTTCTAATACCTTGCCCTAAATCAGAAGAAATATATGTAAAATCTCCCCAGGAACTGGGAAAGACCAGTATTTTTCAAACCAGTGGGCCCTTTCTTGTTGTAAGCCAAGATGTATAGATTATATTTCACTTATCGCCCACCCTGGCTTAGTCTCTTCTCCCTTTTCTTACCATAAAGAGAAAAAAATCCAAATCCTGGCTTTTGTGAAGCCACTTTTTTTTTTTTTTTTTTTTTTTTTTGGCAGGAGGTGGGGCATGCAATTTCTGTTATCTGAATTAGCAGATCAATCAATGCACAATCAATAATACTTTATGACAATTTTTTGTCCTCTGATGGGTCAAATTAAAATGGATATGTCTAATCCCGTTTTCTCTAAGACTTTTGCAAAGTTTAAGGGTGGAGTGAAGGGAGAGAGTCATTGGGAGCTAATAGAGAGAACCACAATTTAGGGTCTTTTATTTAACAAGAGTGTTTCTTTTTACATGTGGATTTTCATTGCTCCTAGAGTATTAACAACATAATACTGAAGATGCCAGTCTCATATTTCCGATTCTCACCCAATGAGCTACCTTTGATATTATCTGGAGTTCATATTCTGAGAGTCTTAGGGAATAAAAGCATTTTCTTGATACTTCATGACTGTAAAAGCATGTCTGATTTGGAGGTTTCATGTAAACTGCCTGTGAAGTAGATGCCACTTTGCAGGAATCTGGTCAGCTGTAACATTCCTGAAGGAGGAGGAGGATGGTTCAGAGAATGCGGTTCTTCTTCGAAACAAAGATTCACATCAGAATCATGAGGCTGAAGGAGGTTAGAAGGATACTTTTGCCTTCAGGGTGTCCCATCTCAGCCACTGGGTACTAGTCTGGGCAGGCAGTGCTTTCGTTGACACCTTCAGGATGAGCAGACAGGGAGAAACTTGTAGTCATTTTTCTTGGCAGAAGCTACAACCCAGCCCAAGTTAATTATGTCTGAGAAGAAGAATAATGTCTGGGCACCTGCAATTTTCAATTTGGGACTTCATGTTCCAGTGCCAAGTATTCTATCAAGCCATTCACATGTATCTTCACAAAGTCCCTTTCTGGTTTCATGTTAGACAATGGGAACACTGAGTTTTAAAAACTCCTTTATAATTGTCTCTGTTTGCTAAGAACTTCATATGTGCCAGAACTGATTAAGTTATGTACCTGCCTCTTGCTATTTAAGAAGATATTATTATTTTTCCCACTTAGCAGTTGAGAAAACTGGGGCTTAGAGAATATCTTGGCCCAAAGCACATGACAAAATAATGTGGAATTGGTGCTTGAAATTAAGCTTATGCGACTAAAAGACTCACAATTAAGCCTACCAGACTTTGCATAAAGTTCTAACATTCCTATTAATTAGAAGGTGGGCATTACTGGTCCTGATTTCACAGTCAGACCTTACTTAGGGATATTTGCCCAAAGCTGCAGAGTTGTTAGAGCTAAACCCAGATCTGCTATTCTCTATTTAACTCTCTTCCTTTCCCTAACAATAAATGTCACCAATCTTGGGGCTCAGAACATGATACCCTAAAGTACAGTGCTTTGGTATGCTGAGTACTTTGAACTGAAAGAGATCGAAAGGGCCTCAGAAGCAAGACCTTCTCCTGCCCTCCTCTCTCCTTTCCCCATTTCTCTCCCAAAGCAGATCATAAAAACTAGAATTCCTCTTTCCCAAGGCAGATCATAGAAACTACAACTGCTCTTCCTCAAAGCCAGCCATAAAACTAGAAATACTACTCTTTGACTTCTCCCTTCTTCCCTAAAAACTCTCATGTAACAGGTGTTCTGCCCTGTACAGGTACAGGGAAGAAATGACAGAGAAGGATGCTGCACAGAGGGAAGGAATGCTACACAAAGAGAGGACTGGAAGCTCCTTCACAAACAGGCCCCGCTAGGTTTCTACCTCAGCCTAGTACCATTACATTATGTCCTTTTTGTCCAATCATGTTTCTACTCAGCTGTCCATTCTTCATCAAACCTAAGCATAGAAATACAAGTTTTCTCTGGGTCTTCACTTTTGAAGGCTCTTATGTAATACAAATTTAATAAATGTTACGATTTTCTGTTGCTAACCTTTTTTGATTATAGGAGTGTCAGCCATGAGCCTTGTGAGGGGTGGGGAAAGATATTACCTTTTTACCCCTACACGGGCAGTGTATTATCCATAGAAAAGTTTCTAATTTAAGAATTAGGGAAATCTGAGAAAATTAAATTCAAAAATATATAATTTGCCTTTTTACTGACTCCTTCCCCACAAACCATAAATACGTTTAAGTCTCTCATCTAAAACAAAACACAATGAAATAAAGCAAAGAAAACAAGAAAATAAACAAACCAAACGCACCTTCTCTCAACTCTGCATCCCTCCTCAGCTCTAGTCCTATTTACTTCTTTCCCTTAGCAGGAAAGTTCCTTGGAAAAAAAAAGTCAACTATTTTCAATTTTTGGCATTCTACTCCTTTTTTAACCTACTGCAGTCTATCTCTTACACACATCTCCCAACTGCACTAAACCTGCCCTGAAAGTTCTTCAATGACCACCCAATGTCAAAGCAAATGGGTCCTCCCCACTTCCCAAAATTTTATTATAAAATTTTTAATTATACAGAAAAACTGAAAGCACTGCTCAGTGAATACCTATATATGTAATACCTATATCTGATAATTAATATTTTACTATATTTTCTTTATCTATAAATCCATTTTTTAAAAAATTGCAATTCCAAGTAACTTGCAGACTTCAGTATACTTCCAAGCACCTCAGGATTCTTAACATAGACAAGAGTTCAGTGCATCCTGATTTTAAGTTGCCATGACATTTTGCCACATCTCTATGCTGGAATTTCCAAATCCATTGTTAATTTCTCCCAACCCTCATATTCAAATGCCTACTGAATAGTTGGCTATCAGTCTTATAATTCTCCTTCTCTTGTCGTATTTCTTCTTTACCTTTATGGCCTTTCACTCTCAATAGGTCTTCTGTCCCCTTTTTCCTACCAATTCTTTAAATATTGATATGTTTGATCTTTCTAGTTTTGACTATATTTTGTGTATCTTTCCCGTTTTCCTGTATCTTAGGTTCAGTTCCCCAAGAAACAGACAATAAAATGGAGATTTGCTTGTGGTAAGTTTATTGGAGAGTGCTCTTAGGAACGACAGAGGTTACAGTTGATCTCAAGCAGAGCCCTGTCTAGGCCTTTTGCCCTTACGTCAAGTGGTGATTGGAAGTCCAATATCATATCTACCTTTGGGAAATGCACTACTGTGAATTGCTGTGTAATATGACTAATGACTTTTCCTGGTTGGGAAGTGTACTATGATTGTTTGCCCAAGGAAAAGGGAAACTTGTGTGTGTGTGTGTGTGTGTGTGTGTATGTGTGTGTGTGTGTGTGTGTGTGTCCAGAGTTACTAATAGGAAACTAGAGGGATTCAAGAAAAATTGGGAAATGTGGACATATCTTTATCACCTTACTAACAGAGAAAGCTTAATGTACGCCTGAACTAGGAAATGGGGTTGTCACATATGGTGATGTAGACTCTCTAATGCCAAACTCCAGGGATTGCCTTTCATCTCATAACCAAATCTACTACTGTTCCATTCAAATGATCTGTTTTCCCCAATTATTTTATGAGACAAGCCCACACTCTTGAATGTATTTTATTTCCCTTCATTTTTATCCATAATGGTTGTTTTGTCTACTTATTTTATCAATTGTTGAGAGAGGGTGTATTGAAATTTCTGACTATAATTGTGGATTTATCTGTTTCTCCTTTTAATCTGTTGGTTTTTACTTCATGTATTTTCAAGCACTGGTTTACATGCCTACACACTCATGATTAGTATGTCTTTCAAGCTTCTTTATAGTTATTAAATGTCTCTGTTTATCCTGATAATATTTTTTGTTTGGAAGTTTACTTTCTCTGGTGTTAATATGACTACTTCAGCTTTCTTACACATAGTGTTTGCATAGTATAAATTTTCCCATCCTTTTACTTTTTTTTTTTTTTTTTTTGAGATGGGGTCTTACCCTGCCACCCAGGCTGGGGTACAATGGTGTGATCTCAGCTCACTGCAACCTCTGCCTCCCAGGACTCTAGCAAACTTCCCAACTCAGCCTCCTGAGTAGCTGGGACTCCAGGCTCACATCACCACACCCAGCTAATTTTTTTGTACTTATGGTAGAGACAAGGTTTTGACATGTTGCCCAACCTGGTCTCAAACTCCTGAGCTTAAGAGATCTGCCCACCTTGGCCTCCCAAAGTGCTGGGATTACAGGTGTGAGCCCCTGTGCCCAGTCTCCATCCTTTTACTTTTAACTTGAGCCTTTATATTTGAAGTGAGTTTCTTGAAAATAGCATGTAGTTGGATTTTGATTCTTAACCAATCTGATGATCTCTGCAATTTAATTTGAATGTTTACACCATTTGTATTTAATGTGATTGTTGTTGTGGTTTTGTTTAAATTTATCACCTTGCTATTTGTTTTCTGTTTATCCTATAACACCTTTCTTTCTCCTTTCCTCCTTTCTTGCCTTCTTCTGAATTTAGTATTTTGTATGATTGCATAACTTCTATTATTGTTTTATTGGTAATAACTCTTTGTTTTGTATTTCTGGTGGTTGCAGTAAGATTTACAATACATATCTTTCACTTACAACAGTTCATCTTCAAAAAATATTTTAGCACTTCATATTTAGTGTAAGAACTTTACAATGTATTTGTCAATTTTCACCTTCTATCTTTTGTGGTATTTTATACATATTATAAGACTCATAATATATTGTTATTATTTTTCTTTTAAGCAATTATTTATCTTCTAAAAATTTTTTAAATTTTCATATATTTTCTAACATGTTTACTATTCCTAGTGTTCTTTATTCCTTTGTGTAAGTGTAGATTTCTATCTGGTATCATCTTCCTTCAGCCTGAATAACTTCCTGTAGTACAAGTGTTTTGTTGATGTATTATCCTAGCTTTTGTTTGTCTCAACGATCTTTATTTTGCCTTCAGTTTTGAAAAATATTTTCTTTGGACATAGAATTCTAGGTTGGCAGTTGTTTTCTTTCATCACTTTAAAAATGTCATATCATGAAAAGCAAGCCCTGGAGTTTTGCATTACACATCTTACATTGCCATATGTGATTATACCATTTCCCCATGGATACTTCAGGGCCTCTATACTGTTTTGTGATAAAGATACGTCCTCCTGCCTCCATTCTTCTTATATACATCTAGTTTTCTATCAGCGACTCCAGATGAAACACACACATAATCACACACACACAATCACACACACACTTAAATTTTTCCCTGATCAAACTATAATTCTCAGAGGCAGTGCAGTCTAATTATCTATGAAAGCAGAAAAATATTTTCCTCAAGTTAATGTTATCTGCCTGTGTGCAGCACTTTACATAATTCTGCAGAGCACATTCAACTTCCCTTCTCTGATGTTTTGGATTCATTCCATCTTGTATCTAACCCATACACAAGAAATTGTATTAATAGATAACAGATTAATTGATTAATAGTTTGAATAGATAACAGAATAATCTTCTAACTTCTTCTTTTGATTATATAAAGAAATGTCAAAAATTTTGATATTATACTATTCTCTTATATTGGGTTACATCAAGTTTTTATTCTGCTTCTTATCAGAGGAGGTAACTAGGTATTCGCTTGTTTTTTACTTTCAGATACATTTGTATGATACATTTCTCCTTCCTTAAAGACACATTTGTATGATACATTTCTCCTTCCTTAAAGGTAGGACTGATTATTATCTCCTTTGGGATCCCATTGCTTTCTGAGGTTCAATCATAACAACTATAACACTTCACTGTATTTGTTTATGTACATATCACGTTTTATTCTATTTATTTCTAGAAGATAAAAGTCTATAATTTATTATCATGTTTCTGGAACATTACCTGAGGCATGGGATATACTAATCTAAGAAACATTTGTTGAATGAATGAATGAATGAATAAGACACTAGGCAATTATTTTGGTGCTCTTTTCTGAACCCTGAAATTGATCAAGGATGTGCAATGGTCAGTCCTGCTCAAAGAGTTTTGATTTTTGCAATATCAGCATGATTTCATAATATGCATTGTCAGTCTACATTTGGGAAGCCAATATGAAAATTACAACAGTGAGACCATTTTGAAAAATAAACCTGTGACCTCTAGGAGAAATATTCCCGTGTGATCAAAACACGTGGAGAAATCATTTAGTATCTGCTTTTTGAGAATGTCTGCTGTTTAAAAAAATAAAAGATCCAGTAGAAACTGATGGTGAAGAGTATTTCATTTTAAGTGTTTGAAATATTTAATGCGTGAGGCCAAATAGTGACATAAAAATGCATGAAAACGAATGGGGAACATGACAATGGAGACAATCCTTTGAAAATCCAGGCCTATTCAAATAAACCTCTCTAGATTGGAGGCCTCTATAGGATCAGGAAATTAAGGCAGAAGAGTCTCTGCTATCTCCCCTTCTCCATTGTGCAGAGTCTCAGTGGAGTGCTTTGGCATAACCTTAGAGAAAAACAATTTGTCCAATCTAGCTATAGTTAGCCTTAGGAATGAACAGTAGCTCACTGACTGTTCATAACAGTCTGCAGAAAACTTAGTTTATTTTATAAGTTGGTAAGATATGCATTAGCAATTTCCTTACTGTTACAGAAGCAGCTAAATAGGACTCAGGTATATGAAACCATTTGGAAAAGGAAAAGAAAAAAGAGAACATTGCTCCTGTGCATGTTTCCAAAGGACTCCTGGGAGGACGTTTATTGGAGGTAAACAGGGATATTCAAAATTTGGTATAATTTAGCTTGGGAGCTGTTTGTACTGAGAGAACCTTGGCAAGGACTACAAACTATGGACTCAGACTCAAATTTGTTTTTTAGAAAAGGAACAATCTTGCGTGTTAGGACGATGCAGAATTAACACTATTCTGGCCATTCTTTGGTCACATCTGCACTGCAGATTTGGCTGTTGGTTGAGTGGTTGCATTGCCTAGTCCTAGATCTGGGAAAACATGCTCATGAGTTATTACAGTTATAAATATGATCCAAGTAAATGCACGCATATGTGTTTAAGCACAAGCATGCGCCTCCTCATAAATGGTGCCATGGTTCTAACACAAGCTAGACTTTGTGGGTTGTCATTTGCATTTTTGTTTTTCTCGCCAACAAATGACTGTAATTCAGAAATTATTTGTAAACTAGTTGTAGCTAGAATGAGAAATTCAGAAGCTCTCAGGACAGTGTGTACTCTAATTTGGTAACCCTATTGTTTTGGTATGTATGCTTTAGTTTATTACATTTTACTACCTTATGTAAGCAAATCAGATTGTATTTAATGTAGTTCTGGGACACATACAGCTCATAAGTTTGTTCAGGTATCATTTATAGGACAGTAGTGGCCTTTTTAGCATGGGATATCAGATCTGAGCCTTCAACTGAGAAGTCTGAGTGGTAGTTTTCTGTAGGTCCTGTCTTGGAGGCATGCAACTGAGTGTACATCAGACTGTACTTCCAAACATAAATCTTCAAAATACAGCACACCTCATGCCCAAGTAGGAATTATGTCTTTGATTATATTTTAAAACATTTTAATTCCAGAAGTCCAGCTTCTCTTATATCTATCTCTAAGAGACTAAATATCATTATCTGACCTTCTTGAACATTTTTGCACAGTGATTTAAAGAGTGTTCTCTGTAGTTAGAGAAATTGATTTTGTGAGTTGGTATTCCTACTTACAAGATCTCTATTTTCTCATTTGTAATACGTGGCTATTAATTATATCTATAGCATAAGGTTATTTTGTGGAGTCTGTAAAGTGCCTCTCACAGTGCTTGGTACCTGCTAAGCACTCAGTAAACCTGTGAACCTTATTACAATTAAAACAATTATTATTATACTATAAGAAAGTTTTAAGTAATCTCCATCATCTGTTTACTCTAAGGAAGTGGTCCAGTCTGCTGAAATACTGGTAAATATTCCATTTCATGGAAGATCAAGTAAATGTAAATTGCCATGTTATGTGCATCTCAGACACAGGGAAAAAAGCCAGATATGGCCATAAATTTCACTGGGGCTTTATTTCTTAAAAGTATAATGATATGTGAAAGCTAAGTCAAATAAAGAGCTTTATGCAATCAGCACTATTTTAATATCACATTAGCAATTACATGGGATTATCCTAGCGTGATTTCCAAATGACTTTTTCTATCACCCAAACCAAAGCATTTTGTACACACACAGGCATATACTTGCATGCGAACATGTAACATCCAGTTATTGATTTAGGAACAAAGCCTCCCCAAAGGAGTTTTAAAAACTGCTATGTCCCAGCATGCTGTTCTATATTTTACATCCATTTTTGAGTCAGCAGAAACGTGTGTAGAATCATATAAAGTCTGAATACTCCCCTGCTAGTCCATGAAGTCAGAGCCCACACATGGGGGTTGGTGTGAATTACTTATCTTATCCTAGGTCTGGAATATATCATTACCACAAAATTCATTGCCTATGCAATCATCAGGGCTGATGGTAATATAATAGTTGGGGCATGAAACCACAGTAAATTGTCAGGATTGTCTAGTGTATGGTGCATCAGACACAGAGGTATTACCCCTTATCTCTGGAGAAGCAATAGCATACTGTAGGCTGGGCAGTAGGCCAATAATTTGTGGCTAAAAATTTGAATTGTTCTTTTATCACTGACCTGTGGTTTAATCTGTAACTAGTCACATGGTTCCTTTGTATGTAGATGAACATACACTTAGAGGCCTATCAATATGGTTGCAAACAGTCTTTAGAATAGATATTAAGGCAAACTAGAAAGACTTATTCCAAAGTCTTCTGATTATAAGGATCAAATTAACAAATCATTCCAGTAGAGGGAAAATGTGATCCAGCCTCACCTTGCCTACCAAAATGTTGTGGGAGAATAATGATGAACTAGCTACTCAACTTTCTTTATACCATAGTGTGGCATTCCTGCAGGTTCATCTGGTTGGTACAGATCCTATGGCCTCCTTCAATGGCTCTCAGGCTGCTTGGGGCAATGAGGAATAACAGGGATCAGTGTAATACAATAGTAAAGAACTTGGACTTTGGAGACAGATGGTTAAGGGATTGGATCCCGCCTTTGCAGTTTACCATGGTATGACCTTATGCAAGTCAGTTCACCTTTTTCAAACTGTCTGTTCATTTATAAAAATGGGGAAAATTAATGGGTTCTTCCTCATGATATGGTTATGTGGATCATATAAATCTTTGGCATATTGTATACTTCATAGTCAGCTGTTGATAAATGTAAGGTGATGTTATTGTTATGCATTCAAAATGGATGTGACAGTTACCACTTTAGACCATGGAACTGCAGCCCACACCTCGTAAGTATTAATCTCCAGGGGATTCTGAGGATTACTTGCCAGGAACGGTCCAGAAGCCCAGGAAGGTATTGTGGAGAATCTCCAATCCTGAAGCAGTTTAATAATAATTATTCCCAAGGTTGCTGTGAGATATAGATGACATAGGGTACACAACATGACAAATACACTGCTTGACCTGTAGTAGGCACTCAGCAACAACAGTTTTTCTTCTTCTTCTTCTTTTTTTTTTTAAACAACTATTAAGGCAAGATGTTCACTTCTCCTTTTGTTTCTCAGGTACACCTGCCTTGGGCCTCTGCAGCTTAGGTTTGTCTCAGGGCAGCTGGTGCCACTGTAGGACCTGGCAGTATCCCAGGAGTTTACAGCAGATGCCTGGGCCTAAGGTGGACTTCACCTGAAGGACTTCTAGGATGTTGTATTGGTTACAAGACTGCTTTGAGAAGCGCAATCCTGTGAGAGGGAAGCAGTGTGATATACCAGGGAGATCCTAAGGAAAACTACTCATAAGTGTTGTGTTCTAAGTGCAGTAGTTAGACCACTTACTGGCCTTTTCACCTGAGGGCTTTACTGATAATCTCCTAAATTTTACTTTATTATCTTTAAAATGGAGGGAATGTTCTATGTCATAGAATCTAGTAAAAAAAAGTGAAAATGTGGCTTAAAGTGCTCTGATGATTGGAAAGCATCTAAGTAAATGGAAGATGGGAAAGAAGTTTGTTGTAAGCCACCTGGAGCCCCTTACACACGTCAAAGCTAGATCTCCACCACGTTGCCTGAAGTGGTTGTGGATGCAGTCAAACTCAGGTTTGTTCCTCCTGCATCCTCTACTCTCAATCCTCATATGTCTAAACTTTAGAAAGCCCCTCAGTTCAAATGAAGTCTTTTCCATTAAGCCTTTTGATCCCCTGTTCCTACCTCCTCAATGCTGAAATTAATTGCTAAAATCTCTAAACATTTATAATACCATATCGAAATGACCACTGTCCAATAGAAATACAGTGTGAGCAACATCTGTAATTCCATGTTTTCTAGTAGCCACATGAAAATGTTAAAAAGAAATAGGTTTAAGTAATTCTAATATCTTACTCAATTATGTTCAATAAATATTTTATTTAATTGAATAAAATATTTTATTTAAACTTTCTATTTATTCCAAATATTATAATTTCAATATAAAAATTAATGTTGGAAAACACTCTTCAGGATGTTATCCAGGAGAACTTCTCCAACCTAGCAAGAGTGGCCAACATTCAAATTCAGGAAATAGACAGAACACTACAAAGATACTCCTGGAGAAAAGCAACCCCAAGACACATAATCATCAGATTCACAAAGGGTGAAATGAAGGAAAAAATGTTAAGGGCAGACAGAGAGAAAGGTCTGGTTACCCACAAAGGGAAGTCTGTCAGACTAACAGCAGATCCCTCTGCAGAAACTCTACAAGCCAGAAGAGAGTGGGGGCCAATATTTAACATTCTTAAAAGAATTTTCAACCCAGAATTTCAGGTACAGCCAAACTAAGCTTCATAAGTGAAGGAGAAATAAAATCCTATACAGACAAGCAAATGCTGAGAGATTTTGTTACCACCAGGCTTGCCCTACAAGGTCTCCTGAAGAAAGCACTAAATATGGAAAGGAACAACTGGTACCAGCCACTGCAAAAACATACTAAATTGTAAAGACCATCGACACTATGAAGAAACTGCATCAACTAACAGGCAAAATAACCAGCTAGCATCATAATGACAGGAACAAATTCACATATAACAATATTAACCTTAAATGTAAATGGGCTAAATGCCCCCAATTAAAAGACACAGACTGGCAAACTGGATAAAGAGCCAAGATCCATTGGTGTGCTGTATTCAGGAGACCCATCTCATGTGCAAAGACACATATAGACTCAAAATAAAGGGATGGAGGAATATTTACCAAGCAAATGGAAAGCAAAGAAAAGCAGGGTTGCAATCCTAGTCTCTGATAAAACAGACTTTAAATCAACAAAGATCAAATGAGACAAAGAAGGACATTACATAATGGTAAAGGGATCAATGCGACAAGAAGGGCTAACTATCCTAAATATATATGCACCCAATACAGGAGCACCCAGATTCATAAAGCAAGTTCTTAGAGATCTACAAAGAGATTTAGACTCCCAAACAGTAATAGTGGGAGACTTTAACACCCCATTGTCAATACCAGGTCAATGAGACAGAATATTAACAAGGATATTCAGGATTTGAACTCAGCTCTGAACCAAGCAGAATTAATAGACAGCTACAGAACTCTCCACCCCAAATCAACAGAATATACATTTTTCTCAGCACCACATCACACTTATTCCAAAATTGACCACATAGTTGGAAGTAAAACACTCCTCAGCAGATGCAAAAGAATGGAAGTCATAACCATCTCAGACCACAGTGCAATCAAATTAGAACTCAGGATTAAGAAACTCAGCCATAACCACACAGCTACATGGAAACTGAAAAACCTGATCCTGAATGACTACTGGGTAAATAACAAAATTAAGGCAGAAATTAATGTTATTGGAAACCAATGAGAACAAAGACTCAACATACCAGAATCTCTGGGACACATTTAAAGGAGTGTTTAGAGGGAAACTTACAGCACTAAATGCCCACAGGGAAGCAGGAAAGATCTGAAATTGACACCCTAACATCACAATTAAAAGAACTAGAGAAGCAAGAGCAAACAAATTCAAAAGCTAGCAGAAGACAAGAAATAACTAAGATCAGAAATTACTAAGATCAGAACTAACTAAGACAAGAAATAACTAATTGAAGGAGAGAGAGACAGAAAAAACCATTCAAAAATCCAGGAGTTGTTTTTTTGAAAAGATTAACAAAAAAGATAGATCACTAGCCAGACTAATAAAGAAGAAAAGAGAGAAGAATCAAATAGGCACAATAAAAAACGATAAAGGGGATATCGCCACTGATTCTACAGAAATACAAACTACCATCAGAGAATACTATAAACACCTCTATGCAAATAAACTAGGAAATCTAGAAGAAATGCATAAATCCCTGGACACGTACACCCTCCCAATACTAAACCAGTAGAAAGTTGAATCCCTGAATTGACTAATAACAAGTTCTGAAATTGAGGTAATAATTAGTGGTCTACCGACCAAAAAAAGCCCAGGACCAGATGTATTCACAGCCAAATTCTTCCAGAGGTACAAAAAGGAGCTGGTACCACTCCTTCTGAAACTATTCCAAACAATAGAAAAAGAGGGACTCCTTCCTAGCTCATTTTATGAGGCCAGCATCATCTTGATACCAAAACGTAGCAGAGACACAACAAGAAAAGAAAAATTCAGGCCAATATCCCTGAAGAACATTGATGTGAAAATCCTCAATAAAATACTGGCAAACTGAATCCAGCAGCACATCAAAAATCTCATGCACGGTGATCAAGTTGGCTTCATCCCTGGGATGCCAGGCTGGTTCAACATATGCAAATCAATAAATGTAATCCATCACATAAACAGAACCAATGAGAAAAACCACATGATTATCTCAATAGATGCAGAAAAGGTCTTCAATAAAATTCAACATCCCTTCATGCTAAAAGTTCTCAACAACCCAGGTATTGATTGCACATATTCCAAAATAATAAGAGCTATTTATGATAAATCCATAGCCAGTATCATACTGAATGAGCAAAAGCTGTTTTCCCTTTGAAAATCATCACAAGACAAGGATGACCTCTTTTGTCACTCCTGTTCAACATAGTATTGGAAGTGCTGGCCAGGGCAATCAGGCAAGAAAAAGAAATAAAGGGTATTCAAATAGGAAGAGGGGAAGTCAAATTGTCTCTGCAAATGACATGATTGTCTATTTAGAAAACCCCATCATCTCAGCCCAAAATCTCCTTAAGCTGATAAGCAACTTCAGCAAAGTCTCGATAAAAAATAAATGTGCAAAAATCACAAGCATTCCTATACACCAATAATAGACAAACAGGGAGCTAAATCATGAGTGAACTCCCACAATTATTACAAAGAGAATAAAATACCTTGGAATACAACTTATAAAGGATGTGAAATGCCACTTCAAGGAGAACTACAAAACACTGCTCAAGGAAATAAGAGAGGACACAAATAAATGGAAAAACATTCCATATTCATGGGTAGGAAGAATCAATATCGTGAAAATGGCCATACTGCCCAAAGTAACCATCAAGCTACCATTGACTTTCTTCACAGAATTAGAAAAAACTACATTTCATATGGAACCAAAAAAGAGCCCATATAACCAAGACCATCCTAAGCAAAAAGAACAAAGCTGGAGGCATCACAGTACCTGACTTCAAACTATACTACAAAGCTACAATAACCAAAACAGCATGGTAATGGTACCAAAACAGATATATAGATCAATGGAACAGAACAGAGGTCTCCAAAATAAGGCCACACACCTACAACCATCTGATCTTTGACAAACCTGACAAAAACAAGCAATGGGAAAAGGATTCACTGTTTAATAGATGGTGCTGGGAAAACTGGCTAGCCATATGCAGAAAACTGAAACTGGACCTTTTCCTTACACCTCATACAAAAATTAACTCAAGATGGATTAAATGTAAGTCCTAAAACCATAAAAACCCTAGTAGAAAGCCTAGGCAATACCATTCAGGACATAGGCATGGGCAAGGACTTCATGACTAAAACACCAAAAGCAATGGCAACAAAAGCCAAAACAGACAAATGGGATTTAAGAGCTTCTGCACTGCAAAAGAAGTTATCATCAGAGTGAACAGGCAACCTAAAGGATGGGAGAAAATTTTTGCAATCTATCCATCTGACAAAGGGCTAATATCCAGAATCTACAAAGAACTTAAACAAATTTATAAGAAAAAAAAATAGCAACCTCATCAAAAAGCAGGCAAAGGATATGAACAGACAGTTCTCAAAAGAAGGCCAGCAAACATGAAAAAAAAAAAAGCTCATCATCACTGGTCATTAGAGAAATGCAAATCAAAACCACAATGAGATACCATTTCATGCCAGTTAGAATGGTGATTATTAAAAAGTCAGGAAACAACAGATGCTGGAGAGGATGTGGAGAAATAGAAACACTTTTACACTGTTGGTGGTAGTGTAAATTAGTTCAACCATTGTGGACAAAGGTGTGGCAATTCCTCAAGGATCTAGAACCAGAAATACCATCTGACTCAGCAATCCCATTACTGGGTATATACTCAAAGGATTATAAATCATTCTACTATAAAGACACATGCACATGTATGTTTATTGCAGCACTATTCACAATACCAAAGACTTGGAACCAACCCAAATGCCCATCAATGATAGACATGATAAAATGTGGCACATATACTCGATGGAATACTATGTAGCTATTAAAAAGGATGAGTTCATTGTCTTTGTAGGGACATGGATGCAGCTGGAAACCATCATTCTCAGCAAACTAACACAGGAACAGAAAACCAAACACCACATGTTTTCACTCATAAGTGGGAGTTGAACAATGAGAACACATGGACACAGGGAGGGGAACATCACACAATGGGGCCTGTTGGGGGGTGGGGGGCTAGGGGAGGGATAGCATTAGGAGAAATACCTAATGTGGATGACGGGTTGATGGGTGCAGCAAACCACCATGGCACGTGTGTACCTATGTAAAAACCTGCATGTTCTGCACGTGTATCCAAGAAATTAAAGTATAATAATAAAAAAAATTAATGAGCTGTTTTACATCTTTTTTTTTCTACTGAATCTTCAATACCCAGTGCATACTTTACACTTACTGTACATCTCAATTTGGGTACACTACATTTCAAGTGTGCAATAGCCACATGTGGTTGGTAGCTACAGTATTGGCCAACACTGGTTTATACCTTTCATGTGTGTGTCTTGTATTTGAAGTATTTATGTAAGTGTTACAGATATGTTATCATTAGACTGTCAACTTTGAGGATGGGATCCCTGTATGATTTGTCTTTTTCCCCCGCACAGCATTTTGCATACAATAGGCACTCACTCCGTGGGTTGAATGAATCAATATATTAACAAAGAAACAAATGAATGAAGAGAAGAATGAAAACTCATATAAAGCAAGTTTCCTTTTTTCATCTGAAAATTTGGCAAGCTGGCACTGTCCGAAATGTTACTTTATTATAGTCACATGATCTATTAGTATTAAACTTCTACTACTTGATTCATCCAATATTTACTGAGTACTTAATATAAATAAGGGATTGTGCTAAGTACTACAGGTATATCACATTGAATAAAGATGCAATTATTGCTCTAAATGACCTTAGTTTTAGTGGTTCCTAAGTTAGAGATGAATTGCAATTTTCTGTGTACCAGTTTCAAAAAGAAAAAAATAACTCATCATGCTGTTCAGTAACCTATGATCTTACACAACTAAAGAGTTAAAAGTATTTGTTTAAAAATTTATCATTTTAGCTATGCCAAACAGCTTTCATAAAATATGTGAGTTTTTTCCCATATTCCATCATTTTAGAGGTGAACAAAATGAGGGAGTATTTTAAATTCACATTACTAACTTGCAATAAGTTATCCCTAAGGGACTTAAGAACTTAATATTATTTCGTGCCTCATGGAAAAAAATTGACACTGAGTGCTATAAATATATCAAGGACCAATCCAATTCAATGGCTTGGGCACATAAATTCCTCAGGGGAGTTTCAAAATCCATGTTCTGGCCCTGAATGCTTAATTATGTCTTTGGACTTTTAGTCAGTAGAAAATGTTTACTTGTCTGAAGCCTTTCCTGAATTGGGAATTCTTTGAGGGCCAAGAGTATCTATCTATCTATCTATCTATCTATCTATCTATCTATCTATCTATCTATCTATCTATCTTCTATCATATTCTATCTGCGTACCTATCTGTCTTAGTCTATTTTGTGCTGCTATAACAGAATACCTGAGACTGTGTAATTTATAAAACCAGAGACTTATTTCTTACAACTTTGGAGACTGGGAAGTAGAAGATGGAGGGACCCACGTCTGATGAGAAACTTTTTCCTGTGTCATCTCATAGCAGAAGGCAGAAGGGCAAGAGAATATTTGTGCAAGAGAAAGAGAGGGGGTGGAAGAGAGGGAAAGGGGGCTGAATACATCCTCATCCTTTTATCAGGAATTCATTCATGAGGGCAGAGCCCTCATAATCAAATTACCTCTTGAAAGTCCCACATCTCAACGTGGTTGCACTGGGGATGAAGTTTACAACGTATGAATTTTGCAGACACATTCAAACCCTGACACTATTAATCTACCTATCTATTTACCTACCTACTTATCATCTATCCAATTGTGAACCTAGCACAATTTCTGGCACATATTGGGACTTAAATAAACATGTTAAGAAAATAATGTAAAGTAAAATCAATGGTGATTTTCATTTGTGATTCATTACATGAATCCTCTAAGTAATTTGCATTTGCCAGATTAGGAGAAAATGTGAATGACTAAGGTTGCACGCTCTATTATACTCTTTTTCACTGACTATATCCACAGATGTGTGGTGTACTTTCCTATAATGTTTTTATTTCCTCACACCTTTTCCTCTTCATCTGACTCACATTGTTACAACCCTTACATATTAATCATTTCAAAACCACAGTACTCTGAATCATTGATGTGTCCTGAGTTACAATGAAATACATCCACTAGGAAGTGAGAGCACTTCTAGGAAACATCTTGGTGCCACGTGCCTATTTTAATAAGGTTCCAGGCTATCAATCTGGGCCCATCTAGAGCAAAGTACTACAATTGATCTTCAGTATTCCTATAGGTTAACTCAGAAGTGCAAGGACATTTATTAATACTGGCAGAGTTTCTTGAGGCTATTGCATGACTGTGGATATACTGCCTTTTAACCTTATTTCAACCACTTAGGATTTTTATAATAAAAGGTTATAGTATATGATTGAGGAATGAGTTTTTACACAGCAACTCTACAGTGGACATCAGACTTTTCCTTTTCCTGCTAAAGGTTCATTTGCATGTCATTAGAAGCTGAATTTCTGTGGTTTGTTTCTAGACATAAAACTTGGTTGTCAAAGCCTCTTGGGCTTAGAAGCCTTTAATCTTCCTATCTAACCATCTTAACATGGGTTACGTTTGTTTTGATAAACATACTAGTAAAATATTTTAAGCAGTTTGGGCTCTGTGAGAGACAAATATGCTGGCTGAATAACTGAATGGATTACTGGAAGGCTCTAGAGTGGATGTTTTACTGGTTGTGAAATCAAAGGCTGTTATAATCTCGGTTGATATTTAAGTGTTACAATATGCTGCCTAGTGTAACCTTCCTAGGAAGGTTACATGTCAATGTAAAATTCTAAGTACTTGATATCTTTATGTATTATTACTCACCATTAGTATCTCAGTACTTTCATTTTTTCCAGTTAAAGATAATTTGTTTTTAATGTTAATTTTTCTCTTAAAAGTTTGTAATAGCTGAGCCAGTTCTTTGGAAACATGTACAATTTCTCCTGGAATTATAAGGCTCTTCAGGATTTCAACTTCCTCTTGAGCCAATTTAGTAAAATAACATATGATGCCAGAGTACTGGAAAGTGGGACTCATGGCTTATCATCAAAACAACATTATCATTTTGACATGCTCCCAGCAAAACCCCATTCTGTAGGTCTAGTTCTTCTCTGCCCTTGGCCCCATATTTTCCCCCACTGACTCCTAGAAATCACGTCCTTTTCAGTTATAAGAAGAGTTATATTTTAGAATTAATATGTCATGCCTGTTGTAACAATTAAAAAGCAAATAAAGGCTGGGTCTTTCCCTAATTTAGTGCTGCTTCAGGCCAGCCTACAGAGTGAAGTGTATGCTGCTGGCTTCTCTAGTTCCCCTGCCTTGTTCTTCTCTTCCTCTGCTCTCATTTCCCCAGGTGGTGTTGGACTCCTGCAAGGTATATGAAAGATGAGGGAAGGAGAGTCATACTTACAAGACACGGCTGTCATCTGGCACTCATTTCCTGAAGTTGAGGCCATTGTTTAAATCAAACTCTACCCTGGGAGTGCTGTGTGGACTTTCCAGAGATGCTGCAGGGCCTTTTGTGGCACCTCTGTAGACTAAAGCAGTTGGTCATATGATCTCCCTGTGCGTGGATATCTCAAATCTGTTTCTGCTAAGGTTTACAGCCCTGGGAGGCATGCTCTTGGGTGTTGTTATGGGCTGCATTGCGTGCCCTAAAAAGATATGTTGAAGCCCTAACTTTTGGTACTTGTGAATGTGACCTTTTTTTGGAAATAGGTTATTTGCAAATGTAATTCACTTAAGATGAGTTCATTAGGGTGGACCCTAATCCAATATGACTGGTGTCCTTATAATAAGAGAAGACAGAAATACACAGGGAGCGTGCCACGTGACAACAGAGGCAGACACCGAACTGATGTTATTGCAAGCTGAGAAACACAAAGGATTGCTGGCAAAACCAAAGCTAGGATGACTTAAGGAATGACCCTCCCCTAGAACCTTCAGAGAAAAGATGGCCCTACTGACAACTTAACTTTGGACTTTTAATCTCTGGAACTGTAAGATAATAAATACCTGTTGTTTTAAGCCACCAAAGTTTGTGGCAAGTTTTCTTGTTATAGCAGCCCTAGGAAACAGAGCTATCCATATTTATATAGATTGTATGATACAGTTGCACCGCTTCCAGTGACTGCCATTACAGAAGCTAGGAAGAGTCAAGGAAAAGAGTTCTGTCAGAGACTTAGAGGGAACTGAGTAGCCAGGCCAGGCTGACATCTTGATTTCAAACTTTTAGCCTCCAGAAAGAACACATTTGTTTTGTTTGAAACACCCAGTTTTTCCTACTTTGTAACAGCAGGTCCGGGAGACTACCATGGATGGTATCCCTTCCAATGACTCCATCATGATATTATCACTGAGCATTTCCCATACAGTGTCCAGGAATTATGTGCATACAACCCACCATAAGTGAGAAAGCAGTAATTTCCCAGCTTTGCCACTGGGCTCTGTTTTCAAGAATGAGTCAGGTAGCAGCCCACTGTGTGTCCCAGACTGCAGGGGACACATTTTCCCTCATTGGGTCAGGGGAAAGAACTGACATTGAGCCAACACCCTTTCATTTCTAACAGCTTCAACCCTTTCAGAGCTTCTCATTGGCAGCAGGCTGTGTGAATAAGAGGCCTCTATTGCAGGATCTGCACAAGTCATTTAGTGCCTCACTTTGGACATTGGAAATACTGCACCTGTTCTTTTAGTTTCTGACTTTTGGAGCTTTTGTGAAAACTGAAACAGAAATTGTCCCATTTCAATATTCTGATTTAAACCTAAATTAATTTCTGCCAGATTTTCAGGTTTATTGATATTAAGTTGGACAGAGTGTTTTTTAAAGTTTAAAAAATCTTCTTTGGATATATTTATTTTTTTCTCTCATATTTTATCTTGACCAAACTTGCTGACCTTTGTTTTGTATTCTGTACTAGTCTCTAAAAAAAGAATCATCTTTCTATTTTACTGATAATTCCGTCAATATATTTGTTATCAATTTTACTATTTTTCCTTTTAATATTTATTACTTTCTATCATCTCTCTTTGGTTTATTTTGTTGCTTAGCTTCTAGAGTTGAATGCTTATTTGGTTTTTATGCAACTTTTTTTTTCTAATAAAGGCATTTTTTTTTTCTTGGATATCAGCTTGGCCATGTAGGAGACATGCCCAGCCAATGTTAATCTGCCTGCCTCACCTTTTCCTCTTTTCTACTTCCTATATGGAACTTACATCTGGTTAGGAATCTGTACCACATAGGGCCACTTTTCTAAATAGTATTTTTTAAAAATTCTGCCTTGTTTCTTCTTGAATCCAAAATGTATTTAGAAGACCTTAGTTTTCCTGCTGATACTTTGGAATGGTTGCTGGTCTTTTGTTGTTAGCTTTTGGTTCCTGACCCTTTGACGTTAAATTAGAATTTTAATTGGATTTTAATTTACTGGATTTTAATAAAATTTTATTATATTTCAATAAGTTAAAAGGGTCTGCATGAGTTCTACTTTGGAAATTTGTCATCATTTAAAATTTTCCCAATATATGATAAATTTGTGAATGTTCCGTCTGTTTGAAAATAACATGTATTTTGTTTCTTGGTACAAAGTTCTACCACAATTTATAGATCAAGCAATTGAATTCTGCATCCTTAATTCTCAATATCTTTAATTTGTTAATTAATATTTAAAGATACACTTGTTAAATTTTCTCATTGTGATTATGAAATTGCTTTATTTTTCTTTTAATAAGATTTTTATTTCAAAATTAAGTTGTTAGGAGCACAAATATTCATGACAATAGAAAAGTTTTAATGGCGTTTACATTTTATTAATATGAAATATCCATCTTTGTCCCCTTTCAGTAATTTTTATCCTGAATTCTACTTTATCTCATTTTAATGTCCCTATATATGCTCTCCTTTTGTTAGCCTTTGCTTTCAATACCTTTTTGCCTTCTTTTATTTTCAAATTCCCTATGTTGTGTCATTTGGATTTTTGAAAAATAACATATGGCTGTAACATTTCTCCAGTAGGAGAATCTTTGTCTTTTAAAATATAAATTTATTCCAGGAAAGAGTACATTGATTACTGATAAAATTGACTATGGCAGAGCCATATATCTTTTATATGCTTTCTTGCTGTCTCTTTTTCTTAACTGCTTATGTGATTAAGTTATTTGTTCCTTTTTGTCCTCCAAATGATTTGGGAGTAAGGTATCCTAATTCTCAGTGATTAACCTCAAGTCTTTAATAAGTATGCTTAAATATATATGGAAAATCAAATGAAAACCACAATGAGATACCTACCATCTCACATCAGTTAGAGTGGCTATTACTAAAAAGTCAAAAAATAACAGATGCTGAAGAGATTGCAGAGAAAAAGCAACCCTTATACACAGTTAGTGGGAGTGTGAATTAGTTTAACCATTATGGAAGACAATGTGGCGATTCCTCAAAGATCTAGAAACAGAAATACCATTTGACTCAGCAATCCCATTACTGGGTATATATACCCAAAGAAATATAAATCTTTCTATTATAAAGACATGCATGAGTATGTTTGTTACAGCACTATTCACAACAGTAAAGACATGGAATCAACCTAAATGCCCACAATGGTAGACTAGATAAAGAAAATGGGGTAAATATATCCCATGAAATACTAGGCAGCCATTAAAAAAGGCTGAGATCATGTCCTTTGTAGGAACATAGATGGACCTGGAGACCATTATCTTCAGCAAACTAACACAGGAACAGAAAACCAAATACCACATGTTCTCACTTACAAGTGGGAATTAAACAATGAGAACACATGGACATACAGAGTGGAAAAACTGACACTGGGACCTATTGGAGGATGGAGGATGAGAGGTGGGAGAGGATCAGGAAAAATAATGAATGGGTACTAGGCTTAATACCTCAGTAATGAAATAGTCTGTACAACAAACCCTCATGAGATGAGTTTACCTATATAACAAACCAGCACATGTATCCCTGAACTTGGAATAAAAGTTAAAAAAAAAAAAAAAGTCAAAAGCTAGAGTCAATCAGCATGTATACTTCTCCTTCTAGGATGACAAGAACATCACCTTTCTTTCTGATATCCCTCCCTGTTCTTCCTTGCCACATGCCCGTCTGCAGCCTCCCAGCTCCCAATCAGCTTCATCTCATTTTTCTCTCTCCCTGCAGTGGAGTAGGTGAGTTGGCAGCAGGAGTAATTTAAGGTTCCTCAATTCTTCTGCATTGTTGGTGAGGGTCATAAGACTGAAAGTCATTCAGACTGAAAATAGATAACACAAAACTTTCTCTTGTCAATACTGACAAACTTTTACAACATACTTTTGATGAATTATTTGCTCTAACACAATCTTTGTCTCTTTTCTTCATTTAACCAAAGACTCAGTTCCATGACCCTAAGAAGAAAGATGTAGAGAGAAAAGAAAGAGGAGTGGAAAAACACCTTTTATGGAACAATATTTATTCATTACTAGATAAACCATAAACAAAATAAAAAGACAAATGACTTAGGCAAAATAATTTTTGTAGTACCAAAATATATAAAACCTGAATATCAAGGCTGCTTTCAAAAATGTTAAGAAAGAGAACATGACATGAAACATGTTATCGAAAAATGCAAATGACTAATATACATATAAAAAGATGATTGAACATCAGTAATAAGTAATGAAAAATAAATCTAAGCCAGAATGAAATGCCATTTTAAAAATTGTGCTTATCAGATTGGCAAAAAAAATTAAAAAGTAAGTGAAAGTACCAAATATTGATGAGGATGTAGGAAAATTATAATTTAGCTTTTTGTTGAAAGGACTATAAACTGTTACAGTCCTGTAGATAGATTGATACAAACTTTAAAAAATATTTTGGATATGTCTATTAATTTATCATTTCTATTAATATAAAATTTAAATAACCTAAAGAACCAGGATCGGATCGCACTGCTAAGAATTGATCTCATAGATACAATATATTGAATATTTAAAGACATTCCTTCTTTCTTTAAACAAATGTTTTTGACTGCTGATTAAGTGTCAGGCATATTCTATGCACATGAGAAACATCAGTTAACAAAACAAAAATCCTGGTCCGGTGTAGTCGCTCACGCCTGTAATCCTAGCACTTTGGGAGGCCGAGGTCAGCAGATCAACTGAGGTCATGAGTTCGAGAACAGCCTGGCCAACAAGGTGAAACCCATCTCTACTAAAAATACAAACATTAGCCGGGCATGGTGGTGCGTGCCTGTAATTCCAGCTACCCAGGAGGCTTAGGCAGGAGAATCACTGGAACCCGGGAAGTGGAGGCTTCAGTGGGCCGAGATGGTGCCTCTACACTCCAGCTGGGCGACAGAGTGAGACTCTGTCTCAAGAAACAACAACAACAACAAAAAAACAAAGATCCCTGCTCTTGTGGAACATACATTCTTGTGGGGGAAATACCAATAAATGGAAGCAATTATTCTTTAGTCTCAATTTTCATCTCTAGGATGTGATATTTGTTGGAATGTTATTTTGGCATAGTCAATGCCAAAGATGTCAATACTGGTAGTTCTTTTACATGTAAGTAAGATATTTTATAAGACTACAGAAATATTTCAGATAACTTGACTAAAACCAAGAGATAAAAAATCTTATGTGACTTATTTTAGATTCAGTGTGTCTTTTTAACATGGTAGTTAACATTTGTATAACACATCTTATCATAAAATACTTATTCCAATTAGTCAATTTTCTTATTTCATTTTATAAAATGAATTTCATTTAATGTTTAACATTAACTAACATTTATTTAACACACTAACATTAAACAATGTTCATTTTATATTCTCAATCCCTTATTAATATTTTAATATTTTCAATTTTTTATTAAGAAAAAATGTACCTGCCATGTGCTAATCTTAACAGTTTTTAACTCTATATACCTTTATCCTTTACTACCACATGGAAAGGTTTTGATCATGATATATAATTACTAAAATTATTTTTGATTTTTATAAATGGTTCTCATTTAATTATTCCTTGAAGGCAAACACTGAAGTGTGATACATAAACACACACAATTATACTCCCTGATTAATGAACAACTTATACTTTAGTTAGACAAAACATTGCATGTGTTACAAATGAAGTCATGAGATTAATTTTTTTAAAAACATATTATAAATGGCTGAATTTCTTACATTGGATTATACCATAATAAGTTTGACTTAATTGCTTTTTGTAATCTACCTTTAATATGTTCCCTTTATATTTATTTCTCCATGATTTTATAGTCTATAAAGCTCATATTAACATATTTATTTTTACTTGAAGTTAGCTTCTTTTCTGCAAGAAAGTAAGTCTGACTTAGAGGAAGCACTTGACAACCATTATTGGGTTTGCCAATAAAGTTGTATGTTGGAGACTTTCTACATAAGTTATGTGATAAAAATGATAAATCAGCAGCTCTAAAGACATGACAAAAATGTATTCAAAATATATAAAATAAGAAGAATCTATTTAAAAAATTATATTGGAGATCAGGCATGGTGACTCACACCTGTAATACCAGCACTTTGGGAGGCCAAAGTAGAAGAATAGCTTGAGCCCAGGAGTTCAAGACCAGCTTGGGCAACATGGTGAAACTCCACCTCTACAAACAACAACAACAGCAACAATTAGCCAAGTGTTCTGGTGGTACATTCCTGTGGTCCTAGCTACTGGGGATGCTGAGGTGAAAGTATCACTTGAGCTTTGGAGGTTTGAAGTTGCACTCCAACCCGGGCAACAGAGTGAGACCCTGTCTCAAATAAATAAATAAATAAAATAAAAATTATATTGTAAAAAGATTATACAATTCATGATAATTTAAGTTTTCTATTCTCTCTTAATGTATCATGCTATACAAGAGGCCTCTAGCTGAAAGGATAACAGATTTAATTATTAATAATTTGATAAATGTTAGTTATGAGAAAATGAATGACTCAAATGAACTGGTAATAGATTTTGCAATCAGATGTTTTCAATTCTTTGCATTTAACAACATTTCAGGAGTTCTTAAACAAGTTGTCAGCTCATAGATCAAAATAATTTTTGGTAATGATCACTATTTGGCACTGCTAATAATAGAAAATTCTCATTTTTCTTTACTGAGAAATATATTAAGTAGCAAATAAAACCACAAGTTAAGAGCAATGTCTCAGAAGAAAGAAAAATGGTTTGTATATTATCTTTAACAGCACTTCTTCCTGATTTTGGCCAAAGGGTCTCATATATTATTTTGCCCTGGACCTTGCAAATTGTGTAGCTGATCCTTTTCCTACCTCTATTTGGCAAAAGGATCAACAAACAAGCACACTGCCACCCTTTCTGGTAATAGGTGAGATGGGAAGTTGGGGGTGGGCTAGGAGAGTGGCCACAGTTGCCTGGTTGTCCATCTGTTTTGCCAGTGACTGGGTAGTAAGTTCAGTACTGGGATGGGGAAGTAGACTTTTGATTCCATGCCATGTTCTTCAATCTAGCTGTACCAATAACAAAGTACAATTTGATCACTATTGACCCTAGTGCTGCCTTCTGAAGTGGAAATAGACTAAAATTTCAACAGAGAATTTTGCCTTCTATCTCTTAAATAGACTATAGACCTCAAAGTCTGAGGGTGTGTTTGTTGTAAAAGTAAGTAAATAAATTATTAGGAAACAATAGAATAATAATCCCAATATTTTGAAAAACTTTTTTACTTGCTATTACTAGACTCCGGGCAGCTTTTAGTAGCAAGATAAGAATTTCCTTGCTGCCTTAGGGATGCTGGAGCCACATAGTGTAGTGGCAAAAAGGGACCATAAGTTGATGGATTCAGCCAGAACTAAGCTCAATCCAAGTTTCTGCTCCTTCCCCAACATATAACTCAATGCTGTTTTTCTCATGCACATGTAGCTCATAGGCATTTCATGAGGATGAAAAGAACCAAGGCTTGCGGTTGCTTAGCACAGTGTATGTTACAGAAGTCTTCAATAAATAAATGTTAATTTATCATCATTGGTAAGGGTTGGAAGTAATCTTCACTTAGGAGGGGATGATTCCTGGGTTATTCTCCACTCCTTTTTCATTCTCCCTCCCCAGTCTTCTCATTCCCTATGCCCTTGCTCTCCCTCATCCCCTGAGGGGATCACTCTTTGTGAAAGCAGACTCATGGATCATGATTGGATGGGAGAATGTGGAATTACATTCAGAACAACACATTCAGGCAAGATGAACAAAAGCCATGACTCATAGGCATCCTTCCAGTTGTACTGAATGATTATCAGGACCCTAGTGTACCACCCTATGGTCTCCCCAGTAACCATGTCCGTACGTGGTCCGTACATGGTCCGTACATGGTCTGTCTCCCATCAATCTTTCCTTCCACAAACATTTATTGGGTGTCTATTGCATATTAGGTACTCTCCTTGCATTCAAGGAGGTTGTAATCTAATCATGAGTGAATATATCATTTTAACGGGGTGTCACAATGCTAGGAGATAGTACTTGGGGAGCCTGTGTGATATTACCTAATACAGTCAGAATGATTTCTAGAAGACTTCTTAAAATGGATGAAAAGTTAGCTGAATATTGAAGAAAGAATATAAGTTAACTAAGTGGGTAAAGAGGTAGCTGGGAGAAAAGGCTTTCAGTGCAAAATATAAAATCCTGGGAAGGTTTTATAACTTTAGAGAGTAAAAGACTGGACAATAACCACTTGTTTTCTCTTGTTTTACTGGTTTTTTTTTTTCATTCACTGCTTTATATATCATGATGTCCAGAAAATAAGAATTAGAGACTAGTTTATAATCACATAAATGGTGAAAATAAGCTTAGATGAAAAAAACCTCTTTGGCTTAAAATGACATTGTTAGGTTTTTCATATACTCAAACATGGTGAAAATTCTACACTAATATTATTGCTTCATCTCTCTTTATTAAATGATTCATTCTGTACTTTTTGTTTTTCTTGAAGAAGCCTAGTTGGATCAAATATGCTTATGAAACAATGGATTTTTATCAAATGCTGCCATTACCTCATTGTAATGACTCTGCATTTGAACCCCTGGACTCTACATCTGTTTGAATGACTTCTGTTATTTATTTGTGGAAATTCCATTTGGGTGGAATGTAATTTTCATTTTTACTTTCTATTCATGATTTTGATATTTAGTAATACTTCCTCCACAGGTACATACTGATCCCTTATTCTGTTCCAGCCACTATGTCAGAAACTGGGAATAAAACCATGAACAAAAAGAGTCTACTCTTAAGAAACTGACATCTAATCTGTATTTTGCTTAGCAGAAGGGTAGGGATAGAAGCTGAAGCCAAAGTAGGACAGGTGGGAAGTGAGGATACAGAGAGTTAAAGGGCAGTTAAAATGCAGCCATGATACTGGGGTTTGGGGCCAATGCACAGGGTGCTTTGGAATACTTAGGGTAGAAAAAAATATCTCAGGTGAGATAGTTCACTTAAATGAAACTAAGGAATAAGAGGAAGAAGAAAACATAGAATTATAAGAAGATGTAATATTTACAATCTATGGAGATCCACTGACAAATGAAGCACCAGAGGTATGAGTGAGTCCATTTTGGATTTTCCAGTCTCAGTCAATTCCCCAGACAACTGTAGACGCGTGAGAGACCCCAGATGAAACCAACAGAACATTGAGTTGCATTCAGCCTCAGATTGCAGAATCCTGAACAGATGATTGTTGTTTTAGATCACCGTGTTTTGGGGTAGTTTGTTTCACACTAATGGATAACATGAACACCTGGGTTAATAATAATCCAGGTTCAAGTTCCTTCCAACACCCAGTCTATGGTGCCATTCATATGAAAAATCTCACAGGGTGTGTCATTTTACTATCTTTCAGGTTGCTCATGGTGTGGAGACTTTGCCGTTCTCCAGTATGCTTTCTTGCTTTCCCACCTTGCCCAGTTTCAGCAAAGACTCATTGGTCTGAAATACTTTTGAATATAGAAGAACTTAAGGGAGTATGGAAGAGCCCAATTCAAGATGCAATATTCTTCTTGGTTTTATTTAAATGGAGTTTGTTGTTTTCCAACCCAAAATACCACAACCAAACAGAAATGTCTCTAATTGATTAAAAGAATTGTGTTTATTGCCAACAAGGAGGCATGCTTTCTCAGGATAATAAAAGACAAGACATTTTTCTTCCCCTAGAGCAATTAATTAGATAAGAGGTGGGAACAACCCTTAGAAACATCTTCAGTTCCATCCTAGGAATAAGTGATAAGTGATGCCATGGGAAGAACCAAGCTCTTTGAAGGAACAATGTCTGTATTAGAGGAGGAACTACTGGGCTGTGTCCTAAAGAGATTATTTCCTACATATGATTTAACTTCCTTAAAGGAATTGAAGTATAGGTAAGGGTGGCTCATGGGGCTGTAATCTTTGTCAGGAAGATCATTTGAAAAAGTTTCCTTAATTATGTACCCTAAGATTATGAGTTGTCTTCAATCATATTTTGCAATAGCAAATGGCAAGTTTTGCTGAGACAGTCCTAACTCTGACAAGGTAGTTCTCCAGAGTCTTATTACACAATTTGAGATTACAGAATCAGCTGTTATTCTGGAAATTTGCAGCAGTTTGTGCTCAAGTGACCCTCCCTGAGCTTTGAGTGTTTGGCAAAGGAAGTGAGAGATAAGAGGCAAAACAGAGAGTTCAGCTATTTATTTCTTTATTAACTGCATGTAACCTAAACAGAATCCAAATGATGACTCCATAGCAATGAACTAGTTTTGCTTAACAAATATTTTATGAAATAGTTGATCATATGATAATACAAATACATCATTGAAACTTTAGACAGATGAAAAAAACAGTATAGTCTTTTCACTTCTAAGCACTAGTATAAGAAAGGTTAGATATCAAGTTCCATTTATATGGCTTATACAGTTTAATTTCTCTGTGAAAAAAGTTTTATTGTGTACTGGACTGTATTCAGGGTGATATCTGACCTAAAACTGCTTTCTGACAGCATCCTCAATAACTTTGCCCCCTGCCCTTCTGATATGTATCTACTCAGCAAACCGTTAGTCAACTCAAATGTTTGCCTTTTCTCCTCTTAAAACTTGGCTGCCAGAAGCAGTGATACCATTATACAAATGGTGCTACTGAAAATATGTAGATAGTTTTCAGTTCAGCACAACAAATTCTTGCACTAACTCACCAAAGGAGCTGTTCCAAATTATCAAAATTCTTCTCAAGCACAAGGAACACTGCTACCTTCTTTCCTTTTTACAAACAACTGTTTCAGGCAGAATATGCCAAGAAAACAAATCACAGGAAGTATGTTGACAGAGAAAATTGAATATAAGAGATTAATTTCAGAGGAATTGAAAAGCTGGAAAAAAAAAAAAAAAAAAAAAAAAAAAAAAAAAAAAAAAAAACGAAGGGAAACTCAGCAATAGCCCAGTTGAGATGGGAGAGTTCCCTGCATCCCCCCTACCCTTGCAGGACTTGCGACAGGGGTGTGACTCTCTGTTCAGCCTCCAGGAGCTCAAACCTCTTATGGGAGGGGGAGCACACAAACAGGCAAGGTGCAGGAGCCAGGCAAGCACTTGGGCTCCACCTTCACCACCAGCAGTGTCTAGGGGTGGGTATCTGTAACTCCCAAAGCCCAAGTGGGTGTGTTACACTGGGCTCTTTCAACGTTGCCATCTGCAGATGGCTTGAATTTTAACCAGCTCAGTGAACCCTCTCTGCCTTTTTGCAAGGGCATAAGGCCAGTGTGATGGCTTTCTGTATCCTGAGCTTTTGTCCAACATCTTGGGAGAATTGGGTCACACACAGACTTGAAGGATGAATGCAGTGGTTATATTGAGTGGTGGAGGTGGCTCTCAATGAGATGGATGGGGAGCTGGAATGGGGATGGAGTGGGAAGATGATCTTTCCCTGGACTTTGGCTGTCCAGTGGCCGAACTACTCTTTGATCATCCCCAGCCTGACTCCTCTCAGCACTCAAAAGCTCCTTCCCTTCTCTCTTGCTCTGCTGTGCCACTCTGCTCTTCATCTGCTTGTCTCTTGTCTCCTCGTCTGCTTCTGGAGTCTGGGGTTCAGGGTTTATGTGGGAACAAGACAGGGGGTGTGGTGGGCCAAAAGGCAACCTTTTGGATTTGAAAACAGGAATGCCTGTCCTCATTTAGGGCCATGGGTATCCAGGCTTGAGGGTGGGGCCTTTGCAGGTAGCCACCCTCTTTTACCAAGTATTTCCCTGTCTCCTGTCCATATCACCATCTCTTAAGGCTGAGGAAACAAAAGAGAAAAATTAGGGGTAAGAAATCAAGGGAGGCCAGGCATGGTGGCTAATGCCTGTCATCTCAACACTTTGGGAGGCCAAGGTGGGTGGATCACTCGAGGTCAGGAGTTCAAGACCAGCCTGGCAAACATGGTGAAATCCTGTCTCTACTAAAAATACAAATATTAGTCAGATGTGGTGACTGGCACCTGTAATCTGAGCTACTCGGGAGGCTGAGGCAGGAGAATCACTTAAACCCAAGAGGTGGAAGTTGCAGTGAGCGAAGATCACACCACTGCATTCCAGCCTGGGTGACAGAGTGAGACTCTGTCTCAAAAAAAAAAAAAAAAAAAAAAAAAGAAAAAAGGAAAAAAAAAAATCAAGGAAGGGGTTCTGTGGAGCTCAGACTTCTGAAGAGGGAGTGTGACCTGGGTGTTGCCAATACCTCTTAAAGGATGCAATGAAGTTGAGATAACAGCCTAAAGATGCTGGCAAAGAAATCTGGAAAAAATATATTTGCGAAGTCTCAGTACCAACACTGTAGAACAGAGTATGGGAAGTAGTTTTTGGAGAGACAGTAGTCAAATAACTGGTATAATTTATGCTTTTGCTCTGTGTCTTACTCTGTTGTCTTAAAATAAATCCTTAAAACACAGCCTTAGGCACTACCACATGATTGAGTAGCAGAGAGGCAGAAATTAGGAAAAAGGGGAAACATCCTTTGTTGTTCCATTTAGATCCTCTCTTCAAGGTCCTTACCCAGTTGCTCAGCATTTCAGCTTTTGAAGCCTCACAATTGATTTGTGCATGAGAATTGCCCTTGGCAAAAGGAAACTGCCTTACTCAAGGTTATTCTCTCTCCCACGGGGTGCCCTGCAGTCAAAGTTCAGACATTTAAAAGCCCAAAAATCTTGTCTTAATACAATTCTGAAGAACCATCATGGCTCCAGAGCTTCTCAGAAGATTGTCTGCGGTCCTCAGTTAAACTGTGTGGCAGATCAGCTCAACCCTTTACCTTTCCTCCACTCCTGTCTTCTTCACTTCTTTACAGGTGTATCTCACAGGAGTACTCCCCTAGCAACCTACATGCAACCTTCCATCTCTGTCTTCAGAAAATGAATGCAAGCCAGTGGAATAGGATGGATCCTGGAAATCATACTCTAAAATGGAATTTTGGAGATGGACCACTCACTGGTAGGTTGACATTGTGAACATCATCACTGGTGGTAAGTGGAATGAAGATAATCCTTGGCATGTAAGTTAAGTGCTATTGTTAAAATTTTCACCAGGATGAACTAAGATGGCATACAGCTGGAAGAGGACACACCAGGTGATGCAATATTTTTGGCACTTGAGGTATATGAGGAAAATGATAACTATAATAACCGTGGTCTTGTTTGGCCTTCCTGAATACCACTGAATCATTGGAGAGGTGGTGACAGGCATAGAGCGATTATTCATCAGTTCATGACAAAAATGTACAAGCCAGATTGTCTCCTAGCGAGCATTCAAGGAAATCCTTAATCTCCTGCAGCCAGAGGACAGAGTCGAGGACCAGGTCTAGAGTTAATATAAGAGTAGTAAGACTTGAGAGAAGGTTGAATTTTTACCTCCAGAAGATATTTTACATCAAGCTCAGGAAATTGATAGGAAAGGAATGGGACTCTGAGACTTAGGATGGGACAATCTGGGTAGATTCACTTCAGAATCCTGAGTTCTCAGAGTCTCTCAAAATCTTAGGTCCTATGGAAATGGTCAATGCTTCCCATTAGGAAAGAGTGATCTCGGCTGGGTGCAGTGGCTCATGCCTGTAATCCAGCACTTTGGGAGGCCAAGGCGGGTGGATCATTGGAGGTCAGGAGTTCGAGACCAGCTTGGCCAACATGGTGAAACTCTGTCTCTACTAAATATACAAAAACTAGCCAGGCATGATAGCACATGCCTGTAGTCCCAGCTACTTGGGAGGCTGAGGCAGGAGAATTGCTTGAGTCCAGGAAAATCACTTGAGCCCAAGAGGTGGAGGTTGCAGTGAGCCAAGATCACACCACTGCACTCCAGCCAGGGTGACAGAGTGAAACTCCATCTCAAAAAAAAAAAAAAAAAAAAAAAAAAAAGAAAATGGTGATTTTTCCTTGTTTTAAGATCATGCAAAGGCCTCAAATGAGCCAGAGCTTACAAGAGTTTCTTCTTCATCAAGATCTAGATAAAATTCCCTTTTAGGTAACCAGAGTCAAATTTCAGAGACTAGGAGCAAGAATCAAACCCAGCATAGTCAGACTGGAAGATGCCAGTCTGCTATAAAAAGAAGAGGCATACTATGCTGAAGAAGCTGAAGCATGTGTGCCAGCAGGTTTGGAAGAGTATACATTGGAATGAATCCTGAAGATGCTGGTTTAAGGAAGGCACAGGGTACTACTGGACAAGGGAGGGTTCTTCCTTGATATAGAATTTAACACTCTAGAAATAATTCTGGTAGGCAATGCTTTATGTCCACTCCCATAGTTGCATTCATTTACTTTTTCTCCAAACCATCCTGTCCCAAAACTTCTAGTCTTGTTCTCTACAAGCCCAACACCTGTGAAAATCAGCAAAAAAATCCTAAGCAAGCAACTGTAGAAAGAAGAATACATTTGACTTGAAAATAAATGCAGTAACTCAAGATATATAACTTAAAACAACAGACATTTTTACCTATCAAATGAGCAAAAATTTAAAAGACTGAGAAACTTATCTGTAAGAATGTAGAATTGAGAACTTTCATGTAGTGCTGATGAAATTTAAATTGGTATAATATTTCCTGAGGGGTATACTGGTATAAATTTTTAAAATGTTACATGTGCAGACTTTTACTTCTGATCATGATGGAGTAATAGTGATTCCCGTATGTTTTTTTGTTTTTGTTTTCGTTTTCGTTTTGTTTTGTTTTGTTTTTGCACTACTTAGCTAATTTTATAGTTTTCTTTTAGATTTATAAGAGCCTTATATGTGATGGATACCATCTTTTGGTTATTATGTATATTACAAATATTTGGATAATTTTGCTTTTTTTCATAATGTATTCACTAAAACTAGAGCTAACGTGTGGCAAGAAAGACGCTTATGGCGCAAAATTTAAGGAAGCACTCACTTTTGGGTGATGATCCTGCACTTGCACCACCTCAAGAGTGAATGTCTCCTTTAAAGTAACGTGTTAAAGACCCCACCCTAGTTCTAGCCTGTTATTTATCACTTCTATAGCTTGATATAAACAATTAGGAAACTGAGAAAATATATGAAACAGCACTTTTCGGATAGTACAAAGCTATGATCTCTATGAGAAGAGAAACAAATTTAAAACACCTAATGATTTATGTGGTTTCTGCCTGGTACTTATGGATTATTGCATAGGAAGGAGGACCAAAAAAGTACATCAGTTTCACTCAGTTGAGGAAACAGAGAATTAACAGCAGTTGAAGCAACAGGACTGAGTACCAGAGGTGAAAATATCTTGCAGAGAGAGAGCTCCAGAAATCTGCATAGGAGTTTCCTTGAATCTGTTGCTGAATACTAAGACATTTGTACATGCAATGAATCTACATGAAAATGAGCAAAAAACTACTAGGGACTTGTGAGTTGAACAATATCTAGAACTTATAGAGGGCAAGAAAGTTTTAAGAGTAGGCTAACTAGAGTGAAAGTTTTTATTAAACACCTGAGGCATTAAGTAGATAACCTAGAAAGATCAAGCTGTAATAGATGGGCCGAATCAGCCCTGTAGTAAACACTACATTAGACACATTCTAGCAGATCTAAAAGCTAAGCCTCAAAATAATCCAGTTGATATACAAGTAATTTAGCTGCCTGTTAAAATAAACTCCATCTCTCTTTAAAGGAAAAAAACAAAATCCAGATGCTTAGCATGTCAGACACACACACACACACACACACACACACACACACACACACACACACACAAATGTCCAACATCCAACCAAAAATTAGTAGATAGGCAAAGAAGCCAATACATGTAAATCATTGTCAAGAGAAAAATCAATCAGAGAAAATAGACCCAGAAATCTTAGAGAAAATGAAATTATAAAGATAATAGATTAAAAAGAAAGTATGAACATCATGAGGAGACACAGGAAAGATATAACAAAGATACAAAAAGAACTTTACTATGGTTTGTCTCTATGTCTCCACCAAAATTTATTTTGTAGCTCCCATAATTTCCATGTGTTGTGGGAAGGACCTGCTGATAGATGGTTGAATTAGGGGGCAAGTCTTTTCCATGTTTTTCTCATGATAGTGAATGGGTCTCACAAGATCTGATGGTTTTAAAAATGGAAGTTGCCATGCACAAGCTCTCTTTTTTTTGCCTGCTGCCATCCACGTAAGATGTGACTTGCTCCTCTTTGCCTTCCACCATTATTGTGAGGCCCCCTGCCAGCCACATCGAACTGTAAGTTAAATAAACCTCTTTCTTATGTAAATTGCCCAGTTTCATGTATGTCTTTATCAGCGGTGTGAAAACAGAATAACACAGTAAATTGGTACCAGTAGAGTGGGGTGCAGCTGAAAAGATACCTGAAAATGTGGAAGCAACTTTGGAACTGGGTAACAGGCAGAAGTTGGAACAGTTTGGAGGGCTCAGAAGACAAGAAATTGTGGGAAAGTTTGGGACTTCCTAGAGACTTGTTGAATGATTTTCACATAAATCTGATAGTGATATGAACAATAGGGTCCAGGATGAGGTGGTCTCAGATGGAGATGAGGAACTTCTTGGGAACTGGAATGAAGGTGACTCTTATTATGTTTTAGCAAAGACACTGGCGGCATTTTGCCCCTGCCCTAGAGAGCTGTGGAACTTTGAACTTGAGAAAGATGATTTAAGGTATCTGGCAGAAGAAATTTCTAAGCAACAAAGCATTCAAGATGTGACGTGGGTACTGTTAAAGGCATTCAGTTTTATAAGGGAAGCAGAGCATAAAAGTTCAGAAAATTTGCAGCCTGACAATGCAATAGAAAAGAAAATCCTATTTTCTGAGAAGAAATTCAAGCTAGCTGCAGAAATTTGCATAAGTAACAAGGAACTGAATGTTAACCCCCAAGACAATGGGAAAAATGTCTCCAGGACATGTCAGAGGTCTTCAAGGCAGTCCTTCCCATCACAAGCCCAGAGGCCTAGGAGGAAAAAGTGGTTTCATGGGCCAGGCCCAGATTCCTTGTGTGGTGTGCAGCCTAGTGACTTGGTGCTCTGCATCCCAGCCACTCCAGCCATAGCTGAAAGGGTCCAACATAGAGCTTGGGTCATGGATTCACAGGGTGCAAGCCCCAAACCTTGGCAGTTTCCATGTGGTGTTAAGCCTATGAGTGCACAGAAGAACTGAGGTTTGGGAATGTCCGCCTAGATTTCAGAAGATGTACAGAAATGCCTAGATGCCCAGGCAGAAATTTGCTGTAGGGGCAGAGTCCTCATGGAGAACCTCTTCTAGGGCAGTGTGGAAGGGAAATATGGGTGGGAGCCCCCACACAGTGTCCCTACTTGGGCACTGCCTAGTGGAACTATGAAAAGAGGGCCACCATCCTCCAGACTCCAGAATGATAGATCCACTGACAGCTTGCACCATGTGCCTGGAAAAGCTGCAGTCACTCAACACCAGCCTGTGAAAGCAGCTGGGAGGGAGGCCATACCCTGCAAAGCCACAGGGGTGGAACTGCCCAAGGCCATGGGAACCTCCCTCTTGCATCAGTGTAACTTGGATACCAGACATGAAATCAAAGCAGATCATTTTGGAACTTTAAGATTTGACTGCCCCACTGGATTTTGGACTTGCATGGGGCCTGCAGCCCCTTTGTTTTGGCCAATTTCTCCCATTCAGAACAGTTGTATTTACCTAATTCCTGTACCCCCATTGTATTTAGGAAGTAACTAACTTGCTTTTGATTTTACAGGCTCATAGATGGAAGGGACTTGCTTTGTCTCAGATGAGACTTTGGACTGTGGACTTCTGAGTTAATGCTGAAATCAGTTAAGATTTTGGGGTACTGTTGGGAAGGCATGATTGATTCTGAAATGTGAGGACGTGAGATTTGGGAGGGGCCAGGGTTGAATGATATGGTTTGGTTCTGTGTTCCCATGATTGTGAAGCTTCCCCAGCCATGTGGAACTGTAAGTCCAATAAACTTCTTTGTTTTATAAATTTTCCAGTCTCAGGTATGTTTTTATCAGCAGTGTGAAACAGATTAATACAAACTTCAAGAACTACTAAATACAATATCTGAAATAATTCACTGTATAGGATTCATATTAGATCTGCAGTACATAAAGAATGATGAGACCTCTAGGACAATATCAAGCAATCTAACATATGTGTAATACCTATGTGTAATACACAAAACATATGTGTAATACAAATCCCAGAAAAAAAGAACAATGTGGAAGTAATAGAAGAAAAAGACCAAAATTTTTTCACATTTGATGAATCTTAATTACACCCAAGCAGGATAAATATTTAAAGAAGCACAATGATGCATATTGTAACCAAATTGCTAAAAACTTATGATAGAAAAAGAAAAATCTTAAAAGAAACCAGTGTTCAAGATACTTTACTGAGAAGCAAGGTAAGAATTAGGATAAAATTCTCACCATAAATAAGAAAAAAACAAATAAATCTTTAAAAATCTAGGCTCTTAAATCTTCACAATGAATAAATCTGGTAAGTTAGAAAATTTCATTTTCTTTCAAAAAAGAAAATAAAACAGGCAATTTCTCAAACAAAAGATGAGAAGATGTATCACTATAGTATCTTTACTAAAAAAAAATTAAGGAAAATTCGTCAAACAGAAGGAAAATCATAGCAAATAAAAATTTGGATCTACATGAAAGAAAACAAATATATTTTCCCTAATTTCTAAATTTTAATAAGATAATTGACAATATCTTAAGACAAAAACAACAAATTGCAGAAGAAACATACGTAGGAGAAAATGTATGATGAGATTTACACAAAAGATTGGAGAAGGGACTGGAAGCATTACCTTGCAGGCTCTTACATTGCAGGGTCTACCATGTGAAATGGTAGAATATTATTTGATGGTAGATGTGATAGATAAATGATATATTACAAATCATAGAGCAGCCACATACACACACAAACACATACACACAACAAATAAAGATGTATAGCTAATAAGTAAATGGTGGTGATAAAACAATTACTACAAAAGAAGTCAGGAATAAAGGAACAAAGAACAGAGGGGACAAATCAGAACCATAGAGCAAAGTGAGATTTAAACTTGACCAAACTGATGATTACTTAAATGCAAGTTGTCTACACATTCTTACTAAAATACAGAGGTTGTCACCCTAGATATAAAAACAAGACCAAATTGTATTCTGTCTGCAAGAGACACACTTTAAGTATAAAGACAGATTCAAATTGCAAATGTGAAAGAGAGGTAGCATGCAAATATTAATCGTATATTGGTGAGACTATATTAATAAAAAGATCAATTTATTAAGAAGGAATTCCAAATGTGTGTATACTTACTAAGAAAGATGTAGTATATATGAAATAAAACCGACAGATTATAAAAAAATATAGAAAGTATTAGAAAATGGGCAGAAAACCAATAATGGTCTGGACGACTTGAATAATGCCATCAACAAACTACATCTAATAAATTTTTATAGAACACTCTATTTACTATTAGGAGATTATAAATCATTTTCAAGTGCACACGGAATGTTCAATACAACAGAACATCTGCTGGAACATAAAATAAGTCTCAATAAATATAAAATTATTTAAATAATAGTGTGTTCTCTGACCACAACAAAATTAAATTAGAAATCAAGAATAAAATAATACCTGGAAAATTCTTACAAATTAATTAGTAGACCCTTAAAAATAGCCATGGAAAAAGAAAAAAAAATACTAGGAAGTTAATACACATTAATTAGATTAATTAATAATAATCAAAATTTCGCTCTTAAGAAGCTAGAATAATAATAAATGAAAGACAATGTAGAAGAAAAGAACTAATGAAGATGGAGCAGAAATCAGTGAAACAGAATATGGACAACAAATTTTAAAAATCAATTTAACCAAGAGCTGAATGCTTGGAAACATTAATGAAAGTGATAGACCTCTAGCTAGATTGATCAAGAAGAAAGGGAAGAGATATAAATTATAAATATTAGGAGTAAAAGAGAAGGTAGTACTACAGATACTATAGAAATTAAAACATCATGCCAATAATTCAACAGTGTAGCGAAATTGACAGATTCCTGGAAAGAAACGTATTACTAAGACAGCTTTAAAAAGAAATGTTAAATTATCAATAACCCTACACCTACTAAAGAAATTGAATTTGTAATTAATTCTTTCTACAAAGAAAACTCCAGTCCTAGGTAACTTTACTGGTGAAATCTACCAAATATTTCAACATGAAATAACACTAATTATACAAACTCTTTTAGAAAATAGAGTGAAAGGGAATACTTCTCAACTTGTTTTAGGTGGCCAGCATTATCTTTAACCTCAAATCAAAGACAATATTTTAAAAACTAAAGTCAAATATTTTTCAAGAACAAAAATTCTTCATAAAATTTTGGCAAGTTAAATCTAGTTATGTCTAAAAAAGACAATACACCATGATCATTTTATTCTGGGATTTATCTCAGAAATAAAAGGTTGGTTTAACATTTGAAAATCAATCATAATTCATTATACAAACAGAATAAAATAGAAAAATGATGTGATTATTGCAATAGATGCAGAAAAAAATATTTGACAAGGTTTTACATGACTCATGATAAAATTATTTAGCCAACTATGAATAGATGGGAATTCTCTCAAACTAAAAAGGACATCTATGGAAACTTGTAGTGAACATCATATTTAAAGGACTGATTCCTCAGATTGGGAATAAGACAAGGTTCTTCAGTTTCACCAGTTCTATTCATCATTTTATTCAATGTCTTAGCCATGGCAAAAAGTCAAGACTATGAAACAAGAGGCATACATAATGGAAAAAGAAGCAAAATTGTTTTCACATTCAGATAATGCTAAGAAACCTACAAAAACCTTCTGGAACCAAGAAAGGAATTTAGCAAGGTTGTTGGATAGAAGCTGAATATGCAAAAGTCTATTGTGTCTGCACATATTAGCAATTTGATTTTTAGTAGACTCAAAGCATGGAATACTTAGCCCTAAATCTATCAAAATATATGCAAGACCTGTATACTTTTATGAAAATTAGACCTCAATTCTCAATAATTGGAGAAATATACTGATGGATTAGAACGCTGTCTATGATTGTTAAGACATCAGTTCTTCCCAATTGGATCCATTTATTTAACCTTATGCCAATCAAAATTTGCAGATGTTTTGGAAGAAATGTTCAGATGGATTCCAAAATACAGATATTTGTGCAAAGCACCTGAAATTGTTGAAACAAATTTGGAAAAAAATATACGAGAACTCACACGACTTTAAGACTTACTTTAAAGCTATAGCAATTGAGATAGTTGGCATAAGAATGTACATGTAGCATCCCAGAGCAACATGGCCGAATAGGAGCAGCTCCAATCTCCAGTTCCCAGCACGAGTGACACAGAGGACGGGTGATTTCTGCATTTTCAACTGAGGTACCAGGTTCATCTCACTGGGGAGTGTCAGACAATCGGTGCTGGTTACCTGGTGCAGCCAAACCAGCGAGAGCTGAAGCAGGGCAAGGCATCACCTTACCTGAGAAGTGCAAGGGGGAAGGGAATCCCTTTTCCTAGCCAAGGGAAGCTGAGACACACAACACCTGGAAAATCGGGTAACTCCCACCCTAATACTGCTCTTTACCAAGGGTCTTAGCAAATGGCACACTAGGAGATTATATCCCACACCTGGATGGGAGAGTCCTATGCTCACAGAACCTCCCTCATTGCTAGCACAGCAGTCTGAGATCTAACTCCAAGGCAGCAGCAAAGCTGGGGTAGGGGCACCTGCCATTGCTGAGGTTTAAGTAGGTAAAGTCACCTGGAAGCTCAAACTGGGTGGAGCCCACGGTAGCTCAAGGGGGCCTGCCTGTCTCTGTAGACTCCATCTCTGGGGACAGGGCATAGATCAACAAAAAGCAGCAGAAACCTTTGCAGAGGTAAATGCCCCTGTCTGATAGCTTAGAAGAGAGCAGTGGATGTCCCAGCATGGAGGTTGAGATCTGAGAACGGACAGACTGCCTGCTCAAGTGGATCCCTGATCCCTGACTAGCCTAACTGGGAGACATCCCCCATTAGGTGCAGACCGATACCACACACCTCACAGTGTGGGGTACAACCCTGAGATGAAGCTTCCAGAGCAAGAATAAGACAGCAGCACTCACTGTTTAGCAATATTCTATCTTCTGCAGCCTCTGCTGCTGATACTCAGGCAAACAGCATCTGGAGTGGGCCTCAAGCAAATTCCAACAGACCTACAGCTGAGGGTCCTGACTGTTAGAAGGAAAACTAACAAACAGAAAGGACGCCCACACCAAAACCCCATCAGTTCATCACCGTCATCAAAGACCAAAAGCAGATAAAACCATAAACATGGGAAAAAAGCAGGGCAGAAAAGCTGGAAATTCAAAAAATCAGAGCAGATATCCCCCTCCAAAGGAACGCAGCTCATCACCAGCAACGGATCAAAGCTGGACAGAGAATGACTTTGATGAGTTGAGAGAAGAAGGCTTCAGTTGATCAAACTTCTCAGAGCTAAAGGAGGAACTACATAACCAACAAAAAGAAACTAAAAATCTTGAAAAAAAATGGAAGAATGGATAACTAGAATAATCAATGCAGAGAAGGCCATAAAGGAAGTGACAGAGATAAAAACCATGAAATGAGAAATATGTGACAAATGCACAAGCTTCAGTAACTGACTCAATCAACTGGAAGAAAGAGTATCAATGATTGAAGATCAAATGAATGAAACGAAGTGAGAAGAGAAGTCTAGAGAAAAAAACGGAAAAAGAAATGAACAAAGCCTCCAAGAAATATGGGATTATGTGAAAAGACCAAATTTACGTCTGATTGGTGCACCTGAAAGTGAGGAGGAAAATGAAGCCAAGTTGGAAAACAATCTTCAGGGTATCATCCAGGAGAACTTCCCTAACCTAGTAAGGCAGGCCAACATTCAAATTTAGGAAATACAGAGAATGCCACAAAGCTGCTCCTCGAGAAGAGCAACTCCAAGACACATAATTGTCAGATTCACCAAAGTTGAAATGAAAGAAAAAATATTAAAGGCAGCCAGAGAGAAAGGTTGGGTTGCCCACAAAGGGAAGCCCATCAGACTAACAGTAGATCTCTTGGCAGAAACTCTCCAACCCAGCATAGAGTGGGGGCCGATATTCAACATTGTTAAAAAAAAATAATTTTAAACCCAGAATTTCATATCCAGTCAAACTAAGTTTCATAAGTGAAGGAGAAATAAAATCATTCACAGACAAGCAAATCTAGAGATTTTGTCACCACTAGGCCAGCCCTACAAGAGATCCCGAAGGAAGCACTAAAGATGGAAAGGAACAACTGGTACCAGCCATTACAAAAACATGCCAAAATGTAAAGGCCATTGATGCCAGGAAAAAAACTGCATCAACTAATGAGCAAAATAACCAGTTAATATCACAATGACAGGATCAAGTTCACACAAAACAATATTAACCTTAAATCTAAATGGACTAAACGGTCCAATTAAAAGACACAGACTGGCAAACTGAATACGGAGTCAAGACCCATCAGTTTGCTGTATTCAGGGGACCCATCTCACATGCAGAGACACACATAGGCTCAAAATAAAGGGGTGGAGGAAGATCTACCAAGCAAATGGAGAACAAAAAAAAAAAAAAAAAAAAAAAAAAAAGGAGGGGTTGCAATTAGTCTCTGCTAAAACAGACTTTAAAGCATCAAAGATCAAAAGAGACAAAGAAGGCCATTACATAATGGTAAAGGGATCAATTCAACAAGAAGAGCTGACTATCCTAAATATATATGCACCCAATATAGGAGCACCCAGATTCATAAAGCAAGTCCTTAGAGACTTACAAAGAGACTTAGACTCCCATACAATAATAATGGGAGACTTCAACACCCCACTGTCAACATTAGACAGATCAACGAGACAGAAAGTTAACAAGGATATCCAGGAATTGAACTCAACTCTGCACCAAGCAGGTCTAATAGACATCTACAGAACTCTCCACCCCAAATCAACAGAATATACATTCTTCTCAGCACCACATAACACTTATTCCAAAATTGACCACATAATTGGAAGTAAAACACTCCTCAGCAAATGTACAAGAACAGAAATTATAACTGACTGTCTCTCAGACTACCATGCAATCAAACTAGAACCCAGGACTAAGAAACTCAATCAAAACCGCTCATCTACATGGAAACTGAACAACCTGCTCCTGAATGACTACTGGGTACATAACGAAATGAAGGCAGAAATAAAGATGTTCTTTGAAACCAATGAGGACAAAGATACAACATACCAGAATCTCTGGGACACATTTAAAGCAGTGTGTAGAGGGAAATTTATAGCACTAAATGCCCACAAGAGAAAGCTGGAAAGATCTAAAATTGACACTCTAACATCACAATTTAAAAAACTAGAGAAGCAAGAGCAAACACATTCAAAAGCTAGCAGAAGGGAAGAAATAACTAAGATCAGAGCAGAACTGAAGGAGATAGAGACACAAAAAACCCTCCAAAAAATCAATGAATCAAGAAGTTGGTTTTTTGAAAAGATCAACAAAATTGATAGACTGCTAACAAGTCTAACAAAGAAGAAAAGATAGAAGAATAAAATCGACGCAATAAAAAATGATAAAGGGGATATCACCACCGACCCCACAGAAATACAAACTACCATCAGAGAATACTATAAACACCTCTACACAAATAAACTAGAAAACCTAGAAGAAATGGATAATTTCCTGGACACTTACACTCTTCCAAGAGTAAACCAGGAAGAAGTTGAATCCCTGAATAGACCAATAGCAGGCTCTGAAATTGAGGCAATAATTAACAGCCTACCAACCAAAAAAAAGTCCAGGACCAGACAGATTCACAGCCGAATTCTACCAGAGGTACAAGGAGGAGCTGGTACCATTCCTTCTGAAACTATTCCAATCAATAGAAAAAGAAGAAATCCTCCCTAACTCATTTTATGAGGCCAACATCATCCTGATACCAAAGCCTGGCAGAGACACAACAAAAAAAGAGAATTTTAGACCAATATCCCTGATGAACATCGATGCAAAAATCCTCAATAAAATACTGGCAAACCAGATCCAGCAGCACATCAAAAAGCTTATCCACCATGATCAAGTGGGCTTCATCCCTGGGATGCAAGGCTGGTTCAACATATGCAAATCAATAAACCTAATTCTGCATGTAAACAGAACCAAAGACAAAAAGCACGTGATTATCTCAATAGATGCAGAAAAGGACTTTGACAAAATTCAACAGCCCTTCATGCTAAAAACTTTCAATGAATTCGGTATTGATGGAACATACCTCAAAATAATAAGAGCTATTTATGACAAACCCACAGCCAATATCATACTGAATGGGCAAAAACTGGAAAAATTCCCTTTGAAAACTGGCACAAGACAGGGATGCCCTCTCTCACCACTCCTATTCAACATAGTGTTGGAAGTTCTGGCTAGGGCAATCAGGCAAGAGAAAGAAATCAAGGGTATTCAGTTAGGAAAAGAAGAAGTCAAATTGTCCCTGTTTGCAGATGACATGATTGTATATTTAGAAAACCTCATTGTCTCAGCCCAAAATCTCCTTAAGCTGATAAGCAACTTCAGCAAAGTCTCAGGATACAAAATTAATGTGCAAAATTCACAAGCAATCTTTTTATTTATTTATTATTATTATTATTATACTTTAAGTTCTAGGGTACATGTGCATAACGTGCAGGTTTGTTACATATGTATACTTGTGCCATGTTGCTGTGCTGCACCCATCAACTCATCATTTACATCAGGTATAACTCCCAATGCAATCCCTCCCCCTTTCCTCCTCCCCATAATAGGCCCCGGTGTGTGATGTTCCCCTTCCAGAGTCCAAGTGATCTCATTGTTCAGTTCCCACCTATGAGTGAGAACATGCGGTGTTTGGTTTTCTGTTCTTGTGATAGTTTGCTAAGAATGATGGTTTCCAGCTGCATCCATGTCCCTACAAAGGACACAAACTCATCCTTTTGGATGGCTGCATAGTATTCCATGGTGTATATGTGCCACATTTTCTTAATCCAGTCTGTCACTGATGGACATTTGGGTTGATTCCAAGTCTTTGCTATTGTGAATAGTGCTGCAATGAACATACGTGTGCATGTGTCTTTATAGCAGCATGATTTATAATCCTTTGGGTATATCCCCAGTAATGGGATGGCTGGGTCATATGGTACATCTAGTTCTAGATCCTTGAGGAATCGCCATACTGTTTTCCATAATGGTTGAACTAGTTTACAATCCCACCAACAGTGTAAAAGTGTTCCTATTTCTCCACATCCTCTCCAGCACCTGTTGTTTCCTGACTTTTTAATGATCGCCATTCTAACTGGTGTGAGATGGTATCTCATTGTGGTTTTGATTTGCATTTCTCTGATGGCCAGTGATGATGAGCATTTTTTCATGTGTCTGTTGGCTGTCTGAATGTCTTCTTTTGAGAAATGTCTGTTCATATCCTTTGCCCACTTTTTGATGGGGTTGTTTGTTTTTTTCTTGTAAATTTGTTTGAGTTCTTTGTAGGTTCTGGATATTAGCCCTTTGTCAGATGAGTAGATTGCAAAAATTTTGTCCCATTCTGTAGGTTGCCTATTCACTCTGATGGTAGTTTCTTTTGCTGTGCAGAAGCTCTTTAGTTTAATTAGATCCCATTTGTCAATTTTGGCTTTTGCTGCCGTTGCTTTTGGTGTTTTAGACATGAAGTCTTTGCCCATGCCTATGTCCTGAATGGTACTACCTAGGTTTTCCTCTAGGGTTTTTATGGTATTAGGTCTAACATTTAAGTCTCTAATCCATCTTGAATTAATTTTCGTATAAGGAGTAAGGAAAGGAACCAGTTTCAGCTTTCTACTTATGGCTAGCCAATTTTCCCAGCACCATTTATTAAATAGGGAATCCTTTCCCCATTTCTTGTTTCTCTCAGGTTTGTCAAAGATCAGATGGCTGTAGATGTGTGGTATTATTTCTGAGGACTCTGTTCTGTTCCATTGGTCTATATCTCTGTTTTGGTACCAGTACCATGCTGTTTTGGTTACTGTAGCCTTGTAGTATAGTTTGAAGTCAGGTAGTGTGACGCCTCCAGCTTTGTTCTTTTGACTTAGGATTGTCTTGGCAATGCGGGCTCTTTTTTGGTTCCATATGAACTTTAAAGCAGTTTTCTCCAATTCTGTGAAGAAACTCATTGGTAGCTTGATGGGAATGGCATTGAATCTATAAATAACCTTGGGCAGTATGGCCATTTTCACGATATTGATTCTTCCTATCCATGAGCATGGTATGTTCTTCCATTTGTTTATATCCTCTTTTATTTCACTGAGCAGTGGTCTGTAGTTCTACTTGAAGAGGTCCTTTACATCCCTTGTAAGTTGGATTCCTAGGTATTTTATTCTCTTTGAAGCAATTGTGAATGGAAGTTCATTCATGATTTGGCTCTCTGTTTGTCTGTTACTGGTGTATAAGAATGCTTGTGATTTTTGCACATTAATTTTGTATCCTGAGACTTTGCTGAAGTTGCTTATCAGCCTAAGGAGATTTTGGGCTGAGACAATGGGGTTTTCTAAATATACAATCATGTCATCTGCAAACAGGGACAATTTGACTTCTTCTTTTCCTAACTGAATACCCTTGATTTCTTTCTCTTGCCTGATTGCCCTAGCCAGAACTTCCAACACTATGTTGAATAGGAGTGGTGAGAGAGGGCATCCCTGTCTTGTGCCAGTTTTCAAAGGGAATTTTTCCAGTTTTTGCCCATTCAGTATGATATTGGCTGTGGGTTTGTCATAAATAGCTCTTATTATTTTGAGGTATGTTCCATCAATACCGAATTTATTGAGCGTTTTTAGCATGAAGGGCTGTTGAATTTTGTCAAAAGCCTTTTCTGCATCTATTGAGATAATCATGTGGTTCTTGTCTTTGGTTCTGTTTATATGCTGGATTACATTTGTTGATTTGCGAATGTTGAACCAGCCTTGCATCCCAGGGATGAAGCCCACTTGATCATGCTGGATAAGCTTTTTGATGTGCTGCTGAATCTGGCTTGCCAGTATTTTATTGAGGATTTTTGCATCGATGTTCATCAGGGATATTGGTCTAAAATTCTCTTTTTTTGTTGTGTCTCTGCCAGGCTTTGGTATCAGGATGATATTGGCCTCATAAAATTAGTTAGGGAGGATTCCCTCTTTTTCTATTGATTGGAATAGTTTCAGAAGGAATGGTACCAGCTCCTCCTTGTACCTCTGGTAGAATTCAGCTGTGAATCCATCTGCTCCTGGACTTTTTTTCGTTGGTAGGCTATTAATTATTGCCTCAATTTCAGAGCCTGCTATTGCTCTATTCAGCCATTCAACTTCTTCCTGGTTTAGTCTTGGAAGAGTGTAAGTGTCCAGGAAATTATCCATTTCTTCTAGATTTTCTAGTGTATTTGTGTAGAGGTGTTTATAGTATTCTCTGATGGTAGTTTGTATTTCTGTGGGGTCGGTGGTGATATCCCCTTTATCATTTTTAATTGCAACGATTTGATTCTTCTCTCTTTTCTTCTTTATTAGTCTTGCTAGTGGTCTGTCAATTTTGTTGATCTTTTCAAAAAACCAACTCCTGGATTCATTGATTTTTTGGAGGGTTTTTTGTGTCTCTATCTCCTTCAGTTCTGCTCTGATCTTAGTTATTTCTTCCCTTCTGCTAGCTTTTGAATGTGTTTGCTCTTGCTTCTCTAGTTTTTTTAATTGTGATGTTAGAGTGTCAATTTTAGATCTTTCCAGCTTTCTCTTGTGGGCATTTAGTGCTATAAATTTCCCTCTACACACTGCTTTAAATGTGTCCCAGAGATTCTGGTATGTTGTATCTTTGTTCTCATTGGTTTCAAAGAACATCTTTATTTCTGCCTTCATTTCGTTATGTACCCAGTAGTCATTCAGGAGCAGGTTGTTCAGTTTCCATGTAGTTGAGTGGTTGTGATTGAGTTTCTTAGTCCTGAGTTCTAGTTTGATTGCACTGTGGTCTGAGAGACAGTTTGTTATAATTTCTGTTCTTGTACATTTGCTGAGGAGTGCTTTACTTCCAATTATGTGGTCAATTTTGGAAAAAGTGCGATGTAGTGCTGAGAAGTATGTATATTCTGTTGATTTGGGGTGGAGAGTTCTATAGATGTCTATTAGGTCTGCTTGCTGCAGAGATGAGTTCAATTCCTGGATATCCTTGTTAACTTTCTGTCTCGTTGATCTGTCTAATGTTGACAGTGGAGTGTTGAAGTCTCCCATTATTATTTTATGGGAGTCTAAGTCTCTTTGTAAGTCTCTAAGGACTTGCTTTATGAATCTGGGTGCTCCTGTATTGGGTGCATATATATTTAGGATAGTCAGTTCTTCCTGTTGAATTGATCCCTTTACCATTATGTAATGGCCTTCTTTGTCTCTTTTGATCTTTGATGGTTTAAAGTCTATTTTATCAGAGACTAGTATTGCAACCCCTGCTTTCTTTTGTTCTCCATTTGCTTGGTAAATCTTCCTCCATCCCTTTATTTTGAGCCTATGTATGTCTCTGCGTGTGAGATGGGTCTCCTGAATACAGCAGACTGATGGGTCTTGACTCTTTATCCAGTTTGCCAGTCTGTGTCTTTTAATTGGAGCATTTAGTCCATTTACATTTAAGGTTAATATTGTTTTGTGTGAACTTGATCCTGCCATTATGATATTAACTGGTTATTTTGCTTGTTAGTTGATGCAGTTTCTTCCTAGCCTCGATGGTCTTTACATTTTGGCATGTTTTTGCAATGGCTGGTACCGGTTGTTCCTTTCCATGTTTAGTGCTTCCTTCAGGGTCTCTTGTAAGGCAGGCCTAGTGGTGACAAAATCTCTAAGCATTTGCTTATCTGTAAAGGATTTTATTTCTCCTTCACTTATGAAACTTAGTTTGGCTGGATATGAAATTCTGGGTTTAAAATTCTTTTCTTTAAGAATGTTGAATATTGGCCCCCACTCTCTTCTGGCTGTAGAGTTTCTGCCGAGAGATCTGCTGTTAGTCTGATGGGCTTCCCTTTGTGGGTAACCCGACCTTTCTCCCTGGCTGCCCTTAAGATTTTTTCCTTCATTTCAACTTTGGTGAATCTGGCAATTATGTGTCTTGGAGTTGCTCTTCTCGAGGAGTATCTTTGTGGCGTTCTCTGTATTTCCTGGATTTAAATGTTGGCCTGCCCTACTAGGTTGGGGAAGTTCTCCTGGATGATAACCTGAAGAGTGTTTTCCAACTTGGTTCCATTTTCCCCCTCACTTTCAGGCATCCCAATTAGACGTAGATTTGGTCTTTTTACATAATCCCATACTTCTTGCAGGCTTTGTTCATTTCTTTTTCTTCTTTTTTCTTTTGGTTTCTCTTCTTGCTTCATTTTATTCATTTGATCCTCAATCGCTGATACTCTTTCTTCCAGTTGATCGAGTCGGTTACTGAAGCTTGTGCATTTGTCACGTATTTCTCGTGTCATGGTTTTCATCTCTTTCATTTTGTTTATGACCTTCTCTGCATTAATTACTCTAGCCATCAATTCTTCCACTTTTTTTTCAAGATTTTTAGTTTCTTTGCACTGGGTACGTAATTCCTCCTTTAGCTCTGAGAAGTTTGATGGACTGAAGACTTCTTCTCTCATCTCGTCAAAGTCATTCTCCGCGAAGCTTTGATCCGTTGCTGGTGATGAGCTGCGCTCCTTTGCCGGGGGAGATGCGCTCTTATTTTTTGAATTTCCAGCTTTTCTGCCCTGCTTTTTCCCCATCTTTGTGGTTTTATCTGCCTCTGGTCTTTGATGATGGTGACGTACTGATGGGGTTTTGGTGTAGGTGTCCTTCCTGTTTGATAGTTTTCCTTCTAACAGTCAGGACCCTCAGCTGTAGGTCTGTTGGAGATTGCTTGAGGTCCACTTCAGACCCTGTTTGCCTGGGTGTCAGCAGCAGAGGCTGCAGAAGATAGAATATTGCTGAACAGCGAGCATACCTGTCTGATTCTTGCTTTGGAGGCTTCCTCTCAGGGGTGTACTCCACCCTGTGAGGTGTGGGGTGTCAGACTGCCCCTAGTGGGGGATGTCTCCCAGTTAGGCTACTCAGGGGTCAGGGACCCACTTGAGCAGGCAGTCTGTCCCTTCTCAGATCTCAACCTCCGTGTTGGGAGATCCACTGCTCTCTTCAAAGCTGTCAGACAGAGTCGTTTGCGTCTGCAGAGGTTTCTGCTGCTTTTGTTGTTGTTTAGCTGTGCCCTGTCCCCAGAGGTGGAGTCTACAGAGACAGGCAGGTTTCCTTGAGCTGCTGTGAGCTCCACCCAGTTCAAGCTTCCCAGCAGCTTTGTTTACCTACTTAAGCCTCAGCAATGGCAGGCGCCCCTCCCCCAGCCTCCCTGCTGCCTTGCCGCGATATTGCAGGCTGCTGTGCTACCAATGAGGGAGGCTCCGTGGGCGTGAGACCCACCAGCCAGGTGTGGGATATTATCTCCAGGTGTGCCTGTTTGCTTAAAGTGCAGTATTGGGGTGGGAGTTACCCGCTTTTCCAGGTGTTGTGTGGCTCAGTTTCCCTGGTTAGGAAAAGGGATTCCCTTTCCCCTTGCGCTTCCCAGGTGAGGCGATGCCTCGCCCTGCTTCAGCTCTCGCTGGTCGGGCTGCAGCAGCTGACCAGCACCGATTGTCCGGCACTCCCTAGTGAGATGAACCCGGTACCTCAGTTGAAAATGCAGAAATCACCGGTCTTCTGTGTCCCTCGCGCTGGGAGTTGGAGACTGGAGCTGTTCCTATTCGGCCATCTTGCTCCGCCCCCCCCCACAAGCATTCTTATACACCAATGACAGACAAACAGAGAGCCAAATCATGAATGAACTTCCATTCACAATTGCTTCAAAGAGAATAAAATACCTAGGAATCCAACTGACAAGGGATGTAAAGGACCTCTTCAAGGAGAACTACAAACCACTGCTCAGTGAAATAAAAGAGGACACAAACAAATGGAAGAACATACCATGCTCATGGATAGGAAGAATCAATATTGTGAAAATGGCCATACTGCCCAAGGTAATTTACAGATTCAATGCCATCGACATCAAGCTACCAATGACTTTCTTCACGGAATTGGGAAAAACTGCTTTAAAGTTCATATGGAACCAAAAAAGAGCCCGCATTGCCAAGACAATCCTAAGTCAAAAGAACAAAGCTGGAGGCATCACGCTACCTGAATTCAAACTATACTACAAGGCTACAATAACCAAAACAGTATGGTACTCGTACCAAAACAGAGATCTAGACCAATGGAACAGAACAGAGTCCTCAGAAATAATACCACACATCTACAGCCATCTGATCTTTGATAAACCTGACCAAAGCCAGAAATGGGGAAAGGATTCCCTATTTAATAAATGGTGCTGGGAAAATTGGCTAGCCATAAGTAGAAAGCTGAAACTGGATCCTTTCCTTACTCCTTATACAAAAATTAATTCAAGATGGATTAGAGACTTAAATGTTAGACCTAATACCATATAAACCCTAGAAGAACACCTAGATAATACCATTCAGGACATAGGCATGGGTAAGGACTTCATGTCTAAAACACCAAAAGCAATGGCAACAAAAGCCAAAATTGACAAATGGGATCTAATTAAACTAAAGAGCTTCTGCACAGCAAAAGAAGCTACCATCAGAATGAGTAGGCAACCTACAGAATAGGATAAACTTTTTGCAATCTACTCATCTGACAAAGGGCTAATATCCAGAACCTGCAAAGAATGCAAACAAACTTACAAGAGAAAAACAAACAACCCCATCAAAAAGTGGGCAAAGGATATGAACAGACATTTCTCAAAAGAAGACATTCATACTGCCAACAGACACATGAAAAAATGCTCGTCATCACTGGCCATCAGAGAAATGCAAATCAAAACCACAATGAGATACCATCTCACACCAGTTACAATGGCAATCATTAAAAAGTCAGGAAACAACAGGTGCTGGAGAGGATGTGGAGAAATAGGAACACTTTTACACTGTTGGTGGGATTATAAACTAGTTCAACCATTATGGAAAACAGTATGGCAATTCCTCAAGGATCTAGAACTAGATGTACCATATGACCCGGCCATCCCATTACTGGGTATATACCCAAAGGATTATAAATCATGCTGCTATAAAGACACATGCACACGTATGTTTATTGCGGCACTATTCACAATAGCAAAGACTTGGAATCAACCCAAATGTCCATCAGTGACAGACTGGATTAAGAAAATGTGGCACATATACACCATGGAATACTATGCAGCCATATAAAAGGATGAGTTCGTGTCCTTTGTAGGGACATGGGTGCAGCTGGAAACCATCATTCTCAGCAAACTTTCACAAGAACAGAAAATCAAACTCCGCATATTCTCAATCGTAGGTGGGAATTGAACAATGAGATCACTTGGACATGGGAAGGGGAGCATCACACAGGGGCCTATCATGGGGAGGGGGGAGGGAGGAGGGATGGCGTTGGGAGTTATAACTGATGTAAATGATGAATTGATGGGTGCTGATGAGTTGATGGGTGCAGCACACCTACATGGCACATGTATACATATGTAACAAACCTTCACATTGTGTACATGTACCCTAGAACTTAAAGTATTAAAAAAAAAAAAAAAGGAATGTACATGTAGGTCAATGAAACAGAACAGAGTGATACATTAATATTATATTAATATATCTTCAACAACTATGTCAAAGTAATTAAGTGGGGAGAAGGATAATCTTTCAAAAAATTGCACTGGAAAAACTAGATATCCATATAGGAAAAAATGAATCTTAACCTTCACACCATACACAAAATTTGTATACCACACACACAAATTAATTCAAAATGAATCACGGGCCTAAGCATAAAAATTAAAGTGTATAAAACTTCTGGAAGAAAACCTGGGAAAAAATCTCCAGGACTTTGGAGTAGGCAAAGATTTCTTAAATAGCATATCAAAACCATGATTGATTAAAATTAGTATGAATTGGATATTATCAAATTAAAATTTCCTTTTTGTGAAAGACATGATTTAAAAATTAAAAGACACGTCACATTAATAGTACATGTGTTTTTCAAAAGTCTTATATTCAGAATATATGAAGAACACTTACAACCTAGTAATGAGAAGACAATCCATTTAAAAATGGGGAAAACTCACAATATACACTTCAAAAAATAAGATATAAAAATGACCAATAAGCATGTGAAAAAATATTCAACAACATTATCAGGAAAATGCAAATTAAAAGCACATGATACAACACTATATATCAAAATCCAGAAGGGCTAAAAGTGAAAAGATTCATAGTACTAAGTGTTGGTGAAGATATGGAAGAACTGTAACTCTTACATTTTTGGTAGGAATGTAAAATGGTAAAACTACTTTGAAAAACAGTTTAACAGATTTATACAAAGATATATTTATAACACAACCCAGTAAATTACACTCCAAGATATTTACCCAAAAGAAATGAAACTATGTGTTCATACAAAGACTTCCATGTGAATACAACATCTTTATTCAAAATAGCTCAAAACTGCTCATTCCTGCTGTTTTCTTTCATACGCAAGAAGCTTCTATTAACATAATCTTGGCCTCTTTTTGCCCTTTTATTTACCTTTTTCCAGGAAAGAAGTTACTTTCTCATCTAACTGGTGAATTTGGGAGAGCATCTCCCTGTCTTTTTGAGATCACCTGACTGCAGAACATACAAGTTCTCCTGCCCTTTGCTTGTTTGATACAAATCTTCATTTACTGGTCAAATCTGTAGTTTTTCAGTTTCATTCTGAAGTTCAGATTTGAAAACTAGCTTTGCAGTGTATTTAATTCATGTTCTCCAACATCAGCTTTAGTAGTTATAAAGTTTACATTTACATTTTGCTTTTCTGCTGTCTGACCTCTACTGTCCATCTCTCAGTTGGTTTTGGATGCCTGTGGCGAACTGGGAGAGTGTTATACATTCACTTCCTCATATCCTAAAGGTTACCTAGATGGATTTCCACTGTAAGATGAGTAGATGCCCCCTACTCTTCTCCGGACTTGTAGGTACACTTGGCCAAATTCCTGCTGAAAGTGGATGTACCACCAGAATGCTCTGAGCCATGACCCTCTTCTTCAGGAGCCATCAAACCTTGGTAAAGGGAATTACATATCATCACCCTTCCTGGGTGAGCTCCCTTGTGAATATTTATAACTATTCAAGGCAAAGGCCAGGGCATGGGCACTTCTTTTGGAACTTTAACCCTTCTTAAGAACAGATTTTCCCAGCATCAGGATGGTTCCACTAGCCCTGTCCTCATTTTGTAGAAGGTAGAATTGAAGCATAGAGAAAGCAAAGCTATATGTTTACTGATTTAAAAACAGTTTTCTTTCCACTTTGCCTATAAAACTACAACTTTTATGTAAGAAGTATGTACATTTCAGTGTAGTCTTCTTCAAGAATTATATTATTGAATAAAATTGTTAGAATATGAATTCAGCAGTTTACAAATAAAGTTGTCACCTAACCAAAGCATTCCAAATCAAGGTTTGAATATGAAAGTCCTAAATTCATGTGTAACCTATTTGACTATGCTGCTTTTCTCAAATGGATTAGATGGATTTTAAAAAATTTTCTACCTGCATCATTTTGTGCATTCAAAATATCTTGCCAAATCTTATAAGTAGACATCTAGTGTTATTAGTCTACTACAGTTTTTTAGCAACCTACATTCCAATGAAAATGTCCCCAGGCACTGAAAATGAAAACTGGAATTATCTAGTTATCCAACACAAATCATTTACATGAAAAAATCAGTGGGTGGCTATTGGCAAGGCAGTACATAGATTTAAAATGGGGAAACAATAATACCAATTTTAGTGTTATTAGTAACTGAGATGGATATTACATGCTTTGGGAACTATGTTTGTATTACATGTCAAATCCTATTACAAAATATGTCATTATGATGGAAAAGTTCATAGCAAAAAGGATGTCCACATCCCTGGCCAGTGACCCATTTATTTCAAGCAACATTCAATGCAAAACAGAGACATTTCCACTGTCTTTGGAATTCACTAATATATCCGGCTTGTATTGCCATATACTTCCTGCCAACGGATTCACATCTAGTGCACATTTTCTGTGCATTGATCTTAGAACTATATTCTTCATGATCCCTTTCCACACTCCCTTGAATTCCCTCTTCACATTCCTGTCAGGCTCTTGAACCATAGATTCTACTTCTAATAAAGTTTTAAAAATGGGTGAAAAATATTTAAGGCAAGCCAGGAACTCTCTAAGAGCTTTGGTGAGATCTTATTATTCCAGATGATAAAACATTGCCTTCAAATACATGTCAGGGTTGAGTAGTATAATCTGCTTATATCTAAGGAATGTAACTCGGCAATCACTTTGGTCTCTGAAGGGGATTGATTTAGATGGGCAAGGGTTCCAGTGCTGAATCAGAATCCAATTTTAATGACAATTTCAGCATCTCTGGGAAAAAATAGAGCCAAGGTATGAAACAAGTGTTCAACTGAACAAATCCACAGTATAAGAAGTAGCATGTAAACATCTCCTAGGAACAAAATTTTCTTTCTCAATCAAGCAATTTTGCATACAAAAGTTGTCACCTAATTTGTAAAGTGCCACAACTAGAATAGGAGGAACTAAATCTGAAAGAGAAAGTACTCATTGACGTTCAGAGGGACAGAGTAAGAAAACACTTGAATGACCTCTAAAAGGTTTGATTAGAAAGAACAGCTGAAGCACAAATGTTATATCACTTCTGATACAATGAGGACCTTGGGAAGTTGCAAGTAGAAATGTTGCGTCACTTCTGATATAATGGGGATTTTGGGAATTTGCAATTCTACTGATTTATCAGAGGCCAGCTAAAATGCTCTCCATGAACCTGAAAGTCAAGGATGCACATCCAACATCCAAAGTTCTTTATTTTAGTCCCAGAGGCTTTTTAGACTGACCACTGACAGCTCTCAAGAGATAGAAGGGAAATAACAGCTTCTGTTCTAAGAATTTGTCTATTTTTTTGCCAACAAAAAATCTTAGGGAGATTCTTCTTATTTACCAACCTGTTCAGTTCAAATTAAAGGTTTTTTTCTCTCAATGGCACTTAGTGTGACTTCTTTGAAGAGTTGCTCTGCTTTTATTTTTCTTGCTTGTACTTTCCAAACTTCCAATTTAGCCACTAAACATTCAGGGCATTAAGCCGTTCTTTAGATCTCTCATTGTATGAAAAAGGTTTTCATACAATATTTCACATGCCAAAGAAGGTAAATTATGTCCTACATATCATAATTTGGTTACTCATTAGTTTTAGAGTTGTTTAGGGGTTGTCTCTGGTTCATAAAATCTATTTATGTATAGATACTTATTAAAAAACACTTCCTTTACACATATTTATATTAATCAAATAGGTCTTTGTGCTACCTACCACACAAGGATTTCAAAATATAAGTATCCAGTGACCAAGGATGGATGGACAATCCAATGCAGTAGCTACCAGTTCCACTAGTAGCTTGTTAAATCTAAATTAATTGAAATTAAATTAAATTAAAAATTAGTTCATCTTTCACACTGGTCACTTTTCAAGTCCTCATCAGCTCTATGTGGCTAGAACTACCATGTTAGACGGAGCAGATAGAGAACATTTTCATCATCATAGAAAGGTCTATCAGACGCTGCTGTCTTAGAGCACTGCATATAAGATTATCATAATTTTGCTCTTTTTTAAAAGGAGAAAAAACAAAACCCACATTATAATGTTGTATTTTTATGTTTCCAAGGGCAAGTGATATGGGTCCCAACTGCCTTAATTTTAGGCAATCAATAGGAAATCCTTCTACAATCATGCGAGTTTTACTCTGCATTATTTATCTTATTTTACAGTTCAGAAAACACCAACAATCAAAGGACTTGTCCCATCATGCTCACAAGGTTAGTGAATGGCTAAGGTAGAATGAAAACTGACAACCCAGACCACTTAATCTGTGGAGAGTACAGGAGCCAGTCACAATAAGGATAAGCACTGCAGGGAAGACAATCGCAAACCAGTCTCTGGAAAACCCAACCATACACCCTGCAAGTTCTCTTTTCACAGACTGAAATGGATGTATGTTTATGTGGTTTTCTTTACAAGGTTTCTTTGGAACTGAGGGTTTATTCACTTCATTACCTCCAGTAGACTTATAGTGGCTACAGAGTTTATCAACAAATTACTTAATATGGAAACTTGGCAATGTAGAAAATGATTTTACATTCTTAAACTTGAACAAGGACGTTCAGACACCAGGAAAAACTAATTAGTTTAAGCCTTGGTAAGAGAATAACTGACTTGATTAGGAATTGAGCATGGGTGGAGCAATGCTCTGTTGTACTGGCTCACAAGAGCAGAGTCCATTGCTAAAATGTCAGGAATTCTGCAAACTGGTTGATGTCATAGAGCCATTGTTAAAAATTGAATTATGGGCCGGGCACGGTGGCTCAAGCCTGTAATCCCAGCACTTTGGGAGGCCGAGACGGGTGGATCCCGAGATCAGGAGATCGAGACCATCCTGGCTAACACGCTGAAACCCCGTCTCTACTAAAAAAAAATACGAAAAACTAGCCGGGCGAGGTGGCGGCGCCTGTAGTCCCAGCCACTCGGGAGGCTGAGGCAGGAGAATGGCGTGAACCCGGGAGGCGGAGCTTGCAGTGAGCTGAGATCTGGCCACTGCACTCCAGCCTGGGCTACAGAGCAAGACTCCGTCTCAAAAAAATAAAAATAAAAAAAAAATAATAATAATAATTTGAATTATGTAGACTCATAAATAAATTTACATCAAAAACGAAGCTAAAAAATAAGTTATTATTTCTTCATGATGTCCTACATTTTATTATCTATACCTTGAGATTATTTTCATTTACTGTATCTGCACAGTGAAAATACTGTGTAATGATACGCCACTGCACATCTTTTCCCAACTCCACATTCAGTGATGTCATGTTACCAGATTGAAATTGGCCATAGTTGGTGTATTTACACCATACAAATTAGCAAACACTAAAAATCATGGCTGGATTTATTGCTTCTTGATTATGTAGACATAAGAAAGTGATGGAGAAAATGTTGATAGTGCAGATTAAACCTTAAAATGTGTTATATCTGTTGCATTGTGAATAGTACAAATAATTGACAAAATGTTAGAGTATTTAAAAGCTATTATCTCATTTAGCAAAGGAATTACATCATTGACAAACACTGAAGTTCCTAGATCTACATACATTATTTTCCAAAGATTCAGTTGTTAAACATTTATGACACAACTGAACTAGGAATGCTTTGATTTTAATAGGCTCCCAAATTAATTTTCGTAATTTTATGCATGTAGGATACCTAGTTTGATAGAATGATTTGGTGTCACTGAAGCCTGAAGACTGGGCTAATGATTACATTAGAGGGTAACAATGATATAACAGAATTTTTGAAATGGAGTTGTAATGCCTGGGAGAAGTTCCTAGATCTACATACATTATTTTCCAAAGAGTCAGTTGTTAAACATTAACGACACAACTGAACTAGGAATGCTTTGATTTTAATAGGCTCCCAAATTAATTTTTGTAATGCATGTAGGATACCTAGTTTGATAGAATGATTTGGTGTCACTGAAGCCTGAAGACTGGGCTAATGATTACATTAGAGGGTAACAATGATGTAACAGAATTTTTGAAATGTAGTTATAATGCTTGGGAGACTTATTTTATCCACAGTATAGCTGCATATATGTATGCTATAGTTATTTTGGAGAGAAAAAAATTAATGCTTAAAACCAGTATTTTCTTTTAAGCAAAGTGTATTTTGTCAAAGAAATGGATCTATGAATCTGATGCACAGGATTAGATATGCAAATATGGACCAGAAACTGAGTGACAGAAAAAGACTGAGTGCTAAATTCCCCTATAAAAAATAGAAATATAAGGCCTTGAGTTTTTGATAACAATCCTTAATAAGGGAAGGCATAATGTAATAGGGATGCCAAAGAAGTCAAAGCAATATTTAGTGTGACTTTATTGATAAGAAAAAACTGAGGAGATACAGCCGAAGACTTATAAGAGGGAAGTTCAGTGTTTAAGATACATAATCTCACTTCATGCCACTTAGCCTGAGTACTCCTCGAACTTTAATGTGCATATAAACTGAATTCCAATTCTGTAGGCTTGATGTAAAACCTGAGAATTTGCATTTTTAACAAACTCACAGCCAATGCTGATTCTGCTGGTCTGTGGGTCACATGCTGCATAGCAAAGATCTTCTGCATCCACATATGCAAATCAACATATGCAGAGGTTTAATGTGTGTGTTTGTTGCTGTTGTTTTTGGTAGAATTGACAGGAAGGAACTAAAGGACACAGCTGGATGACATAATGTGGACTAGGGAGTAACCTGCACAGGATGAACAGAAAAATCCCTAAACTCAGCTAGTTTAAAAGAAAGAGGAGCTCAGATTCAAACATCCATAATACTATTACTCTTGGAAATTGAAAGTAGGGCACTAGACTTCTACACGATGTGGGCTGAGGTGTTGAATTTATTTTATCTAAAGGGGTGAGAAGACCTAGATAACATCTGGGTTACAGAGGTTTTTTTTTGGTTTTGTTATTTGTTTTTTGAGACAGAGTTTTACTCTTGTTGCCCAGGCTGGAGTGCAACGGCGTGATCTCGGCTCACTGCAACCTCCGCCTCCCGGGTTCAAGCGATTCTCCTGCCTCAGCCTCCCAAGTAGCTGGGATTACAGGTGCCTGCCACCATGCCTGGCTATTTTTTTATTTTTATTTTTTTTAGTAGAGACGGTGTTTCACCATGTTGGCCAGGCTGGTCTCGAACTCCTGACCTCAGGTGATCCACCCACCTCAGCCTCCCAAAGTGCTGGGATTACAGGCGTGAGCTACTACACCTGGCCCCAGAGATGTTTTTGAACATTATATATGCTCTATGCTTCTCCTTCTCTATCTTGATGACCATGGCATTTTTTTTTCAGTCTGGAATACCATCCTTAGCATCTTTCCTGACTCCTGGCATCGTCCACATGCATGGAGACCCAGCTCAAATGTTCACTTTGCTCTCTCCGCACTTAGAGAAACAAACAACAGTTGTAGGACTCCAGAAGGCATCTCTAAATCTTCCTCATCTTTGTATAGCATGATTCTTTGATTAAAAAAAAAAGAAAGCACTAGATGTAGGAGAAGTTGAAATGGTAAGTAGGCAGGTCATTTTAGTTACTGGTTCTACTTAAAAATAAATTTTTAAGTAGATTTTACTGGTTCTACTTAAAAATAAATTTGCTGAGGGGATTTAAATAGATAAGCCTTAAATATTGAAGTGAAGTCAGGGACTGATTGACATTTACATCCTTACTTCACTCTTAAACAAGATGGTCAGCCCATTAACTTAAAACATTCTTTTGTTGAGAAAGAACTTCTCTTTAACTTATTTCTCTGATGTTAATTTGCTCAATTATTTATAGATATCATGATACACAGTCAGGGACAACATTTGGGTGAATGACTTTGACCTTCTTTGTATTCCTATCAAGGTAACAAGTAAGACTAGGTTCCATACACAATTAGTCCAGCGGTGAATAAAGGATAGTCACATGTTCAAGGATGTGGGAAAATGGAGTGGGGGTAGGTAGAAGGAATACTCAACACACAGTAAGAAAGCTAAAAACTTAGCACTGGCTTCAGCAGTGAGACTGTTTGGAAATTTTACTTTGTCTCATGTCTTCCTTCTAAGTCTCCTTTGTGATCAACCATACGACCAAAGAATTTCTCAAATCAGCAAGAGCCCTCATGATTACTTACCTTGGGACCTGATGGAACCCCCCAGAACTGCTACAGCTTCTCTGAGTTTATATAATCTTGAATCCAACATATTTTTGTAACTTCAAGACAGTACCTTTGGTTCCCAGTGATTTTTCTCAACTTGCCATTTTCTTGAAACTTTCCCTGGTGTACCTACAACACTTTACTCTTGTCTGGGCTCAGTTTTATCAGCGTCACTATTTTTGTTCCATTTATTGCAATAAAGTGAATGTGTCAGTTCCCTGTATTTAAAACAAATTCTACCAAAAGACATCTCTCATTTTCTTAGTGGTCCTATAAGCTAGAATAACCTGCCTTTTCTCTGGGTAATACTATTACGGGAAAACTAAGAATAATTTATTAAAGATCAGAAATAGTTCTTACCCTTCAGAATAAACTGAGGTTCCTCTTGAGTCCAGCCTACCAAAATCAAGCCCAAATGAATTATAGTGTTTTGTTTTTACTCCTTTCTACCTTCCCACAAAGATGCATTTAATTATCAGTCTTTATCAAAGATGTAGTTTCCTTATGCTGTCCTTTGCTTTTATAGGTCTTCCTCAAGGACCTGACATGCTAAGGTTACTGTCTGTGCCTCAAATTTCTCTCCTTCTTTTCCATTTCTCCCAAACACCTGCTCTAACACTGATCCAATCTAAAGATCTAGTAAAACAATTCACAATAAGGCATTGATGACTTTGGTCCGGTCAAGAAAGTTTACACCTTCAGGGGTCTTTCATTTATGAAAAACAAATGAACCCATATTAGAATTATCAAGAGACTGGTTACCATTCCTAAAGTCCAAACCAAACCTTCATTCCTCCCATAGCTAAGGGTGGACCTTGGTCCAAATGGCAAGTAAGGATAGCCAGTGTTCATGAGGACACAGAATCTGAAAGGTGTGCATCGGGGCCCCAAGGAGACTGCTCTTCAAAGCAACCAGCATTATTTCTTTAGTTTCAGGTATATAGTAGACTCTCCTGGTTCCCATCCAGATCCCATTTACGTGGTTGCATACCCATTCCTCAGCTATGATGACTGCTAGCCCCTAATGACTCACAGCAGCCTCCTTCTCTAGAGTTACTCTCAACCTAATGGGAGCTGCTTTACCTTGGACACATTATACCCCCTGAGAATAGGAGGAGGGTCAGGACAAACTCCCTCCATTGAGGAAGTAACAAACCTGTGATTCATCTAGATTCATCTATACTGCAGAATTCCTTATAAATCAAATGAAGCTGGTCTCCAGAGGAGACTATCTTTGTTTGGTTTTACTAAGGCCTTTACTGCTTTTTTTACTCCCTTTCTCCTGAAAGTAATATCTCAATAAATCATTCATAGAAGAATTTCTGTCTCAGGCTCTGCTTCTAGGACACTGGTACTGGGAGCGGTCCTAAGAAAGAAACCCTATAGATGGGATTCTGGAGTTGAATTATTCACTGGCCGTATGGTAGTGCATCCTGGGTTGGTGGAGCCATGATAGTTCCTGGCTAAGATGTTCACCCATGGTGAGCTGGCAGGGGGACACCGACTAATCAAATGTCTCTGGCATTTCAAAGATGTATGGAAAAGAGTGTATGGAAAAGATGTATGGGCCATGGAATTGTTTTGCTTTTCCTAAATGTTGTAGATTTAGAGATCATGATAATCTCAGATCTATTAATTCATAGTTTGATGTAAATATGAGTCAGAGGGCTTTCTTAGGAGCAATTAAAGAAATCCTAATTTCTGTAAATGGAGGGCAGCAAAACTGATGGCTTGAAACAGAACTTAATTGGAAGAGGCAGAAAATTTTGGAGAAACTTGAATTCCCAACCTAGGGAAGTTTCATAAGCCAAAGTTGGAGCTCTGATATGGGAGTGAAAGCCCAAGGTGGGACTATCTGGGTAGATTCACTTGAGCATCTTGAAACCCCAGATTTCCCTGACCTCTCCAGGTCTTTAGAATTGATCACTTTTATTGGAAGATAAAATTCCCTCTTCCCCGTAGAACTCTACATGAAGACCATGTAGAGTTCTCAGAGCAGACAGGAACTTTTTAGGAAAATGCTTGCCTTCCTCAAGAACTGTTCCTACTTCTCCTTTTGCTCACCAGGCCCATAACATGGGTCAAATTTCAGTAAAATTAAACTGGAAAGTGCTAGACTGCTAAAGGAGAAGGTTATTAAATACCAAAACAGTGGCTGGACCTAGTTAACACGTACTGACAGGACAAAGGACATAGTGCCTGGGACTCCTGAAGATGCCAGCTGAATGAGGGAGTAAAACTGCAGAAGGAATACAGTACTGAAATGGGGGCACCATTCTGTGACCCAGGATTTAACACTTTGGTAAAGTGCCAACGGGCAGTTTTAATGCTTTACCAGGATGGTGGGAAAGCAATGATGGGAAAGATTGGGAAAAGTAATGCCCTCCATCAAATGTCAGCAAACTTTCTCTGTAACGGGTCAGGTAACAAATATTTTAGGCTTTGAAGGTCATATGGCCAATATGTAGACAAATGGGTGTGGCCAGTAAATTGTTTCAATAAAACTTTCCTTACCGAAAAACGAAACCAGCTGGATTTGGCTTAAAGGCTACGGTTTTCCAAACGCTGTTCTTCATTAAATGAAGTAAAGCTGCCAAAACTTCTGTGGCAGACTGTGAAGAAAGGTATTAAAAATTTGGAGAAGGGACCATGCTAATTTGGGCTACTAAATAAGGCTGGAAAAGCCACCATTTGAGTCTATTCCTTGAAAGGTCTTGGGGAAAAATCTATCAAAGCAATAAGAAATGTGCTGGTGAAGAAGAACTAGTATCTTTGAGAAGTTTAGAGGTGGCTGTCCTCTGTACACTGGGCCTCAATAGGAGATGCTGTTACAGACATGGGGGTTAGGATCCAGAAATAGCCAGGTAGCTGCACTTAACTAAGAGAAGCAAGGCAATTTTAAGTATCATAATGAGCAGAAGCTTGGAATGGAAGCCAAGAAATGTTCCTAGGGGCAAGATAGATGGGCAGCCAACAATGATGTTACTTAATATGTGTGCACAATCGAATTAGATAATAAATGTATGAGTAGAAAGCAGAGGGCAGCTACCACAATGGAAAGCCACACTTTATTGTCAAGTCTGCATACTGAGGCAATGCTTAGACATAGAATCTGTCAACTGAAAGAGTGGCCAGATATCTACAAAAAACACTCAGCAGTCCCACAAGTCATACAGTAGGGATATACTCAGTCCTTCCCTCTGGGGGAAACTAGGCCCTTTGGAGAGGGACATGCCTTAACAGTTTAAAGACTGATGGATCGGGGTCTGAGCTGATCCTCATACCAAGAGAACAAAAGTCCCTCAATCATCCCCTATTTGACTAGAGGCATATGGGGGCCAGATAAAAAGATAAAGTCTTGGACCATGTCTATTTCAGTGTGTTTATTGAGGTTAAAGGCTTACCTCCTGGTCATTTCCTCTGTTTTTGAACACATAAACCAAATGAACATACTTGGTAGTAAGCAGAAGTTTCGCATTAGCTCCTCAACCTTTAAATAAAAGTTATTGTAGTCAGAGAAGCCAGGTAGAAGCACCTGAAATGGCTTCCACCTTGACCAAAAACGTAAGTGAAAACAACATCACTTTTGAAGAGGTTGGAAGACTAAAAATGTATGAGATGCAGGGGGTTGTCATCTTTGTCATATCCCCAATTAATTCACTAGTCTTGTTCCTGAAAAAAAAACAAAAAAAACCTGATGGCTATGGCAGGATGATATTGGGCTAAAGAAAACTAATTGCAGTTGTTGTGTCAAACTGGTATCTTCATGAGAGCACAGCAACACTGCCTCCTTATGTAGTATGAAGTGATGAAGCTGACAAATGCATTCTTTTCAATACTCATCAGAAATTATGATCACAACAATTCACACTCACATGAGATAGATAACTGTACATATGTACAGTCTTACCCAAGGCCTATGTTTATTCTCCTATCTGTCACATTATAAACTGAAGATCGCTGAATCATCTGGACTTTCTGTAGAACATTGCACTACTGATCCATGTTATTGATATCTTGTTCATTAGACCTGATGTGCAAGAAGTGGTAAATGTAATGCTCCTGAGGGAAAGAGATAAGTTCTAAAAAAGTTCAAGGGCCTGTCACATTAGTGACCTTTTTGTGTGTTCCAGTCTTATAAGGCATGCTGGAATATCTTCATCCAACGTGAAGAACAGATTGTTGTGCCTTATACTTCCTAACACTAAGAAAGAAGTACATTCCTTGGTAGGCCTCTCTGGGTTATGGAGGAAACATATTCTGTACTTGGGAATACTTCTGTGACCCATTTATTACAAGGTGAAAAGCTGCTAGTTCTGAGTGGATCTCAGAGCAAGAAAGGACTCTGCAGCAAGTCTAGGCTATGGAGCAACCAGTGCTGCCTCTTGGGCAAATCCTATGGTTGTAGAGGTATATCTAGTAGAAAAGTAATGCCTGTTCAACCTGAGAAAGCTGACTGAAAATAAAATTAAAAATATAGAAAGATAAAACACTGCGTGGAGCCCCTGGAAAGTCACAGTAAGAGAACCGTGGCACAGGATTCTGGAGCAAGTTTATGCCGTCTGCCACAGAGTATTACACATCATTTGAAAAACACCCTGGCATGCTATTAGACCCTGGTAGAAGCTGAGCATCTATTCATGTGTTAACAAGCACCCATTCAGCCATGTCTTTTCATTATGAGTTGGATACTATCAGCACTCCAAGTAATAAGTTTGGGCCCAGATAAAATGCTAGTAGTAGATCCAGGATGGGGCTTGAGATAGTTCAGAGAGTGAAAGTAGGCTGCATGAGACTTATTTCCATGTCACATGCTAGTGTTTCACCTTTGCCTCTCTCTCAGCTCATAGCTATGTTCTCTGGGGCTTTCTTTTCAGTGGCTAATGGAAGAGGCAAGAGCCTGAGCTTTGTTCATGAATCAGTCATGTTGGTATGTGGGTATAAGCTAATAATGCACTGCTGCTCTACTACAGTCACATGCAAAGTGACAGTGGTGAGAGAGAACTCTTCAAATGGGCAGCTCTTCAGTGAGTGATCTCTTTTAGTTCCTTTGTTGGAATGGGAAGTGGACTAAGATTAAGATATCCCTAAACCCGTAGGCAATGGTGAATGGCTTAGCTAGTTGAATATACATAAACTCATGGACAGTGGTAAATGGTTTAGTTGGTTGGTCAGGAACTTGGAAGGAACCAGACTGGAAGGTCAATGATAAGGAGGTCTGAGGAAGAGGCATGGGGTTGGACCTATAGAAATATAGAGCACAAAGTATGAGTAACTTGGTGTAACAAAGTGTAAGTAACTTTGTCCAGAAGGGGTGCTAAAAAAAAAAAAATTGGGCAAGATAGATGTCAGTTTGCCTCTGTTCTCAGCCGTGTCAGGGATTGTGCAATGGGCTTTTGAATGGAGTGGACCTAGTGGCAGAGAGTGAGGCTGTGGGTTCTCTCTTTGTCATGAAGGCTGATCAAATTACTGCTGTTACTAATATCCAGTCTAGTGACACCAAGACCAAAGGTGAGTCCCTACTAAGACATCATTTCTCAAGGAGACCAAGCAGCTACCTGGGGGCAAGTTTTTACTTTGGATCCCCTTCTGCCCTAAAGGAACAGTGATTCATTCTGACAAGATTATCTTGTATTCCAGTGAGGGGTCACCTTTTATGCCTTGGCCAGCATCACAATTCAAGGATTCATGAAGTATCTCATATACTAACATGGGAGCTCACATGATGCTTCCTTGAAAAAAGGAGACAGCTTTAGTGGCAGAAGGGTGATGGTGACCACATGACCATGGGATCCACATTTCTAACACACACTACATCATCCCAAAACCAATGGGATCACCTCTTCTCAGCTGAGATACCAACTTGGAGATGACACTCTGCAAGGATGGGGTGCTATCCTGCAATATGTGGTATGCACATTAAGCCAAAGGTCCTTGGCTGTTCTGTCCCTAATAGGTAGTATATAAAATTTGGAGACCCAAAGGGTGTAAGTAGAAGTGGCTCTACTCGACATCATTCCCATTGACCGCTTGGAGACTTTGTGCTTCTCATTCCTGCAACCATAAGCTTTATTGTTGTGGAAGTCCTGGTTCCTGGGGTGGGAGGGACTCTTCCCCTAGAAGGCACATTAAGAATCTGAATAAACACTTGTTGTGTGGTCATTTTGGGGCTTCTCATGGTAGTAGACCAGCATGCTAAGAAAATAGTTACCTATTAGAGGGTAATTTACCCCAGTCATCAACAGGTTTGGCTGCTGCTATATAATAGAGGTATGGAGAATATTTTTGTCATTAAGTTGATTGTGGCATCTTTTGGTTTTCTCATGTCCACTTTTAGGTGTAAATGCAACCATAGTAAGCCCAGTCTGATAAGGACATAGTCACTAGGGATTCAGACTCCACAGGGATGAGGGCCTACAAAGCAAACCACCTAGACCAACACAAATGCTGGCTGAAGGAAAGGAAATATGCCCTGAGTGGCGGAGGAGGAGACAATGAGTATCAGGTACAACCTTGGAATCAATTGTAGCCCTTGGGACTGTAGTCTAATCTATCAACCTTCATTTTGGAATTCTCCCAGAATGTTTCAGTGGTATAAATCTTGGAGAAGTTGTACCTGGAAGAACGGGAGGTAATGTGAGAATCAAGTGGATCTGAGCAGCATGCAGTGCTGCTCAGTCTACAGTGGTGTTGCTGGTGTCCTCCTCAGATCCACATCAAAGAAAGGTACACTTAACTCCCAGCTGCTGTGAATGCTGGTCACTTGTCTCCTCTGGAGATTGGCTCCCAGCCAAATGGGAGCCCTCTTCCCTGCGAGATGACTCCCTTCCTTGGAAAGCTAATATTGGATACAAAAATATGGCTTCCTTGCCTCAAGATGGTACCAATTCTATGGCACAATTCTTGCTCTGGAGCTCCTCATGGGATCAGGCTGAAGCGAGTCACCAGCTGCAATTATATCTTTGCTTAGCTTCGCCTCTCAACCTGGACTTTTGCAATTAGAGCTACAGGCATTCCATGACACAATATCTTGTTAATAGCCAAAATAAAAGAGAGAGATCATTTGCCTTACTTTGCATTTCTTCTACTCCTTCTTCTGATGTCATTTTCTCTGTAAATTCTTGCACAATAATCCTAATCAGTAGCTCTGTTTCCAGGGAAACTGACTTAGGAAAAGGTATTATACAAAGAAAATGTCCATGACTCTTGATGGTTAGTAATTACAAACACAACCGATTACAAAGGATTTTCTAGTAAGGGAAGATGCACACACATACTCACAGACATACATATAAATATACATGTAATATACATTATATATGTGTATATATACATAAACATATAAATATATACCATATATAAATATATATCTGTAATTTATACACATATATCCATCTGTGTGAATATATATATATTTTGTTTTTAAAATTTTAAACATATATTTTATATTATATTCAGAGGGTACATGTGCTTGTTTGTTACATGGGTATATTGCATACTGATGGGGACTAGGCTTCTAGTGTACCCATTACCCAAATGCAAACATCGTATCTGATAAGTAATTTTTCAACCCTCACTCCCCCCTCACTTTTCCCACTTTTGGTATCCCCAGTGTTTATTATGTCCATGTGCACCTATTATTTAGCCCCACTTACAAATAAGAACAGTGGCACTCAGTTTTCTGTTTATTTCTGAATTCGTTCACTTAGGATAATGACCTCCAGCTCCATCTATGTTGCTGCAAAGAACATAATTTCATTCTGTTTGTGGCTGCATAGTATTCCACGTTGTATCTGTGCCACATTTTCTTTATCCAGTAAAACATTGATGGACACATAGGTTGGGTCCATGACTTTGCTATTGTGAATAGTGCTGCAATAAGCATACAAGTACATGTATCTTTGTGATATAATGATTTCTTTTCCTTTGGGTAGATACATGGTAGTGAGATTGCTGGGTTGAATGATAGTTCTATTTTTAGTTCTTTGAGAAATTTCCGTGTTGTTTTCCACAGAAGTTGAACTAATTTACATTCCCACCAACAATGTGTAAGTGTTCCCTTTTCTTCACATCCATGCCAACATCTGTCATTTTTCTGACCTTTTAATAATAGCCATTCTGACTGGTGTAAGATGATGCCTCATTGTGGATTTACTTTGCAGTTCTCTGATGTAAATCACAGATATATTGTATGTTTCAATGAGCAAGTCAACTTCTACCTTTCCGAAATGGTCTACGAATGTCTGCCTTTTAGCAACGAGGAAAAGCCAAAGTTTGAATACTGAGTGATGGGCATGTCTGTTTCAGTGACTTGTAGGCACATGTATCTTCTCTGCGGAAAGGAATGTAGTTGCATGCATGCATGGGAGTGCCTGGCATGAATGTATGACTCAATCACATGTCTTGGAAAAGAACTGGTACATGGCCTACTGAGAAGAACACAGGTGAAGCAGTTTTTAATTATAAATGTACTTTGGAAAGATCTTATATTAGGCAATATAACGCCTTCAAACTAGGCTTGGGTCTAATTTTTTGGACTTGGATGTAAGTGTACTTTTACAATTAGAGATATAGCATTACTAAGAGAATTTATAAATAGCAAAAAGGAGAGAGAGAAGATCATCTGTCCTGTAGATAGAGATGCATGTATACTTTTAAGGTTACGATGACAAGAGAATATACTTAATGACTTGCGAAAAGCAACACTTAAGCAGGAGTAAACAAGATTTATTAGAAGATCTCAATATGAAAATTGTCCAGAATAAAAAAAAAACACTTTATTTGCATGCTAGAAGCTCTACTGAGGTCACATGTGCAGTTATTGAAATATTCAATAAATGTCAAAGTGAATTTGGTCCAATGTTTTAGTACATTTGGTTTAGTTTCATTAACTATTTATTTTTGAAGTTGGCCTTATCAGCAGTCTCTCGTACACCAAAAATACCAACAGAAAACTTAGAAAATTGATTTTATCTCACTATAAATAATAGTTGTTCAGGCCCTTTTCTATGAATGTGAAGATGTTTTATGTCCCTTGGGGAGATATACCCATCAAGTTACCCAGAGTGAGGAGAACAGTTAAAAATAATGTCTAAAAAAGGGCTAATATGGAGTGGAAATAAGACTAGACTTCAAAGGAGAGAAGGGGCCATGACAGCAGTGTCTGAACATTTGCTCGGGATGGGTGAAAATGTGTGGCATAAATAAGGGGGCTATAGGTTGCGATTTTTACAGATTCTACTCACTAAATAATGCCCTATGAAATTTCTTTCAAGTCTTTGAAATCCTGTTTCTAACAGCGTTCCCTCCAAGTTCAGCTGTATGTAATCACCCTGATATTCCTTCCTACTTGATTATTTCTCACAGACTTAACCAAGAAAATATCATTCTGGAAGACTGCTGTGCCAGGTTTTTCTGTTGCATTGCAGGACAACTCAGATAACCCAGGTCCAGTCCTCTGAGTCATCCAGTATGGGTTGGAGGTTTGGAACCTGGAAAGGTCTGATCTAGGCAAGTAATAAGCTCAAATCAAAAGACTTGCCACACAGGTCTATTGAAGTATCTAAGAGGAAACACACTTCTTCAAACCCCAAATGCTCTTTACATCCAGCACATCTGTACTGGAAATCTTTCAGTAAGATGATTTCCCATGAAATGTCTGGTACTCTATGTTTCCCATCAGGTCATAAATACCACGAGAACAGCTTTTCCTGCTCCATTTAAGTTTGCCCAGTGCCAGTTTTGGTCTTGTCCCAAAGCCAAAAACATTGGAGACATTGACAGAAAAGAAAGTAATGGACCATATTGGAAGGGCCCAGACAGTTCTGTGCAGATTCTGCTCTAGATGCTGGTGAGTATTCTTACATTTGTAAGCTGATCCTCTCATTCCTCTAGCAAATGAAGAGTTGTATATAGGTGGTGGCTCTGATGGGCATCTAACTGACAGCTGCTACCAGAGTCATCCCTCTGCTGAGAAGCAGCTTTTTCAAGTCAACAAGGTTGGAACACTAATAGAAGAATCCCAATTGGCACATGGAGGTTAGACTTGCAAATCCTTAGTCAAATGTCAATAGACAGCCAAAAAACATACTCGCTGAAAATTTCATTATCTTCTGGAATGTGAGCAACCATTGGGATTGCAGTGTGGGACTTACAGGGATAAAAAGACAAGGCAAGATTGTGAAGGTGGAGCATTGTTCTCAAAGGGGCAAGGATGGTGGGTCTGGGAATGTGGTGGCTACATACCTCCTCATACTGTGAGGAGGGCTCTGAGTATGGAAAGAGATACATCATTGCTGTGAATCCCCTGCTTTCTAACAAAGTATCCAAATCCAGTTTTGTGGAGATTGGCAACTGTTGGAATTCTTTTTTATTACTTTTATCTTTTTAAGAGTCTTTGAAGTAAATAGAAATGAACTTAGGTGCAAAGGCAGCAAATGTCCTTTAATTGATTAAATTTACCCCTTGTTCATCCACCAGGAATTCCAAGTAAAATGTAAAGTGAGGGCACTTTCTTATTTTTCATATCAAATGAATTCTACTTTTCTCTGTAGCATGTCAGAATTTATTTATTGGTTCAGCATTCATTGACTAAGGGCTTACTCTCAGATTCTGTGTGCAACACTTTCTGGGATTACAAATATGAATAATAAATAGATTGTTGCCCTTAGAGCAGGGTTGGCTTCATGGGCATGCAACCTGTGCAGTCACACAGAGCCCATTGCTTAGGGAGTCTGATGCTTGGCTTAATGCTCAGATGTTACTGTCTTGAAATTCTTAGATTTTTGAACAAGGGGCTCTGTATTTTCTTCTTCACCGGGCCTTGCAGATGATGCAGCTGGTCCTACCTCAGTAACGTGTTTGAGAAAAATACATTCCATGAACAATACAATAACGTGTCATACAATGTAATAATTTTTTTAAAATACAGAAAGAAACTGGCAACAAGTGTACAGCAAGCACCATGTTATGAATCCCAGAGAAAGATGTATCTATCTGTGCTTGTGGGAGTTCAAATGTTTTAATTTAGGGTGTGTTATTTTAGTGAGAATTTTAGTAGAAATTTATACTTTATAACTGTTTCCATCTTGCCAAGACAATGCAAAGTTGTATTAGTTCATACTGATTAGGTTAATCTAGCAAAGCCTATAACACGAAAAGACAGAGATTATGATTTGTTGACTAACTTGACTTCTAATTTGTCACAAAATCTTCTTTCTTCCCATCGCCTGTCCCATAGAACAAGCTTTTGTATTGGGTAGTGGGGAAAGAATATGATGCAAAGAAGCGTGTGTGTGTGTGTGTGTGTGTGAGCATATGTGTGTGTAAATGTGCACACAAGCGTTTCAACTGGGGACATGAAGACATTTGTTCATTAATGGTTTTGCTTTGAGTTGTTAGTGGATTGAGTTGGTAATAAAATAAGTATATCTTAATCATCTCAGGTGACTGGATTATTGATGGGGAAGTACTAGGGGTTAAAAAAAGGTTGAGATTTGGTGCTGATAGAGACAAAACTTTAGGACAGGTAGGGATGAAGATAATGAAAAACTAAAAATAAAATTACTATATAAGCAGTAATACAATAATCCATGTTTTGCATTCTAGTAAGTTTCTTTGGTAAGTTAACAACAATAGTCCTTTGTCTTTTCATCAAATGGGTGGATTTTTTAAAGGAAATAATTAAAATGTCAAAGTTGAGCTTTGGAACACCAAAAGTTTCCATTCTCCTCTAAGATACTTTTCGAAGATGCAGGCATATATGCGGTCTATAAAGAATGTTTTAGTGTATTACACAGGCAATTCTCAAAAATTTTTTATCATAGGAGTTTCCTTTTCATTTTGCCCAACATCACCCAATGATTCCTTTTTAAAAGTTCAATCCCCTTGTTCTTTATTCCTTCCAAAAAAGAAAAAAAAAAAGAAGAAGAAAAGGAAAATAAAAAAGCAACCAACCCAAATGGAAGGACTTCTATGTCACTTATGAAGGAAGAGTAATACTGCCTTTTATTTTGTTTTCAACTATTTTAAGAAGATAGAGTTTTCACCTGAGCCATTGTCTACACATCTAGAATTATGTCTGATAAAATAAGGATAGATTGGATTCTGAAAGAATGGCTAGCTGAGAAGGAAAGGCAGAGGCCTTCCTCGATAATAATTTAATGTAATAAAAATGGCGAAGGGGATATTTCAAACCTAGAGACTCAGACGGGAGAAAAGAGATAAAGTCAGACACGTTGAAATAATTCAGTTTGCCTAATGCACATTGAGCTACTCAGTTTAGGTATCATCAAATGCCAAATCCATATTTGCAGGTCCAAGTTAAGTGAGATGTTTGCAGAGATAAAGTTTTGAGGAAGAAATACATTGAAAAAATGTTTCTGAAAATTCAATATAGATAAATCCTACAGAACATTGTTATCTAACACTAGAGCATGTCAGCATGGATAAATTCTTGGAAAATAAAGCAACATGAATAACTCTTACAGTTTTGCATATCAGAAAGATGACTGATTAAAGTATGTGTTTATTTGAATAGGCCAGGAGCATCTGTCTCAGTTTCATAGATAAGCGTGTGCGTGTTTGCGGTTTTTTTAGAACCAAGATGCCCAGAGGGTGGAGCACACAGCTGTGGCTCTGCTACCTTCATCATTATCACCATCACCACGATAGACAAACAGGCACTGTACATTCTGGGATGCTGAGCCCCACAGTGGGAACCTAATTATCAGCTGCCTGAATGTTTACAATATTTTCAGATGACTGAGGTCACCCTGTCCAGCCCCAATGCCAACCAAGAAATGAACATTCTTTACCACATTCCTTATCTCCAAAATCTCTAAGGATTCATGGGGTGGTTGTTTCTTCTCATTACTCCCTGTCTCTGCTCTGAATCTTGGCTTATGTGACTGCTGTTCTCCCCCTTCTCCACACCACTTTGCTTCCTTCTGGACACTCACTGCCTGGATTATTTCAACTCCCCAAAGTGCCAACGACATGAGGCTGGGTGTGTAGCAGACTTTTACTTTGAGGATAATTGCTTTGAATTGAATGTTTTTTATCTCCCCCAAACTTATATATAGAAAACCCTAATCTCCAATGTGATGGTTTTTGAAAGTGGAATCTTTGGGAGGTAATAGGTCATGAAGGTGGGGCTCTCAGGCTGGGATTAGTAATATCCTTATGAGAAGAGACACGAGAGAGCTCACTTCTTCTCTGCTTGTAAGCACCAAGGAAAGACCACGTGAGGACATAACCAGGAAGAAGGTCTTCACCAAAATCCCAACCATCTGGCACCCTAATTTGTACTTTCAGCCTCCAGAACCATGAGAAATAAGTTGTTGTTTGAGCCACCAACTCGTTTGAGCCACTATGGTAATTAGTTACAGCAGCCCAAACTGAGACAGTAGTGGAGTGATTACAGGGTGTCACTGAAGAGACAAAATGCGAAATAGAATGTTAATCATCATGCTCTAACATTCATTAACAAATTTCTATCCTCCCACATTTTTACCATCTATATGCCCTCCTTAAGTTTTGTCTGGCCTTCATCTTCTTGTCTCTGGTCCCAGTCTACCTGCTAGACTCCAGCCCCAAAATTATTGTTATTTTTTTATGCAATATAATTTTGCTTTCTGTACCCTACTCTTAACCCGGCATATTGTTGAGCAAATTTTAAGATAAAAGACTTTTTAATGTGGGTGACTACCATTTTACAGCACAAAATGTTTAAGAATATTTGTTAACCTAAAACAAAAACACATGCCAAAAAAGTAGCAGAAGTTCTGAAATTTTATTTTTTTCTCTTAACTTGATCAAAACCTTAAACAAGATTCCAGATCCATTGTTAGAGCATAAGACACAGAGTATTTTTTCTTCCTTTAGAAGCAGAAATTAAACCCAAATGATCCTTGTAGTCTTAATGATCACACATTCAAACAAATGCAAATTGGGTAAACAAGAAAATCTATTATATGAAAACTTGAAGCAACTGTATATGTCAGACTTTGTTCTTGAGACTTTCACATATATTATCTCCTTAATTTTTACAGCAACCTAGTAGTTAGCTTTTAGTCATCCAGGTTTGCATATTGCTAAGGTATCAGGTGGAATTCAGTTAGAAATATTGAGTAGTGAGTCACTACATTTCAAGTTTGTACTCGGTTTATCAAGTTAATAACTTATAGAATTGTATATACTCTGAAATGATCAGGATTTCAGCAATGGTCTCACACTACCTAAATTCACACAAGGCTGATAAAAAGTCATGTGCCACACGACCTTTTGGTCAATGACAGGGCACATATACGAAGGTGGTCCTATAAGATTATAATAAAGCTGAAAAATTCCTATCACCCAGTGATGTCCTAGCCGTTATTGTAATATCATAGTGCAATGCATTACCCATGTGTTTGTGATGATGCTGGTGTAAACAAACCCACTGTGCTTCCAGTCCTATAAAACTATAACACATACAGTAACATACAGTATGTAATACTTGGTAATGATAATAAAAAAAATACTATTGGTTTATGTATTTTCTTTTCTTTTTTTTTTTTGAGATAGAATCTGGCTCTGTCACCCAGACTTGAGTGCAGTGGCACAATCTTGGCTTACTGCAACCTCGGCCTCCCAGGTTCAAGTGATTCTCCCGACTCAGCCTCCCAAGTAGCTGGAGTTACAGGTGTGCACCACTATGCCCGGCTAACTTTTGTATTTTTAGTAGAGATGGGGTTTTACCACTTTTGGCCAGGCTGGTCTTGAACTCCTGACCTCAGGTGGTCCCCCTGCCTCGGCCTCCCAAAATGCGGGGGTTATAGGCAGGACCTACTGCGCCCAGCCTAAACTATACTTTTGATTGTTATTTTAGAGTATACTTTGTCCACTTACTGAAAAAAGAAAAAAAAAAAGTGAACTGTAAAACAGCCTTAAGCAAGTCCTTCAGGAGGTATCCAGAAGAAGGCATTGTCATAGGAGATGACAGCTCCATGCATGTTATGGCTCCGGAAGACCTTCCAGTGGGGCAAGATGTGGAGGTGGAAGACAGGCATACTGATGATCCTGAACCTGTGTAGGCCTTGGCTAATGTGTGTGTTTGTGTCTTTGTTTTTAACAAAAAAGTTTTTTTAAAAAAAGAAAAAAAAAAAACAGAAGAAAGATTATAGAGTAAGGATATAAAGAAAGAAAATATTTTTGTACAGTTTTACAACATGAGTTTTAAGCTAAGTATTACTACAAAAGAGTCAAAAAATTTAAAAACTAAAAAGCTTATAAAGTAAAAAAGTTACAATAAGCTAAAAACTTATTATTAAAAAAAGATTTTTGGGGGTAAATTCTGAATTTGTGTAAGTACACTCTATGATGTACACACAATCACGAAATCACCTAACAACATATTTCTCACAATGTATACCCTTTGTTAGGGGACAAATGAATTCAGAATGCCAGAATTTTAATTTATAATATGACACATCAATTCTCGTCGGTGTGCTTGGGAGTTATGTCCTGTCTCCTGGAATCAAGGTATTTGGGAGTCAGACTATTAATCGGAAAGTTTGAGAGTCAAACCATTAATCAGAAATATGTAACTGGAAAATAGAAAATAGGAAGTGGTGTTTGGAGATATTCTATTTAAGTTCAGAAAGCCTTGATAAACTATTACTACCCCAGTGTCTCTTCCAAAAAGACATTATTTTCTTTAATTCAGGCCCCCCTCTTTTCCTTGAAACACATTTGCTTAAGATCAATTGCTATTACTTATTAATATATAAATTAATGTATGGGACTGAGAAAGAGTCCATTCCTTAGGCTTCCTGGATTACCCCCAAATACTGGTTTATACGCACCACAGAGGAAATGAAAGGCTCAGATTAAATGACCCATCCAGTGTCACATAGTTAGCAGGTGCCATACCTGAACCCTTAGGTTTTCTTTAAACTTAGTGCTTGTGGCTTCTACTATTCATTGAGAGAGAGAGCTGCTGTTTAGAGGCTACAGCATCAAGAGCTCTTCTAGGGGATAAATGAAGTCAACATGTGTGATGGAATTATTAATATGTACTTGGGACACATATCATTGCCGAAAGTGTATGTGCAGTCTGTGCCCTGCTCCCACTCTTGTCAGAGGGAAAGATTTTTGTCCTTTGCATCAGTTTCTGGGCTCCCCTTTGGGTCAGAGAACCTTAGTAACAGTGAAAGCAGAGGAAAAAGTGAAAGAAAACCAAGTGGCTGAGTTGATTTCCACAACAGCTGAGAGAGTGTGTAGAAGGGAAGGAAGAGAGCAAAAGCTTTATGGGGTTGGTGTCAGGTGCATATTTTGCTGCAAAGAGGAAAATGAGGAGAAGAATAAATGACTATAGAGAAACTTGAATGAGAGATAATTGTAAAGTAGAAGACTAGGAGTTGAAAAATTGTTGCTTTGAGTTGTTAGTTAAATTCTCTTTGCATAACACAAGCAAATAATGGAATTATTTTTCATTACTCATGGTTATTTTACAGGACTGTTTCTTTGAGTGAGACTCCTTGGCAAGGCTGGTTCACGTGGAGTCTCAGGGCTTATTTACATCCTGGCTGGAGGAAAGACACATCGTTCCTCAAGACTGATTCATTTGAAGTAGAGGTCGGGCTCGCTTCACGGGACTTGCGGCCAGCAGGACTGTGCAAGGCCCATGCTCCAAAGGACCTCATGTTTGTCTATTGCAGTCCTGAAATTCTTAATTATCTTATTTCTGAATTTGCGTTTTATAGGTGAAATATGACATGGAGTTGGGGTGGAGGAACCAGGGAGGCTTGGGCTGGACATACGGGAGGACTGGGTGGGAGGCTGGTGGCAACTGGAGGCAGCTCTGGTGGCCGCTGTTCCAGCACTGGTAAACTCTGGTGCATTCAGCCTGTTGCCTACCCTGATCTAGGGACTGAGCGATTCTGGGTGGAAAGGTTTAAAGATTCTTGAACTCACCTGCCTGCCCTGAGCTAGGCCAGTGGGAAGGGGAGATACGTAACTTGACTTCTCCAAGGGTGGCTGGTGGGACCTGAGATAGCACAGCACATTGTGCCCCATGTCTCAGGACCGGGAGCCCAGCCAGGGCTTGGAAGTGAGGGGTGGGAGTAGGGTGGAGGACGTCTACTCTCTCTAGCAAGTATACCCGTGGCTTAGACTGCTCCAGGCATTGGTTCTGTGTTTTGGGGAGTTCTGTGTTTTGGGGAGTCTCTCTTCTGGCTTCCAACCTTCCTGAGTTTGATATGCATTTTCCCTTTTTGGTCAGCTCAAAGGGCCTGCAGGGTTGAGCCAGTAAATATGAACTGGGTGATTTTGGAGATCTCCTACCAGTTAAATGCTCTTATATTTACGCTTAAAATTGGCATACGACACAATGTGAAGGTGAATGGTAAAATTTATGCTAATAAGTTAAAATTTTAATTTTTCTTGACTTAGGATAGCATTAGACAGCAAACAAAAAACATGCCAAAGAGAGAGTGATCACTGGGAGAAAGGAAAAAACTAGATATTTTAGTACTTTTAATGGCACCTTTTTCCTGTTTTTTTGACTAAGGGCCCTTGGGTCTTCATTTTGCACTGGAACCAACAGATTATGCAGCCAGCCTTAAGCAAGGAAATTTGTAAGACATAATTGCTGGAAGACTGGAGAGAGCTGGCTGAAATGGTTTCAGGTTTAAGATGGAAATAGAGTCAATGTGCCTTACTACTGGAAATGGTAGGACTCTTTTGGATGGATGAAATGCTGCAGAGCACAGGATCCCTGTCAGACTCTGTAGCAGGGCAGATATTAGCTCAAATTCTGACTTTCTACAGTGTATTAGTAAAACTTCGTATTTCCTGAAACTATTCCATCAGCTGTGCCTTGGGGTGTTGCTAGAATATAGGAGCCATTTGAGTATGTTGGTACTCACTGAATTTTCCCAACACCATTACTTCTTTTCCCACCATTACATATTACATAGAATCATGGGCTCTAATTAGGATGGTGTTTGTGGGGTTGTCTGCCAAAACTTGTGTTCCACCTTCCATAATGTAGCATTGTCACTGAAAAGTGGCAGCACAGCTAGGAACTACATCTCTCAGTCCCCTTTGCAGCTAGGTGGGATAATGTAATCTGCTATAATTAAGTAAACATAAGGTGTGCTATTTCTATGAAAGGTTTTTTACTAAGTGATTGTCCTTCTTTGCTTTGTCTTTTTTCTTTTGTGAATCGGGTGCAGAGGAATTCAAGGTTTAGCGAATGAAAGAGCCACAAGATGTGAGAAACCTCAGTTCCTCAATATATACACGGAAGAAAGCTTCCAGGAGCAGGCTCACTGGATTTGGTCACATAGTGATCACAGAATAAACTCTTGTGGTAAGCCTCTGAATTTGGGATGTTTTGTTATAACAACTAGATGACCCTCACAGTTTTCACCAAGATCAGTAATCGACTGATTTAAGTGTTTCAAAACATCTTTAAACAAATTCAGTTGACGCTTTTAATTTTATAGATAAGGAAATCAAAGTTTTGGAAGCTCAATTACTTTCTCAGATAAATGCAAACAGCTGGTAGCAGAGCCAAAGATGTATACCTGGGCTCCTGCCTTCTATTCCAGGTCACTTTCTTCTTTGTTGGTGATAAATTTTAAAGGACAAACTTGCTGTGAATATTATTTATGCCATGCTTTTGGAAGTACTATTAGGCAGAGAACTACACAAGCATTTCATTCTTAAAAATCCTAATAGAACTAAGCTGGTCAATATATATTTTTTCATGATGTTATATTGAGTGCTAATTATGTTAATCACAAAATTAACCCCTTTCTTTTAAATGTAACTTTAAAGGGTTTATGAAATTTTAATCCTTTGTTAGGCACATTTAATTTTAAATGGAAATCAGAAGAGAGCTTGTTTCACTTGCCAGCAATTTTCTTTATAGCAAACTTTCTTAGAATGTATTTATTAAATTCTCCTGAATGAAAAAAATGTTAGTTATGAATGCTATAGTTTAATATTGAATAGAATTTTTTGAGAATGTCAGGAAACGTCTATGAATTCCATCACCAAAGACCCTGCTTCTTCAAACAATAGAATTAGATCAAGGAAGAGAAAAAAAAAAAAAAAAGCACAAGAAAAGGAATGTGGAAGTTTTCTTTTTCCATTTGAAAATCAAATGGGAAAGGGTGAAAATAGTCTTGTCTTTGTGGATTTTTGCTAGAAATCATGATCAAAGAATAACTTTGTAAAAAGAGGATGTAATAACATATTCTAGTACTTGTATAGAAAAAATATTTTGCTTGGGAAATGACGATATGCAGTGAATATTGAGAGTGGTTCTCTTTCTGGAGGAAGGATTAGAAGGTTTTCATCTTATATATTAAGTACTTCTGTAAGAATAGAATCTTAAAAGTTCATAATTGCTTCTACAAACACACAACATTTGATTTAGGCATAGTGACCTGAACTGTACCACACATCATGTCATTTCTGAAAAGTGTTGAAAGAATTCTGAAACTCTCTTTCATCCTGTAGCTAAGGAAATGATAAGACAAAGTTTTAAGGTATAAATGTGTCCATGGGAGAGAATTTAAAAAGTAGTCACATATGGAAGCTTCTGAAAAAACAAAACAAAATGAAACAAAACAAAAAAAAATTTGTTAGGATCTCGTTTGTGACATGGGCATATCATTATCCCTTTTATTCAAATCTTCTGGTAATTCAAACTTCCTCATAACTATTTTTATAGTGAACACTGGTTTCACTACAGTTTTAGAATACGGGTGGAAACAGAGACAGGAAGGAGGAGCATGAATAGGGAGAAAAAGTATTCCTCAAAGCAGGGTATAGTCTGTAGAGGAATTTCAGGAGTGTCTCTCTAAGGCACTCCTGTTCTTAATTTTGGTTGAAACCATGCACACCCTTTGATGTATTTCGTCTAGTAATACACACCTTCTTCCTTTCCAACCAGCCATATGAACTTATTTACATCACAAGCTTCTGCCAGAGGCCAGGAAAAAGATGTGTACAGTAATTCCAAACACGGTCAGGAAAGGAAGTGGCTCAGTGGTTTTCTTAAAAGTCAGTGACACCTATCAAATGGCATTAGAAATATTTAGTAAGGACTATTCACAATTGCTTCAAATTGACATGATAGTGCCTGCCTCAAATGAGATTGCACATTACTGGATGATTTTTTAAACATTCATCTGCAGTCATGCAGTCAGCAAGATAGTTTCAACCGCCCAGAAAAAAACAGATGTTAAGTGGTGATTGTGCTTTGAAATAGAAATGAAGTCAAGGATCTTCTATTGCTTTTGAGTAAGTCAAGCTGTCTAAAAGCAAAACAATTTAAATGAAAAACATTCTTTTTATACGGTGGGTTTTTCCTCGTAACTCACACTGTTGTCTGTGCATGCAGTGCTATCTATCTTACATAATTAGGAGAAAATCTTAAAAGCAAACACTGTACACAGAATTGCTAATAAGATCAGTTGTATGATGTTGGGCTCCAACCACTTTGTTATATTATATTGGAAGTAAACTATTGATTATAAAAATAACTATCGTCAGGCACAATGGTGTAAACCTGTAGGCCCAGCTTCTTGGGAGACCAAAGCAGTAAGATCCCTTGAGCCCAGGAGTTCAAGCCCAGCTTGGGCAACATAGCAAGGCTCTGTCCCCCCAAAAACAACCTGATTTTAGTTTTAATGTCACTTCTGATCAATGGCGATTATAAAAAGAAAACTGTATACTGTTAGGCAAGCATAAAGTTATTACCTGTTCAATTTATTCATTAAACAACCATAAACATGCCATTATACCTGGAACATTTCTGGCTCCATATTTTAAAAACAGTCTTTTTAAAATTTATAAAAAGACAATGAGAACACATGGACACAGGGAGGGAAACAACTTACACACTGGGGCCTGTCGCAGGGTTTGCGGGCGACCCAAGGGAGAGCATCAGGACAAATAACTAATGCATGCTGGGCTTAAAACCTAGATGATGGGTTGATAGGTGTAGCAAACGTGTAAACCTATGTAACAAACCTACATGTTCTGCACATGTATCTTGGAACGTCAAGTAAAAAGAAAAATTAATTAAAAGAAAATTTTGGATTCTTAAAATAGTATTGCCCTTTTAAATTTCATCAGTAATGCCTATGTGCTAAATTGAGACATGCTTAGTAGCACTAGGAAGCATTTTGCTGTGAAAGCATTTATTTTTTTCCCATTGTGCTGCATTCTGTTAATAACTCTTAGGGTATAAGACACCAAAAAGCAGGTTGCTCTTGTAACCTGTCCCCTTCAGTATTTCAATCCAGCAGCTTCAAGCGTCTTCATTCACTCTCTCTATGTGTAGAAATCACCATCAGGCTTTCCTAAGTTTCACTCGGCATTCTTTTCCCAGATGGGGGTTATGATGACATTTCCTTATTGTTTAAGGGCAGCCCAATATCATGATTAATTTGAAAACTAACTACCAAGAATGTAATACTAATGTCTTGTTCTAGCACTGACTATCCAAGAGAGTATGGCCTACTCCTGTATATATGTGTGTGTATGTTTGTATGTATGTATGCATACATCTTGTATGTGTGTATTTGTATCCTTAGAAGAGAAATATAGGTTTACCAAACATACTCATTTTAAAGGACTAGTTAATTTTTAAGTATTAATTAATATATTCCCCACAAATATACAATCTCTGAGATGTAATTTAGTCCAATACTGTTTGGACTAAATTAAATAGCACTGACAGCCAAAATCTTGTTTACAAGTCTGAGACTGTTGCTCAGATGTTTCAAACAATATTGCATATTTTAAAAAATGAATTAGGACACTTTCTTAGAGAATGTATTAATAAGACTTTCTAAAATCTCAAAACCCAAAACTTAATCAGCTGAACTTTTCCAAATTCCAGGATTTTTTTGGCATTATGCAGCTAAAATGCTTACCTAGATGTTTTTGTAGAGAACCCATCATCCTATTGTTTGAAGTCAGGTAGGTATGGTCTATATCAACCATGAAAACAAGCATTGGAGGGACCAGAACTTTGCCCAAAGCTCATAAGTGATCACTGTGTGCTCAAAGGAATCAGGCGATGTGCTTAATGGAAATCAGATGCCTTAGAGACATGAGTTAGACTCTCTTCATCTCCAAAACATGGGAGTTTATGTTTGGAGAAAGTACAAACTACTGTTACCCATAGATACAAGTGTTTTCTTGAATTAGATTCCATTAAAAGGCAAATATATGGTGACATGTATTACCTTTTTCTACCACAGCCTTCCCCTCTTTCTGTCTCTCCATCATCAGATTTCACAGAATATTTTTGCTTCGTTCAGTCTTCCAGATTTCGACAACCAAACATGGTCTGTTTCCTCAAGGCCCAACTCTAGGCTCTTTCAAAGAATGTTAAGTGGACTATTTTATCCATATTATTATATTACCACTTCAGTTAAGGTTGCTGTAGTTTTGTTGATAATTCTCTCTGTGTCAGCTTCCAGGGAGGTTAAGTAGTAGAACTAAAAAAATACAAAATTTATAGTAAAAATATTTGGGTAGATTTCTGATTTTTCTACCTCACCCTAGGATTCAACCTTTTATTTAGTGTTCTCATCTATAAAGCAGAAACACTTATAATTCCCTCAAAAATAGTGGACACATTTTTGAGTTATCTGCTTAACTTATTACATCCTCATTGTTCTGGAGTTGCCCCCTTACCCACAGGTGAGCCGTGGCAATCATTTTTGTGATAGATGGCTCCACACTGCTGGCCAAATACAACAGAACTAGGAAAAGATACCTTTTCAAATTGGGGTGATCAGAGCTACATTCTCCTGGTAATTTGGAATTGAAACTGAGTAACGATAATTCAGCTGGGCTGGTCACTTGATGAGAGGAGAAGTAAATTAGGAAAGTTTGATGGCAAAGTTGGGTACAATGAATCAGGTGCACACAGAAAAGTAGAGTAAAAAACAAGAATACTGACCTTTGTTCTTCCTGGCCTTCCAGGTCCCTGTTCCAGCCTTTCTGGAGGCTGGTTGCCCTTTGGATTTCATGAGATGCTGATGTTGATGATAATGAAATGTCCTCTTTTTCTTAAAGTTTGACATAGGTTTCTGTTATTTGCAGCTGAAATGCTTGACTAAAGCATCATAGATGTGCTGTGAGGATCAATTCATGTAATATTAGGGAGACTTTGAAAATAATATAGAACTATATAATATTACCTATGGTTATTATTAGAAAATGTCCTAATCTAAGTGGGTAAATGTTCAATAGGACAACGCAGTATGTACTCAAAGGTTGATCAGATTCTCAGAAGCTCTTCAGTGTGTCATGGAGATAGGTGTTACTCTATTACCTTAGGTCATTGTTGTTGTTCATCTAGTAATAAAATGAGGAATGAAATTAAATTTAGCCTACAGGTAGAGGAAAGTAGCCGTGGAAAATTGGGGAATGGCCTAATTTAATATTTTTAAGACAAATAATTTGTGTCATCTAAATATTTTTGAAAGTGATTTACAAAAACCCAAGCAATAATAATCTAAGAAAATTAGTAGAGATCCTAAATATTCATATATAAAAATGAATCAATTAACAGAACTGAAATTAGTGGTGCAGAAGGGGAAGCATAATAGTAATTTGTCACACACTCTTTTTATTATTTTGTTTATCTGTGGCATATAAATATGTTTTGAGTCAATGGTTTCCAACCTCAGGGGCACAGATGCCTGGCCTAAAGTCATGGGAGGGCAGAATAGATTTTTTTAAAGGATGCTTAAATCTCTGTATACAGGACACATTACCTATGGATGCAATAAATACTTTATATTATATAAAATAACTAAAATTTATAAATTATTTATATGTGTTACGTAATTTAATTTTTACAACCAGCCTATATATTATCCTCTTGTTATAAGTAAAGTATTTGGGACCTAGAGCGAATTAATAACTTGTTCAATGTCAGACAGGTAGTTAGTGACAGAACAGATTTGCACTCAGTCAACATGACTCCTAAGCTCTTAACCACCATATTGCATTGCTTCCAGCATAAATATTATTAGGTTAGACCACATGATATGGTCATTTTTGTAGGTCAAGAACACTCAAATATTAGCAATTTCTTGATTCCATTTCATTGTGTTTTGACTATTACCTTATTTTAAAACATAATTGAATGTAATGTATTTTAGCAACATGTAATTTCTCATAATTCAGAAATTTAAAATACAACTACTGTCTTATTGATGGTGTTTTAGTCTGGGTTTCCTAAAAATTAGAGCTGGCAACAAAGATGCAGTGCGTCAGCTGCATTGGAAGGTGGAATCCCTCAACAACAATAACAGGGGATAAGGATGAATAAAGCAGGAAGAAAGGAGAGCAAATACTAGATGGCAAATTTCTGAATTGGCTACAGCCTAAAACACACACACACACGCACACATGCACGTGCACACACACACACACACAGCAGGTTCTTCAGGCATACAGGACATCTTCTTGTACATATCATGCCAGAACAGTCCATCAGGAAAATGAAAGCAAAGGAGTTCATCTGCTGGTCTGGTTCCTTCCATTTCCTGGCTCTCACTGATCAAAATCCACCCTTTCCAAGTTGATTTATCTGCATTCTATGGGCAAATTTCACTCTTGTCATCTGAGTCTGGAAGTCGTAGAGAAGCCAGAGCCACCCAAAAGTTCAGTCTGACTGGATCACATCTGTTGTGGGCTCTGAAACAGCAGGTTTGCTGAAGTTAGGCTAAAGCCCGATTCTCACCCCAGAGGATCCTGAGACAACCTGCAGCGTTTGTACATGAGGCCAAGACAGCAACTGCTGGGATACTCCACTGAGCAAGCAGTTGAAGCCCCAGGGCAGGGAAAACCCAGCAAATCTGGGCAAAGTCATAAACTAGACGTGGTACAGGAGAACCTCAATTTCATCTGGAGGTGTAAAGAGTTCCTGATAATTAAAGAAGCTGAAAATGAGGAAAACATGGGCTTTTTCTCTTGCTGATAGGTTGACAATTATTATCTGCTTCTTTTCTTGGGTCGATCTTATTATCGGTCATTCACAGGAGGTTCTAATGTCATGCTTAAAAATATCTAAGGGGAAAACCCAAAATACTGGCTAACAAAAATAACCTTAGCCTGCCATCCAGGAAAGATTGATTAAAAATCTTATCTAGTACAAAAAAAAAAAAAAAAGAAAGAAATAAAATCATTTATTTGAGAAAACAAATGATGCTGTGCCTTTTCTTTTTCTTTTTTTGTACTAGATAAGATTCTTAATGTCCAGGGTTTATCTCCATTTGAGAAAAGATATTTTCTGTTTTTAAACCCCTCCAGTGATTTTGCCTTTCTCTCTGTTTGGAAAGGCTACATCTTCCACGACACAGTGCCCCAAGCAATGCTGGATGGAATAGATCTGGAGAAGCACTAAACTCCCGGGACAGTATTTGACCACATTTATATTGCTGTTGGATGAGTCTCATTGTAGTATTGGCCAGAAATGACCTTTCATTGTTAATCCTTTTTGAACAGCCCATGGCTCAAGGTGTTAGGATGTCAGCCAACATGAAAGAAATATAATCCTAGAACACAGTGTATTGTTAATTTTTTTCTCTCTTTAGCTAGGTTTTCAGAGGAGGCTAGGGATAAAAAAAGTTGAATAGGAGAGGAGGAGACAAAGAGAAGGTGAATAAAAGGCATTTTCCATAATTGCTCATTCTGAGGTTGCCATAGTGAGCAGCCAGCATGACAGCTGCCAATGGCCTGGTCCTGACTGCCCAACCCAACAATATTAGAACAATCCCTGCAGGTGGAGAACAAATGACAAGATGATGTGTTTTTTCTGTCCGGGTAAGGAACTTGCATGTAAATTCAACAGAGCTACTCCCTTTCAGAAACTGCTGCTTGTTCTTTTCTTTTGTAAACAAAACTTTTCCCAGCTGAGACCTGCCCCAGAACGCAGTCATGATGAAAAATGTTTCCATACCTGGAGGCAAGGGGCACTTGGAAACCTCGTTTACTTGGCATGTGCCTTTCAAAACTTGACCAGGCTTCCTAATTTTAAGACTGTCTGTTAACTTTAATTGTAATTCACTGTGGAGCTGGCTGTAATTCAATATCTAAAGGGGGCAAAATTCAATAACTAGAAGGTCAAAATACAGTTCCATAAAGAATGGGCAAGTTTGATCAGTTTGGAATCGGCTGAAAATTTTTATCCTATTCTTTCATGACGCTAGATTAGGGTATGTCTTAAAGTTTAGAGCAGTATTTTTTGAGAAGCAATAGGGAAGAAAATGAAATTAATTTCCAATATTTTCTGAAGTGATATGACAAGGTACGGCATGATTTTTTAAGTCTATAATAAAAACTTGGACAATATATTGTCCTTTCCGTAATTTTCTCCTCAGAATTACACTGCTTTTTAGTTCCTCTGTGCCCATTCATTTTGAAACATTAAGAACACGGAAGCAGTAAAAATGTACACAGTTGGAAGAAAAACACTGAAACATCTCGCCACAGTTTATCCACTTGCTCCTGACAAAAACTTAAGTCCTAGACACATCCTGGGTCAAAGACCTAGAGTTTTTCTATAAACCACTAAATCCTATTTCACTCGATTCATTTCTTTTTAATCTTTGGTGCCTGGCCCATGATGGGCAATCTGAAAGAGAAGAGAAAGTATCCTACTCTGTCATGGACCTTGAATCAAGCAGTACACAGGAGACCATTAGTGCCCCTTCCACAGCACATTGTGCCACTCCTCCACCTCTTCAAAGCAATTCACACTTTCCCAGGACTCACTTTATTACAACCCTCTGACATAGTTGGCTTAAGCATTATTTTCCCCATTTTACAGACAAGAAAACTGAAATTCCAAGGGAATACTTGGCTTGCCTAAAGTATACAAGAAGTAAGTGGTATGCTGGGACTTAAATATGTAAAAGGTAACACATTTCGGAGTGGGACTCCAGCGATAACAGACACAGATGCTCTTATGAGTCACGGAGGAGGACACAACCACTTAGACAGAGCTGCACACATAAAAACTGGGGGGGTTAATGGCAGCTGTTTATGAATCCTCCTGAGTGAGCTGTCCCCTTTCCTGAAGCTGGAGCTGCTCAGCTGGTGCTCCAAAGTTCTGGCATATCCATTGCTAAAATGAGTCATGAAAATAAGAACAGAAAATTCAAGTACAGTGTGTGTATGTGCAAGAGTGTGTGTGTGTAAGCACACATACATATGCATGTATACATGTATATACACATATATTCAATGTCTATACATTTTTTCCCTTTCAACCATCTACTTTGTGCCAGATATTATGCTAGGTGCTGGGAGTGCAGTGCTGAGCAGTGATAGAATAAATAATAAAAGAAATACGTATATTAAATTCACAATAACATACAATTTTTTTGTCTCTGACAAAAAAGTTTCAAATTTTAATTTTAAAAAATCAAAATGGACAGTCATATACACTGATGAGAATATAAAATGGTAACCTTCTTGAAAAGCATTTTGGTAATCAAAATGCACTGAACACAAAATGTATGTACCAGCAGTTCAACTTTTAGGAGTCTATACTAAAGACATAAGGATGTGCTCAAGGTTTAACTACTAGAAAGTTTAATATAGCATTACTTATGAGAAGACAACTGTGAACCTGAATGTCCAACAATAATAAGAATATGCCTATGTATTGGCTGGGTGTGGTGGCTCATGCCTGTAATCCCAGCACTTTGGAAGGCCAAGGTGGGTGGATCATGAGGTCAGGAGATCGAGACCATCCTGGCTAACACAGTGAAATCCCATCTCTACTAAAAATACAAAAAAAATTAGCCGGGCGTGGTGGCAGGCACCCGTAGTCCCAGCTACTCGGGAGGCTGAGGCAGGAGAATGGCATGAGCCTGGGAGGCGGAGCTTGCAGTGAGCCGAGATCGCATCACTGCACTCTGGCCTGGGCAACAGAGCGAGATTCTGTCTCAAAAAGAAAAAAAAAGAAAGAATATGCCTCTCTTTATATATATATGTGTGTATATGAGTAATGAAAATGAGAGTTATTACATACGTGCTATGTGTTGGCATGTTCTAAGTACTTTACCTGTATTAATGCACTTAATACTTGCAGCAATTCTATGCAGTAAGAACTATTATTAACCTTACTTTATGGCTGAGTAAACTGCAGCATAGAAAAGTGAAATAATTTGCCCAGAGATAACACAGTAAAGAAGAAGACCAAGATCTGATCCAAACAGCCTGCCTCCATATTGACTCACTTCTCAGTCAATATGCTTACTTCTGATGTGTTCCTAACATGGAATTCTATTCAGCCATGCAATATGATGTCAGAAAAGGATCCAGAAGAACATATTTTAAAGTATTTATTATTGTTCTCTTGATGTGTGAAATTGTGAGAATTCTTCAATTCTCACTTACATTTTCTATTGTTTGAAATGTATACAATATTTTTCAAATTATAAATAACATTACATAAAGAAGAAAAGGAGCCAAGAAAAGATTTTGTATTGAAAGAACACCACCACCACCAGCTGGACTGCCGTCTCTGGCTTTCACAGTGACACCCCGCCTTTGGGTATCCACAAGCCAAGAGTAAGACGAGCTTCCTCTTACAAAGCTTGAAGCCTCGTCTAAAATACCCTATATGCTCATATACTTTTGCCAATGCAGACCACACATTTTGTTACAACGTGCACAATAGCATATAAGTGTCCTAAGTAAAACTGAGAGGACAAATGAAAACACTTAATAGTACCCTGCGGAGACAGAGAGAAAGGAGTGTAATTAAAACTTTGGAGATTCACCAGAAGTCCTTATTTTATTGTAATGGACACTAAAGCGGTTCGCTATAGGCCATTGTAACTGAGGTTCCAGCCACAGCACACTGAGAACACGACTGCGAAGCTTTGCTTGTTCCTGTATTTACTGCTTCATTCAACATTGAGAGTGGTAGTAAATATTAATCTCCTTCAGGGTGTCCATGTCATATGGGAATATGGGAATAATAGACAATCTCAAGCAGACACAGCTGAGAGCTCCCGGCCACAAATACACTCAGTCCCTTCAAGACTAGAACCCTCTTAATATGGCTTATTCACCCAATTGCCACTTAACTTTAACGTCAGAAAGCAACCTCATGGATTCTAGTGGGTAGAGGCTCCCAAGACTCCAGAGTTCCTTTTTGCCTTTGAAACAGCATATCCAGAATGAGCAAAGCACCAGGGAAATAGAAAAGCTGGATGCCCCCTTGCAAGAGAAATGTGCAAGTCTGAAAAAACAACTGTGTGTACATGGAGCACAAATGTAAACAATTGGGATTGCTTAAAGAGCGCACCAACGTTGGAGCCAGTGTTGTCCATTTTGAGTTTTATTTCATGGTTCATATTATTTTACAATTTTGATGTGAAAAACAAAGTTCAGAGATGATAAGTTGGTTTATTAACAAAATAATGAGTACATGGTAATGTATTTAACATTTTGGTAAGGTGTTAAAAAGTAGGCAAGGGTTCATTTTTACTACTATCTACCCCAACCACTCTCCAATAAAAAATAATAATAATAAAAAAAACTAAAAGGGGAAAATTGGGTTCATCCTGAAGGAATTGGAGCAGAGCTGGTTTGGGCTAAGTGCTACCTTCTGAACCTAATCGCTAGTGAGACCAGGTCTCATTACACAGACATGTGCCAGACAGCTCAAAGTGTGGGTCCGACACTCACTATGTTGCCAATGAAGATTGCCAGTTCTCTATTGATCTCAAAACTAAAAATAGCCAAGCATGACCCTTTCCTAAACTTCTGTGTTTGTTCTATGCCCAAACTTCTGCTTGCAGGATCACAACAATGGTCACTGTGTCAATGCAGAGTTTGACGATTGGCAATCAGTGCTCACTGAAGAATCACTCACTGAGTCTGCCAGCTTATGTTTTGTCTGCACTGGGGCCACCTCCATGAGCAGGTTCTTCTGTTCATAAGTAGATACATGCTGCAGTTTCATTTGGTTCAGTGGAACAGCAAACATGGAAATTTGGGCAATGCTGTGAAACATTCTGATACACAGGTTGTTTTGCTATTTTTTGAAGATTCAAAATGTTCAACCAAACCTTGAGAAAACCATTACTGTCCTGAAGTTTATTAAACAAGTGGTGACAACCCTGAATTAACCAACTTAGAGGCTCATGAAATCTTTGGATGTTAGGCATACTTAGGACTTGCTGAATTCTTTGGGTGTTAGACATACTTTGGCCTTCCTGAAACCTTTGGGTATTAGACATACTTAGGCCTTCCTGAAACCTTTGGGTGTTAGACATACTTAGGCCCATTTTCCTGGAACATGTGACCCAGATTGTGTCCAATAAGTCCATTAATGTAAGGAACAAATGGGTGTCCCAAATCAACTTCAGCAAGGAACGTGAACTTAAGGGACTACCAGAAAGCAACTGGGGCCCCACTTAGTGAAAAAGAGGCAATTAAAGTGACCTTTAAATAAGATAATCCCAAAGCTGGCATGCATATCTTAATACTTCATGGGAGTTGCACTCTAGCAAAGTGCAAATCAGCCTTGGTAATTGCACTGGCAGTATTTCATCTTGTTTTCTACTCTCTTTATCCATACACGTAACATACTTACCAGTGAAGTGTGAAAGGCTGTAGGCTGTAGACAAAGTACAGCTTTCTTGTGATTGATAAAATTGTAACGATTGGTGCTTTGACTTTTCCCTATAACAGATATTATAATGAAAGGCAGAGGAACATGCGAGTTACGAGCAGTGACACTCCTTTCCTAGGATGTAGGGTACCTGAATACTTTCAACTGAAGGCATTCACTTAAATGCTATTTTTAAACCACAGGAAAATGAAATGTTTGAGAGTAATCTCATTTGTTAAGTAAATTGTGTTATGCAAGGGAGATTAGGTAAAATTAATAGTCATGATCAGGAGACCAGAGAAATTGAAATATAAACTTTAAGTTCTTAAAAATTTTAGCAATGTAAATTTAATTAAGAGTTATACTATAAAATTCAGTAACTTTTGAATTTCAGAGATATAAGTAAAAGATTTCCAGTAAAAAGGTATTATAATTTGATATATTGACTATTTCCTTTTAGTAATAAATGTTGTGTTTTGGATAAAGTCTTTAATAAGAATGTAATAAAAAAAAAGAGAAATTAATCCAAATGAGGTAAAGCTTGATGAATCATATATAAGTATTTTACATTGAGAAATACACATTAAAAACAGATCATTAGGATATGTGTGCTTTTAGATTAATTGACCTAAATTGCTTTGAACTGCTCAAAGGTTAGCAAAATAGAAAGTTTCCTATAAATGCAAACATTTTATTGACATTATATTGCATAGGAACTACTGTAAATATGACAAATATTTTTTAAGATATGAGGCTGGGTGTGGTGGCTCACATCTGTAATCCCAGCACTTTGGGAGGCCAAGGCATTTAGAAATAGGAGAAACTGGCTTCCTGCTCAAAAGGCGAATGACTGTGCATTTAATTGTACCCGAGTGTGTGGATCAGATCATGTTAGTTACAAACACACAGATGCCAAATTCATATATATATATACACACACATTTTGAGACAGAGTTTCACTCTTGTCACCAAGGCTGGAGTGCGATGGTGTGATCTCGGGAGGATCACCTGAGGTCAGGAGTTCGAGACCAGCCTGGCTAATGTGGTGATACCCCATCTCTACTAAAAACACAAAAATTAATTGGGTATGGTAGCGGGTTCCTGTAATCCCAGCTACTCAGGAGGCTAAGGCATGAGCATCACTTGAACTCAGGAGGCAGAGGTTGCAGTGAGCCGAGATCACACCATCGCACTCCAGCCTAGGTCACAAGAGTGAAACTCTGTCTCTCTCTCTCTCTCTCTCACTCTGTCTCTCTCTCTCTCTCTATATATATATATATGAATTTGGCATCTGTGTGTTTGTAACTAACATGATCTGATCCACACACTCGGATACAATTAAGTGCGCAAATAGTCATTTGCCTTTTGAGCAGGAAGCCAGTTTCTCCTATTTCTAAATGCCAGTTGAATAACTGCCATTGGTCCTCACCTCCACGTGCTGTCATTGTTAGGGACTGTTTCTTCATTGATCACCAAAAGCCTGTCCTTTTGTGGTGATGTCACAAGGATGAAGTGCTGTGGGGACCAACATCTCCAGAAGTATCCCAGACTAGCAGGGGCATCACTGCAAGAGGACAAGATTTTTCCTATGGTCTGGTAAATTATTAATGCCACTCCTTTCCTATTTAAAGGTGTCATAGTTTGGGGAAAGAAATTACATAGTTACCTTAGGTTTAAGGTCATTGTACTACTAATTCACATTGAAGCTGTTCCCCCCACCCCCAGTCATACTCACTTAAGTAGAGTAGTTTTTCCAGAAAGCTGAAATTAGCTTTTGCTAGTGAATCCCCAGACATAAGGTTTAGCCTGAATCACAAGCTAGATGCCTGCCTTCCTCAGGACAATATTATTTTGGAGACCTCATTGTTGTTCTAGTTCTTACTAATTCTTATGGTCTTAATTCACTCCAATGGGTTTCCCTAACTTAAAGAATCACATTTGGAGACTACATCCTGGAAACCTCTGGATGCATTATGGAAGTGGATCTACTGTTTTCCCCATGATTAACTTCTCATACTAGCTCTCTAACAAGACATAGCAGTTTAGATAAAGTCCCCAAAATTGAGTAATAGCTAATTCCAGGGCAATGGCCATCTTCTTGCTCTATATAGCAGTAACCAAGAGGGTCATCCACTCATGTGATCTTCACAAGACAACAAAATAGCAATTTTTCTCATATAAGACAATATATTCCTCAACAATAAAAAGACAAAACAACCCAATTAAAAATTGGCAAAAGATTTGAACAAACATTTCTCCAAAGAAGATGTACAAAAGGCCAATGAACACATAAAAAGATGCTCTACATCATTGGGTGTTAGGGAAATTCAAATTAAAACCACCATGAACTAACCTTCACACCCTAACATTAAGATAGCTATAATCAGACTGGGCATGGTGGCTCATGTCTGTAATCCCAGCACTTTGAGAGGCTGAGGTAGGAAGTTTTCTTGAGCCCAAGAGTACCAGAGCAGTCAGGGCAACATAGTGAGACCTCGTCTCTACAAAATAATAGCCAGGGATGGTGATGTGGTTCCAGTTACCCAGGAGGCTGAGGTGGGAGGATTGCTTAAGCCCAGTGAGTCAAGGCTGTGGTGAGTTGTGATCACACCACTGCACTACAGTCTGGGTGACAGAATGAGACCTTGTCAAAAAATAAAAAATATAAAAGGATAGCTATAATAAAAAAGACAGACAGTACAAGTGTTGATGAAGACATTAAGTAATTGGAATCTCCATACGTTAATAGTGTTGTAAAATGGTGCAACCAGTTTGAAAAATAGTCTGGAAGTTTCTCAAAAAGTTGAAGATAGAGTTACCATATTGAGGGGTGTAGTTGGAGGGACTTCCTGAGCCATTTCAGGGACTTTTGCAAAAGATCCCTGTGACTCAGGGTTTTGAGTTCTTAATCAATCATGTGAGGGATTCAAAATTAACCATTCCAAGGGAGGATTGAAAAAATAACCACTCTCAATGAACAAAAAGAAAGAAAGGGGAGGGGGTAACACAGGGATATAAGCCCTAGCCACCTGAGCCAGCAATGGCAACCCTTCCAGGTCCCATTCCACCATGTGGAAACTTTCCTTTCATTTTGTTCAATAAACTGCAGTGCGGTTCACTCTCCTGGTCTGTGGACTCTTTTTGAGCTGTAACACTCACCACCAATGTCCGCAGCTTCATTCTTCAAAGTTAGCAAGACCAGGAGCCCATCAAAAAAAACTCCTGACTTATTGTGAGGGCTTGTCCAGGATTTCCAAAGTGGTGAGTAACATTGGACCTCTTTCTTTCTTTCTTTCTTTTTTATTATACTTTAAGTTCTAGGGTACATGTGCACAACGTGAAGGTTTGTTACCTATGTATACATGTGCCATGTTGGTGTGATGCACCCATTAACTTGTCATTTACATTAGGTATTTTATTCTCTTTGAAACAATTGTGAATGAGAGTTCACTTACGGTTTAGCTCTCTGTTTGTCTGTTATTGGTGTGTAGGAATATTTGTGATTCTTGCACACTGATTTTGTATCCTGAGACTTTGCTGAAGTTGCTATCAGCTTAAGGAGACTTGGGGCTGAGATGATGGGGTTTTCTAAAAATGGATGGAATGATACCATCTCCTCTTTGAATCTCTGGTAGTATTCGGCTGTGAATCCATCTGGTCCTGGACTTTTTTTGGTTGGCAGGCTATTAATTATTGCCTCAGTTTCAGAATTTGTTATTGGTCTATTCAGGGATTCAACTTCCTCCTGGTTTAGTCTTGGGAGGATGTATGTGTCCAGGAATTTATCCATTTCTTCTACATTTTCTAGTTTATTTGCATAGAGGTGTTTATAGTATTCTCTGATGGTAGTTTGTATTTCTGTGGGATCAGTGGTGATATCCCCTTTATCGTTTTTTAATGTGTCTATTTGATTCTTCTCTCTTTTCTTCTTTATTAGTCTTCCTAGCAGTCTATAAATTTTCTTGACCTTTTAAAAAAAAACCAGCTCCTGAATTCATTGTTTTTTTTGTGTCTCTATCTCCTTCAGATGTGCTCTGATCTCAGTTATTTCTTACCTTCTGCTAGCTTTTGAATGTGTTTGCTCTTGCTTCTCTAGTTCTTTTAATTGTGATGTTCGGGTGTCAATTTTAGATCTTTCCTGCTTTCTCTTGTGGGCATTTAGTGCTATAAATTTCCCCCTACACATTGCTTTAAATGTGTCCCAGAGATTCTGGTATGTTGTATCTTTGTTCTCATTGGTTTCAAAGAACATCTTTATTTCTGCCTTCATTTCGTTATGTACCCAGTAGTCATTCAGGAGCAGGTTGTTCAGTTTTCATGTAGTTGGGTGGTTTTGAGTGAGTTTCTTAATCCTCAGTTCTAGTTTGATTGCACTGTGATTGGAGAGACAGTTAGTTACAATTTCTGTTCTTTTACATTTGCTGAGAAGTGCTTTACTTCCAACTATGTGGTCAATTTTGGAATAAGTGCGATGTGGTGCTGAGAAGAATGTACATTCAGTTTATTTCGGGTGGAGAGTTCTGTAGATATCTATTAGGTCCACTTGGTGCAGAGCTGAGTTCAAGTCCTGGATATTCTTGTTAACTTTCTGTCTCGTTGATCTGTCAAATGTTGACAGTGGAGTGTTAAAATCTCCCATTATTACTGTGTGGGAGTCTAAGTCTCTTTGTAAGTCTCTAAGGGCTTGCTTTTTGAAACTGAGTGCTCCTGTATTGGGTGCATATATATTTAAGATAGTTAGCTCTTCTGGTTGAATTGATCCCTTTACCATTATATAATAGCCTTCTTTGTCTTTTTTGATCTTTTTTGGTTTAAAATCTGTTTTATCAGAAGCTAGGATTGCAACCCCTGCATTTTTTGTTTTCCATTTGCTTGGTAGATCTTCCTTCATCCCTTTATTTTGAGCCTATGTGTGTCTCTTCACGTGAGATGGGTCTCCTGAATACAGCACACTGATGGGTCTTGACTCTGTATCCAATTTGCCAGTCTGTGTCTTTTAATTGGAGCATTTAGCCCATTTACATTTAAGGTTAATATTGTTATGTGTGAATTTGATCCTGTCGTTACGATGTTAGCTGGTTATTTTGCTCACTACTTGATGCAGTTTCTTCCTAGCATCAATGGTCTTTACAATTTGGCATGTTTTTGCAGTGGCTGGTACCAGTTGTTCCTTTCCATGTTTAGTGCTTCCTTCAAGAGCTCTTGTAAGGCAAGCCTGGTGGTGACAAAATCTCTCAGCATTTGTTTGTCTGTAAAAGATTTTATTTCTCCTTCACTTATGAAGCTTAGTTTGGCTGGATATGAAATCTGGGTTGAAAATTATTTTCTTTAAGAATGTTGAACATTGGCCCCCACTCTCTTCTAGCTTGTAGAGTTTCTGCCGAGAGATCTGCTCTTAGTCTGATGGGCTTCCCTTTGTGGGTAACCCGACCTTTCTCTCTGGCTGCCATTAACATTTTTTCCTTCATTTCAACTTTGGTGAATCTGACAATTATGTGTCTTGGGTTTGCTCTTCTCGAGGAGTATCTTTGTGGTGTTCTCTGTATTTCCTGAATTTGAATGTTGGCCTGCCTCGCTAGGTTGGGGAAGTTCTCCTGGATAATATCCTGCAGAGTGTTTTCCAACTTGGTTCCATTCTCCCCATCACTTTCAGGTACACTAATCAGATGTAGATTTGGTCTTTTCACATAGTCCCATATATCTTGAAGGGTTTGTTCATTTCTTTTTACACTTTTTTTTCTCCAAACTTCTCTTCTCACTTCATTTCATTCATTTGATCTTCAATCACTGACACTCTTTCTTCCACTTGATCAAATTGGCTACTGAAGCTTGTGCATGCATCACATAGTTCTCATGCCATGGTTTTCAGCTGCATCCAGTCATTTAAGGAATTCTCTACACTGTTTATTCTAGCTAGCCATTCTTCCAATCTTTTTTCAAGGTTTTTGGCTTCTTTGCAATGGGTTTCAACATCCTTCTTTAGCTTGGAGAAGTTTGTTAGTACCGTAATCTGAAACCTTCTTCTTTCAACTCGTCAAAGTCATTCTGTGTCCAGCTTTGTTCCATTGCTGGTGAGGAGCTGCATTCCTTTGGAGGAGAAGAGGCTTTCTGATTTTTAGAATTTTCAGCTTTTCTGCTCTGGCTTTTCCCCATCTTTGTGGTTTTATCTACATTTGATCTTTGATGTTGATGATGTACAGATGGGGTTTTGGTGTGGTTGTCCTTTCTGTTTGTTGGTTTTCCTTCTAACGGTCGGGATCTTCACCTGCAGGTCTGCTGGAGTTTGCTGGAGGTCTACTCCAAACCCTGTTTGCCTGGGTATCACCAGCGGAGGTTGCAGAACAGCAAATATTGCAGAATGGCAAATGTTACTGTCTGATCCTTCTCTGGAAGCTTTGTCTCAGAGGGGCACCCAGCTGTATGAGGTGTCAGTTGGTCCCCAGTGGGAGGTGTCTCCCACTTAGGCTGCTTGGGGGTCAGGGACCCACTTGAGGAGGCAGTCTGTGCATTCTCAGGTCTCAAACTCCATGCTGGGAGAAGCACTACTCTCTTCAAAGCTGTCAAACAGGGACATTTAAGTGGGCAGAAGTTTCTGCTGCCTTTGTTCAGCTATGCCCTGCCCCCAGAGGTGGAGTCTACAGTGGCAGGCAGGCCTCCTTGAGCTGCAGTGGGCTCCATCCAGTTCAAGCTTCCTGGTCACTTTGTTTACTTACTCAAGCCTTAGCAATGGTGGACGCCCCTCCCCCAGCCTCACTACCACCTTGCAGTTAGATCTCAGACTGCTGTGCTAGCAGTAAGTGAGGTTCCGTGGGCATGGGACCCTCAGATCCAGGCACGGGGTATAATCTCCTGGTGTACCATCTGCTAAGGCCATTGGAAAAGTGCAGTATTAGGGTGGGAGTGTCCTGATTTTCCAGGTACCATCTGTCATGGCTTCCCTTTGCTAGGAAAGGGAATTCCCTGACCCCTTGCACTTCCCAGGTGAGGCGATACCCCACCCTTCTCTGTGGGCTGTACCCACTGTCTGACAAGCCCCAGTGAAATGAACCTGGTACCTCAGTTGGAAATGCAGAAATCACCTGTCTTCTGCATTGCTCACTCTGGGAGCTACAGACTGGAGCTGTTCCTATTTGGCCATCTTGGAACCTCAACATTGGACCTCTTTCACTTGCTACTCTGCTCTATTTTTCTTTAGAATCAGGGGCAAACACTGGACACCTGTTGGCCATTTGAAAGCGACAAGCACATCTGCCAGACTAAAGACACGGGTGTAAGTCTTTCTGGGAAATGGGTCTGTAACAACCCCTGACCCTTCTGAGTTGGGAGCGTTGATTTGCCTGGAACCAGTTCCCACTTTCTCTGCATTTTCTGGATTGAACTGAGGGCCAGCCAAGGGTGGAAAACAGTAGTGCTGAGCTCCCAGTACTACCCAGTCAAGATCATGGTGCTGTGTGAAACCTTTGTTAAGCATCTGCCCAAATGCACTTTACCCACCCTTCTAGACCCATGCCTCCTGGGTCCAAAAGTCTGTAGGGAAGACTTTCTTAAGATCCTCTCTTCCAGTATTTTCTCTACCCCGGGACAAAACCCCTCTGGATTAGGAATCTAAAACAATTAGGATGGCAACCCTCAGATCCATATTCCTGGTGTCACATGGCTTATTCTTATGTAGATGGGCAACAATACAAATGTGCAGGGCGTGTTCCCCATATTCAGCAACCAAGACAACACCCAGGACAATATAGTGTGTGCCAATGGTTACTGGAAGGCTTAGGCCATTTATCTTTCTGTCATCCCCACTTCACTGGGAACCATTTCACCTATCGTCTCTCTTGTTTGGGATCAGCAATCCTAACTGTGGAGTTCTTCCACTCGGGGTACCGCTCACACTGTGGGAGTTAAGTAATATAATAGACCATTGACGGGGAGACCAAAAGTCATATTCTTATGATGGAAAGTGGGGACAAAGGCTAGTACATGAGATGCTATTTCAGCCTTGGCCCAACACCCCATTGCCCCCCACCTTAAAATTGCTATGTCTGTGTACAATCTTTAAGGAGTTTATCTTATTGGGGCAGTTTCGTGCTCAGAAATATGCTAACTAGAGCCTCATTAACCACCTAAGAATATGCCTCAGACTTAGAATCCACTCACAGGAACAAAACTGTTTCAGGCACGCTAGTAAGAGGCCAATAAACCCAGCAGCCTGCCCTCGTTTTTTGTGGCTAAGAAGGGAGGGAAAAGAGTGCAGCTATGTCAGTAAGCACAATTAAAGCTGATAAGCAGGGTTCCATGGGTGATTGTGCACCCTGGAAAAAGGACACTAAAACAGTAGGGGACACCTAGTACCAGTGTCCACTGGGAATGACTAGGAGTGCAGGCATCCCTATGCTCTCCTTTAATATGGGAGACGTTCCCTCCAAAGCAAAGTCACCCCTGAGGTATATTCTGAGTAACTGGAACCAATTTGATCCCAGACATTGAAGAAGAAGTGGTTCATATTTTTCTGCAGCACTACCTGGCCACAATATCCTCTTCCAGGAGGAGAACAATGGCCACCTGAGGGGAGTAGAAGCTATAATATCATCCTGCAACTAGATCTATATTGTAAATGAGAAGGCAAGTGGAGCGAGGTACCATATGTTCAGACCTTCTTCTTATTAACAGATAACAAACGATTGTGTAAGACGTACAACCTGCACCCGACAGGGAGTCCTCAAAGTCTACTCCCATATCCATGCCACCCCACTTCTCTTTCTCCTACTAATGCTGATCCCTCTCTGGCCTCTATGGCCAAAAAGGGAACAAATAAAAGAGCCTCCAAAGAGCCAAGAGACCCCACTGGCCCTTGGCTCTGTCCTCTTCAGGCTATAGGAGGGGAATTTGGCCCAGCCTGAGTACATGTTCCCTTTTCCTTCTCTGATCTAAAGCAAATTAATGCAGACTTACAAAAGTTCTCAGATGACCCTGATAGATACACAGATGTCCTACAGGATCTGGGATAATCTTTTGAACTTTATAGGAGAGATTTCATGTTATTGCTCGATCAGACCCTAACCTTTAATGAGAACAATTCTGCTTTAACAGCAGCCTGAGAGTTTGGGGTTACCTGGTGCCTCAGTCAAGTAAGTGATAGAAGGGTACCAGAGGAGAGAGAGTGGTTTCTTATGGGACAGCAAGCAGTTCCTAGTATGGATTCCCACTGGGACCCTAACTTGGATCATGGGGACTGGAGCTGCAAGCATTTACTGACCTGTATCCTAGAAGGGTTAAGAACTAGGAAAAAGCCTAATCAATGATGTCTACTATGACTCAAGGGAAGGAAGAAAACCCTCCTGCCTTCCTCAAAAGGCTGAGGGAGGCTTTGAGAAATTATACTCCCCTGTCACCAGATTCCCTTGAAGGCCAGTTAATTTTAAAGGACACATTTATTACTCAGTCAGCTGTAGACATTAAGAAAAACTCCAAAAGTTAGCCTTGTGCCCCAAGCAAAATTTTGAGGCATTATTAAACCTGGCAACTTTGTGTTCTATAATAGGTACCAAGAGGAACAGACCAAAAAGAAAAAGCAGGATAAGAGAAAGGCCGCGACCTTCATCATGGCCTTCAGTCAAACAAACCTTGGTGGTTCAGAAAGGAGAAAAAATGGAACAGGCCAATCACCCAGCAGGGCTTGTTATCAGTGCAGTTTACAAGGACACTTTAAAAAAGATTGTCCAATGAGAAACAAGCCACCCCCTCATCCATGTTCACTATGTCAAGGTGATCACTGGAAGCCACACTGCCCCAGAGGATGAAGGTTCTCTGGGCCAGAATCCCCCAACCAGATGATCCAGCAACAGGACTGAGGGTGCCTGGGGCAAGTGCCAGCTCATGTCATCACCCTCACAGAGTCCTGGGTAAGTTTGGCCATCAAGGGCCAGGAAATTGACTTTCTCCTGGACACTGGCATGGCCTTCTCGGTTCTACCCTTCTGCCCTGGATGGTTGTCCTCAAGGTCTGTTACCATCCAAGGGATCCTGGGACAACTTGTAACCAGGTGTTTCTCCCACCCCCTTAGCTGCAACTTGGAAAACTTATTTTCTCTCATGTCGTTCTCGTCATGCCCAAGAATCCCACACCCTTACTGGGGAGGGACATGTTAGTCAAAGCAGGAGTTATCATCTATATGAATACAGGGAACAAAACACCTATCTGTTGTCCCCTACTTGAGGAATAAATCAATCCTGAGGTTTGGGCATTAGAAGAACAATTCGATGGGCAAAGAATGCCTGTCCAGTCCAAATCAAACTAAAAGACCCCATCTCTTTCCCTTACCAAAGACAATCCCCCCAAGACCCAAAGCTCAAAAGGGATTACAAGGTATCGTTAAACATTTAAAAGCCAAAGGCCTAGTAAGATGTTGTAACAGCCCCTGTAACACCTCAATTCTAGGGGTACAAAAACCAAATGGTCAATGCAGGTTAGTGCAGGACCTCAGGCTCATTAATGAGGCCATAATTTCTTTACACCCAGCTGTACCTAACCCGTACACATTACTCTCTCAAACACCAGAAGAAGCAGAGTGGTTTACAGTCCTGGATCTTAAAGATTCCTTTTTCTGTATCCCTCTACACCCTGACTCTCAATTCCTGTTTGCCTTTGAGGATCCCTCAGATCAAACAACTCAGCTCACCTGAACAGTCTTGCCCCAAGTATTTAGAGATAGTCCTCACCTGTTTGGCTAAGCATTGGCCCAAGATTTAAGTCACTTCTTGCACCCAGGTACCCTAATTCTTCAATATGTGGATAACTTACTTCTAGCTACCTGTTCAGAGACCCTGTGTCATCAGGCTACCCAAGACCTTTTAAACTTTCTAGCTGACCGAAGTTACAAAGTATCTAAATCAAAGGCCCAACTTTGTTTACAGCAGGTCAAATACCTGGGGCTGTTTTTGGCTAAAGAAACCAGGGCCCTCAGCAAAGAACGTATCCAACCTATACTGGCTTATCCTTGCCCTAAGACATTAAAACAGTTGCGAGATTTCTTGGAATAACCGGTTTTTGCTGACTGTGGATCCCCAGATATGGTGAAATGGCCAGGCCACTTTACATTCTAATTAGGGAGACCCAAAAAGCTAACACCCATTTGATAGAATGGGGATTAGAGGCAGAGGCAGCCTTCAGAACCCTAAAACAGGCCCTAACACAAGCCCCAGTTTTGCATATACGTATGGGACAAAATTTCTCTTTATATGTCACAGAAAGAACGGGACTAGCCATTGGAGTCCTTACCCAGACTCAAGGGACTACCATACAGCCTGTAGCTTATTTGAGTAAAGAAATTGATGTGGTCACAAAGGGTTGGCCTCATTGTCTATGGGTGGGCATTTTAGTATCAGAGGTCATCAAAATAATACAGGAAGAGACCTCACTGTATGGACTACTCACGATGTAAACAGCATGCTAACTGCCAAAGGAGGTTTGTGGCTGTCAGACAATCACGTACTTAGGCACCAGCCCTTATTATTTGAGGGACCAGTGCTTCAGATGTGCACTTGTGCACCTCTTTACTCGGCTACCTTTCTCCCAGAAAACGAAGGACCAATAGAACACGACGGTCAACAGATCATAGCCCAAACTTATGCCGTCCAGGAGGATCTTTTAGAGGTCCCCTTAACCAACCCTGACCTCAACCTATATACTGAGGGAAATTCATTTGTAGAAAGGGGATTATGAAGGGCAGGATATGCCGTAGTTAGTGATAAAGCAGTTACTTGAAAGTGAGCCCCTTCCCCCAAGGACCAGCACCCAGTTAGCAGAACTAGTGAAAGTTACCCAAGCTTTAGAGCTGGGAAAGGGAAAAAGAATAAATGTGTATATAGACAGCAAATATGCTTATCTAGTTACACATGCCCATGCTGCCATATGGAAAGAAAGAGAGTTCCTAATTTCTGGAGGAACACCCAATAAATACCATAAATAAATCATGAAATTATTACAGGCAGTGAAAAAACCCAAGGAAGTGGCAGTCTTACACTGCTAAGGCCATCAAAAAGGAGAAGGAAAGGAAGGAGAAGGAAAGGAAGCATAAGGAAATTACCAGGCAGAAGCTGAGGCCAAAGTCACCACAAGACAGGATCTTCCATTAGAAACACCTATGGAGGGACCCCTGGTATGGGATAATCTCCTTTGGGAGACCAGGTCCCAGTATCCCGTGCAGAAACAGAATGAGGACTTTCATGGGGACATAGTTTTCTCCCCTTGGGATGGCTAGCTACAGAGGAGGGAAAGGTGCTCATACCCTCAGCTAATCAATGGAAAAATGCTTCATCAAACATTCCATATGGATATTAAGAATAACCATCAAAAGACCAAATCTCTGTTCACTGGACAAGACCTCCTTAAAGCTCTCCAGCAGATAGTCAAAGCCTGCAAAGTGTACCAAAGGAATAACCCCTTGGTCCATCCTGAAGCCCCTCAGGGAGAACAAAGGACAGGGCACTACCCTGGAGAGGGCTGGCAGTTAGATTTCACTCATATGCCTAAGTCATGGGGACTTCAATACTTATTAGTCTGTGTTGATACCTTCACAAATTGGATTGAAGCCTTCCCCTGTGAGATAGAAAAGTCCCAGAAGGTAATCAAAGCCCTGGTTCCTGAAATAATTCCTAGGTTTGGACTTCCCCTTAGTTTACAAAGTGATAATGGCCCGGTTTTCAGAGATACAGTGACTCAGGGAATTTCCAAGACACTAGGGATAAAATATCACCTTCATCATGCCTGGAGACCACAATCCTCAGGGAAAGTCGAGAAGATGAATGAAACACTCAAAATGCACTTAAGGAAATTAACACAAGAAACTCACCTCCCATGGACTACCATCTTACCCGTAGAATTATTAAGGGTCTGAAATTCTCCCCACAAGATAGGACTCAGTCCTTATGAAATGCTATATGAACAACATTTTCTCACAAACAACCTCTTCCTTGATCAAGAAACTGCCAACTTAGTCAAGGACATAACTTCTTTGGCTAAGTACCAACAAATCCTTAAGACATTACCTGAGAGACGCCACTGAGAAAAGGGAAAATAATTGTTCCATCTTGGGGATCTAGTATTAGTCAAGTCCTTCCCTTCCGACTCCCCATCCCTAGATCCACTGTGGGAAGGACCATATTCGGTTATCTTCTCCTCTGCGACTGCAGTCAAGGTGGTTGGAGTAGAGTCTTGGATCCATCACACCCGAATCAAACCTTGGATGGCAACCTGAAAAACCTGAGCAATCATCAGCTCAGGAATCTAAGAGTCAGCCAGACAAACCTTCTTACACCTGTGAGCCATTGGAAGACCTACATATCTTCTTTTGGAAGGAAAAAGCACAGGAAAGTAATTAGTGCTCATAAGCTCTACCTCAGTTCTTGTTTTAAAAACAGAACGTATTCTAATATCCTAAATTTCTCTGCGTTTGCCTAAGTCTTAACCTTTTCCCACTCAATATTTTCCCCTAACTTTGAGGGAATTATAAACATGTCCTCCTGGTTTTCATTTGAAGCACATCCCAGCTGGAGTAACTCATCCTGATGGGTTTGCATGAACCATAATTCCCCCTTATGTACAGCAGTTCCAGCCTCTCAGCATAAGGGTGGAAACCTCTGTGACCTTATACATAGGTAACACTTAAAAAGGCCCAGGATTTTTTCATCCTAGTGGTAGGTCCAATTTTCCTGAAATGGCTCAAGCAGCCTTAAAAGCAGCCACCACCATTCTCTGACAATTCACCATATCAGTCATCCCAATCATAGGTTTTATGGGCACAGTAACCTCCTTCTTTTCACCTGCACTCCTTCGTATCTCCTGTCAGGTGTTCCCAGGATCACAAGATGTGGGACATGTGGCTGGCTGCAACTATACACTTGCCTTGGGTTTAGAGTCCAAATATTCTAATTCCTACAGTACCACTACTGGTACTCCCACATTTTGTGGAAATAAACAAGAGCTCCTTGGAGATCCCATTTCAGTCACCTATCCCTTAACATTTACCAACCCGAGCCAAATAATTCCCCCAGCAGAGGCCAAGACAACAAGCAATTACTGATGAGGCAGACTTCCCTTTGTCCAGGATATTCTCCTCCTGGGACTTTGTCCCTCCCTTACAGGTGAAGGGTTAAAACTCCGTTGCTCCCTGCTTCCTGTCCCTAGAGCATGAGTTTTTCTTAATGTATTTAGCCCTCGGTTTGCCTTAGAGGAACCCCATAATATATCCTTGTCAAATTCGATGCAGCTCCAACCACTAGGAGTGGCCCATTTGTCCTGAACCGTCAAATCATGGGAATGAGAAATTAATGCAGACCAAGCTCAGCCCTTATTAGATTTTCAGCTTTGGGGTATATAGAACCCTGGCAAGGAGTTTTCTTTGAGTGTGGAAATCCTTCTATGTTTGCCTCCCCACCAACTGGATGGGAACTTGTACTTTAGCCTACACAGTACCTCCTGTGACTTACTCCTTTTCAGAAGAGGCAGTAACTGTGCCCATTCACGCTAAGCTTCAGCCAAGAGCAATCTCGCTCCTTCCTCTATTGGCTGGTTTAGGATTTACTACCACCCTATGAACCAGAATCACTGGACTCACAGTGTCCTTAACATCCTCTAAAGAACTAAGAGAAAGTCTAGATGAAATCTCTGTCCAACTTACTCAAATCCAGGACCAAATAGACTCATTAGCAGCTGTGGTTCTCCAGAACCAACAAGCACTAGATCTCCTCACTACTGAAAGGGGAGGGACATACCTTTTTCTGAATGAGGAGAGTTGTTTTTATGTCAATAAATCAGGCATAGTCAGATATGGTATTAAACCACTTCAGGATAGAGGCAGCAGACTACATGGTGGGATAACTGAAGCTATCTCATGGTTCTCACAGTGTGTTCTCCCCTGGTTTCTTCCATTTTTAGGTCCCCTCCTTATGATTATTCTAGGAGTAACTTTTGGCCCATGTCTTTTCAATTCCCTCATCTGTTTCATTTCTTCATGAATAGAATCAATGAAACTACAAATGGTACTGCAGATGGAACCTCGGATGCCTTCAACCAGCACCTATTATCAAGGACCCCTAGACTGGCCTGCCAGCCCATACCCAGATGTTGACACCAAAACCACCTCTCATGAGGAAACCTCAGCTGCAGGGTCTCTTCTATGCCCCTATTCAGCAGGAAGCAGTTATAGTGGTCATTGTCCCACACCCCAACAGCAGTTGGGCTCTCCTATTGAGAGGGGGGACTGAGGGGTGGAGTTGGCAGGACTTCCTGGGCTGGTTTGAGGACTTTTGCAAAAGACCCCTGTGACTCAGGGTTTGAGTTCTTAACCATTCAAGTGAAGGATTCAAAATTAACCACTCCGACGGAGGATTGAAAAAAGAACCACTCTCAATGGACAAAAAGAAAGGAAGAAGAGAGGGTAACACAGGAATATAAGCCCTAGCCACCCGAACCAGCAACAGCAACCCTTCTGGGTCCCCTTCCACCATGTGGAAGCTTTCCTTTCACTTTGTTCAATAAACTGCACTGCTGCTCACTATCCTGGTCCATGGACTCTTTTTGGACTGTGAACACTCACCACGAAGTGCAGCTTTGTTCTTTGAAGTTAGCAAGACCAGGAACGCATCAGCAGAAAAAGCTCCTGACTGAATATGACCCAGCAATTCCATACCTAAGTATATAGCCAAGAGAAATGAATTCATATATCTTCATGGAAACATGTATACAAATGTTCTCAGGTTATTAATAATAGCCACAAAGCAGAAACCATCCAAATGTCCATCAACAATTGAGTGGATAAATAAAAAGTGGTATGGCCATACAGCAGAATATTATTTAGCCATAAAAAAAGAATGAAGTACACTTTGCCCTCAAACAACACATGTTTGAACTGTGAGGGTCCACCTGTACACAAATTTTCTTCCACCTCTGACACTCCTGAAATGAGACCAATCCCTCCTCTTGCCCCTTCTCCTCAGACAATATGAAGACAGTAAGGATGAAGAACTTTATGATGACCCATTTCCACTTAATGAATAGTAAATACATTTTCTCTTCCTTGTGATTTTCTTAATAACATTTTCCTTCTTCTAGCTTATTTTATTGTAAGATAAATATATTTTACCAATTGTATTGTGTAATACATTTAACATGCAGTATATTGTTTCTATTGTTTATGATATCAGAAAGACATCTGGTCAACAGCAGGCTATTAGTAATTAAGTTTGGAGAAGTCAAAAGATATACTCAAATTTTTGACAGTGCCAAAGCTCAGTGCCCCTAACTCCTATATTGTTCAAAGGTCAACTGGTCTGATTAATGCCACAATCAGATAAGCCTTGAAAACATTTTGCTAAGTGAAAGAAGACAGACACAAAAGGACAAATATATAATTCCATTTATATGAAATGTTCAGAATACTCAAATCTGTAGAGACAGAAAGTAGATTAGTTGTTTCCAGGGGCTGGGAGCAAAGGAAAAGGGGAGTGACTGCTAATAAGCCTAGTTTTTTTTTTTCTTTTTCAGGGTAGTGGGGGCAGGTGATGAAAATGTTCTGAAATTAGTTAGTGGTGATGGCTATGCAGCTTTGCGAATATACTAAAAACCACTGAATTGTACACTGTAACAGGATGTATCTTATGGTTACGTGAATAATATCTCAATTTAAAAATAGATTATGCTCTTTCAAGACATTGAATAGTTTGGTTTTAGCTCGACTAATGAGTTATTGTTAATGATGTTTTGGAAGTGATATTACATCTAGAAATAGAAAATGAGAGAAATATTCTGCATAAGGTAAACTCTTTGGTTTATTGAATGCCCCTTCAATCTGCCCCTCTCCACACCAGATGGATTTTGCATTATATGTCATTACATTAGAAATGTGACTACTTCTTTTCTGATTGGTCTATCCAAGGGATCCGCAAGTAATCCCACTACAGCATGAAGACATTTTACTTTAAAAAATAAAAATAAAAATAAACTTACCAAACAGGTACATCTTTAAGGAGTTTATATTGAATAGTGAAATTCTTGTGATTTAAAATATGATAACATTCAAAAAGATTGATTTGCATATGCCTTAAGAAACATGTGATCAAAAGGTCACCAGTATATTATAATCAGTATTCTGAAAGGATTTGCAAACTACAGCTCCGGGGCAACATCTGGCCTGTAAAGGCACTTTTTGTGGATTTCAGGATATTTTGTAAGCCAAAAAACCTTATAAAAATTCTGAGTTGATGTCTTCTTTAACAAAATTGAAAGACCTGGCAACGCTTCCTCTATTTTATTCCAAGAAAGCAGTGGGCTGGAGGTAAAAAGTGGCTGCTCCTTTTGGATGGGGCTGTCAATTTCTACTTTGCCACAGTCCCTGACATTCTGTGCTGATCACATACTTAGCCCATGTCATACATTTACACCAATTCCTTGATTGTTTAGGCATTTGGGGTTATGACTTCTTTTGAAATTTTGAGGGTGTTAGAACTTTTGGTGTTTTCTTTATTCCCCCCACCCATTTTTCTTTTCTTCTTTCCCTCCCTTCCTTCTTTCTTCTGTCCTTTTTTTCTTCCTTCCTTCTTTTCTCTCTTTGTTCCCCTCTCTCTGATTCTCTCTCTTTCTCTTGGTGCATACAAACTTGTGTTTGTCACCCAATTAGCTCAGATTCACAGAACAGTTGGATTTAGGCTCATTAACACCTTTATTCTTTTTTTTTTTTTTTTTTAATCAGTATAGCCTGACTTGGAGAATGTGGCCATATAAAAACTCTCCAGCACAGCTTTTCATGCAGATCAGAGAGATTACTTTCTTTCTCTATTATGTTAAAATACTTGAAAGACTTTTATTATACTGGTAGTTACAAAGACATCTCCATTTCCTGTCCCACTTTAACTAAATTAATCACAGTAATGACTTTGCCTGCCACAATATTCAAGCAGAAGCACAAAGTAGAGACACTGAGAGCTTGGGTGGCCAATAAATTTAGGAAAGTTGGATAATTTTCATAGGGAAGGATGAACTGCCCCTTACTAAGGGCATGCATTTTTTCACGTTGTCTGCTTCTGTAAGACAAAGGAGAGCCCCATAAATGTGAATCTATTATGAGTACATGTTCAGTTCTCCTGGAAGGAGACTCTGGGACTGAGTTTAGTGTGCAGGATATTTACTAAGGACTATGCTGGAATCAACACTTATCCAAGGGACAAGTCAAGTTGTGATGAAGGCCTGAGGAACTTTAAAGCCAGAAAGGTCCTTGAGAGGTATTCCTCATCAGGCCAAAATAGCCAAGCCTTTATGCTCCTGTATCAAGAAGTTGTTATTAGCTGTCAACTGCTCCGGGAATGACATGACCTTGAGTGAGGAGACTTTGCAAATGAGACAGTCCTTGAAGAGAATGACAGTTCTAATTGTCTTCTGACAAACCTCAGCTGAGGCTTTGGTTCCTTCATTGAAGGAACCAAACCGTAGCTGAGGCAATGATTTCTTCATTGAAGAGGCATCCAGGTGGTAAATTTTAGTCACCACCACAAATGACATAGAACATAGCTGTCAGTTTCAAGCAATCAATTGATGAATCCATTTGTAGGTGGTTTATAAATGTATTAGTTATTCTCATGCTGTGATAAAGAACTGCCCGAGACTAGGTAGTTTATAAAGGAAAGAGGTTTAATTGACTCATAGTTCCAGACTGCTAGGGAAGCCTCATGAAACTTACAATCATGAAGGCACCTCTTCACAGGGCAGCAGGAGAGAGAATGAGTGCAAGCAGGGGAAATGCCAGATGGTTATAAAGCCACCAGGTCTCGTGAGACTCACTCATTATCACAAAAACAGCATGGGAAAACAGCCTCTATGATCCAATTACCTCCACCTGGTCCTGCCCCTGACATGCGGAGATTATCACGGTGACATTTGGGTGTGAACACAGAGCCAAACCATATCTGTGAATATAGTAGGTATTTAGGTGGAATGGACTTCATTTTATTTTCAATCACTTGATGACTGAATTTTAAGTCTCTTTCTTTCTCTCTTGCTTTTAAACTGGGAATAAAATGTGCAAACCAGTACAAACTGGGATGCCAACAACATACATGTCAACTGTAGGAATCCTATCACCTAAATACCAATACTTATATTAAGGCTGGTGAGAAAAGCAAAATAAAGTCAATAAAAGCTACTTTGGAGGCTGGGTGCAGTGGCACATGCCTGTAATCCCAGCACTTTGGGAGGCTGAGGTGGACGAACTTGAGGTCAAGAGTTTGAGATTAGTCTGGCCAACATGGTAAAACCCCATCTCTACTAAAAATAGAAGAATTAGCTGGACTGGGCATGGTGGCTCATGCCTGTAATCCCAACACTTTGGGAGGCTGAAGCGGGTGGATCACTTGAGCCCAGGAGTTCCACGCCAGCCTGAGCAACATGGCAAAATCCTGTCTCTACGCAAAGTACAAAAATTAGCCTAGCGTGGTGCCTGTAATCCTAGCTACTCAGGATGCTGAGGCAGGAGGATCGCTTGAACTCGGAAGGCAGAGGTTGCAGTGAGCTGAGATCGTGCCACTGCACTCCAGCCTGGATGACAGAGAGAGACCGTGTCTCAAAAAAAAAAAAAAAAAAAAAAAAAAAAAAAAATTAGTTGGACACGGCAGCAGGTGCCTATAATCCCAGCTACTTGGGAGGCTGAGGCAGGAGAATTGCTTATACCTGGGAGGCAGAGGTTGCAGTGAGCCAAGATCACACCACTGCACTCCAGCCAGGGTGACAGAGCCAGACTCCATCTCAAAAAACAAACCAACAAACAAAAAGCTACTCTGGAAACATTCCTGATCCCCCTCTCAGGAAGCACAAGCTATTCAGGATCTGTCACAAGTATGATACATCTGCTTTAGGTCTTCAGGAACTGAGCCTTTGTGAGTTTGAGTGATAGGACAGGCAATAGCTTTCTTGGATCTGGACTCACTGAAGCACAAAGACTCCATGAGCTGGCTGAGTGATGACTACTCATTTCTTTACTCTTTTTTATCTCTTTCTTCCTCTTTTCGTTCTCTGAGATCCTCCCAACAACATGTCCCAGTATTGCTGTTGCATTTGGATAACTCAAACAATAATTCACAAATTCTGATTTGTATAATTTCCAGTATATATTTTTTAACTTCCTTAGAGAATCCCAAACTAAATAATGTTTTTCCTTTCTGTGCTTTGTTTGAAATGATCTGCATAGAAACGTCTTCAATAGTGATCTTTATGTTTCGAAAATCAAGACATTGTTTTGACTTCAAAATAATCTCAATCTTTGCTTCACAATTACACTCAGTATCTTTGCAAATGTAGAATCTTTTATTAAGGCTTTTCCTTATTTTATTAACCCTAAATATGTATTCATGAATAAACATTACTTTATGTTACACTTTGAAGTACTATTAAACTTTCTAAAATTTTATTTCAAGCATATTTTGAACAGTAGTATGTTCAAAATATATGTAGTCACTTAAAATAGCCCCCAACACAGATTTATAATCAAATTCAAGACTAGCTGAAGCAAAATAAGAACTTGGAATACAAACTTAAGTCAGATTATCTGATTTCATGATTTCTCTCAGCAAGTTTGCCTCTGAATTATTTTCTTCACTTTGAGGAGTAAGCTCTGATTTTTCTTTATGTTGGCCAAATTATTATCTAAGGGGTCTGGGGAGTGATGCCCTAAAAACCATAAATTCTCATCAGATGGGCTGACCCTGCATATCATGACTTACTTTCCAACCTAACTCTGGCATAACAAGAAACAAAATCAAAATGTTTTACCCCAAAATATATTTCCTTACCATACCTTGAATTTGCCCCACAAAGCCTCTTGTGGGAAAAATCCACATTCTATAGAGAATCCCATTTCCTCCTTGATTTCCTTCCTTCCTTTCCAGACCCAGGGGATAATCATTTTAGAGCCAGGTACCCTTTTAAGTCAGATAAGAAATATTTTACAACCTTCTCTCTCTGAAGTCTACTGTCTGAGAGCTTCCTTGGCACAATAAAATGTATTCCCCACAATCCTTGATCTTAACCTGAACCCTTCCTTTCTATTGATTTCAGGTCTTCAGATAAATCAACCAATTGTCAACCAGAAAATGTTTAAATTTACCTATAGCCTGGAAGCCCTTGATTTGAGTTGTCCCACCTTTCTAAACCAAACCAATGTATTCCTTAAATGTATTTGATTGATGTCTCATGCCTCCCTAAAATGTATAAAACCAAGTTCTACCCCAATCACCTTGGACACATGTTCTCAGGACCTCCTGAGGGTTTGGCTCAGAATAAATCCCTTAAAATGTCTTACAGAATTCGACTCTTTACATCAACAATAATTTGGTGCCCAAACACATGGGGCCTCAGAGAAGACTAAGGACTCACAAGGAGTTGCCCAAACTCGGAGCTAAGGTACCAGCGGGGCCCACTGAAGCCTGTCCAACTTCGAGTTTCTCCTCTGGTGGAACTGGTAAGCCCTCCTGAGCCCTGGACCCCCCTAGTGGATAGTCTTTGATTTATTCTGAGCTGGTTTTCTCCTAGGAAAATGTTTAAGGATCATAATTGAGTTTGGAGATGCATTCTAAAGGGAATTCTCTATTGCTTTTTCTCCTAAAATTTATCTTGATTTGGTTTTTCTGTGTGCATTTGCATGAGGAATGGAACTGTTGCTTTCACAGATAAATGAGAGACTAAGTTTTTCATCTCCAAAGAGAAACGACATTTGCTCCTCCTGGCTGAAAGGCGCCCCTGGGTGACCAGGAGCCTCGTGGGAGTGTCTGGGGGGTTGATCCCCCACGATGTGCAGCGGCCCTGCAGGGAAATCCCCAACAAGAATTAATTTAAAAACTACTCGTCCAGGAAACGCATATAAGGGCTGATCACCCAGCGTTCTGAGCCCTCTCATAGGTCATAGACCTCTGGAGAGAGAAACTGAGACATGTCAGAGGGTGGAAATGACTCAGTAGTGACACACTGTGGAGTCCTGTCCACAAGGAGCACGCATCCATCCACTCAGAATAACCCCAGGCAACAGCTCAGTTTCTCCTTTTAAGAAAACAAACAAACAAACAAAAAAAGCGGGAAACGATTTAAGAATAAGTACAAAACAAGGAGAATGATCCCCTTTCGGGCACTTCATAGGTTTTATGGCACCTCTACTTGACAAAGTTTATGTAAAATGGAACTAATACAGTCTCTGTGCACGTTTACATTAGGGAAAAAGAGTCCTAGGGTAGACCTGCAAACTATAGAATACCTAGGTTCTATTTTCTCTTCTGCCTACTGTAAATCTGCTGTAGCTTTTCTACTGAGATAAAAACCACTGTTCGGATCTAACAGTGTTTTTGCAAGTTGGCAAAATTGTATTTATCTCATGGCTAAAGTACTGAAGTAATAGCTATGGGAACTTTGTATTTGTGTGTGTATATGTGTGTATATATTTAAAGGTCTTTATAATAATAGACTTATATTATTTTATGTTCAATTGACAATTGAATCCGTTTTAATATCCCTCTAGCACACTAGACTAATTTTGCTATCTGATGTTTACCTGAGTTGCCTTTAATATGCAAATTAAGACCATTTAGCTGACAACTGCTTAGGGTTAGATTTTTTAAAATAGGAAAAAAAGGTCTTTCAGGGATGCCCTCTCTCACCACTCCTATTCAACACAGTGTTGGAAGTTCTGGCTAGGGCAATCAGGCAAGAGAAAGAAATCAAGGGTATTCAGTTAGGAAAAGAAGAAGTCAAATTGTCCCTGTTTGCAGATGACATGATTGTATATTTAGAAAACCCCATTGTCTCAGCCCAAAATCTCCTTAAGCTGATAAGAAACTCCAGCAAAGTCTCAGGATACAAAATCAATGTGCAAAAATCACAAGATTCTTATACACCAGTAACAGACAAACAGAGAGCCAAATCAGGAATGAACTTCCATTCACAATTGCTTCAAAGAGAATAAAATACTTAGGAATCCAACTTACAAGGGATGTAAAGGACCTCTTCAAGGAGAACTACAAACCACTGCTCAGTGAAATAAAAGAGGACATAAACAAATGGAAGAACATACCATGCGCATGGATAGGAAGAATCAATATTGTGAAAATAGCCATACTGCCCAAAGTAATTTATAGATTCAATGCCATCCCCATCAAGCTACCAATGAGTTTCTTCACAGAATTGGAAAAAACTGCTTTAAAGTTCATATGGAACCAAAAAAGAGCCCGCATCTCCAAGACAATCCTAAGTCAAAAGAACAAAGCTGGAGGCATCACACTACCTGACTTCAAACTATACTACAAGGCTACAGTAACCAAAACAGTATGGTACTGGTACCAAAACAGAGATATAGACCAATGGAACAGAACAGAGTCCTCAGAAATAATACCACACATCTACAGCCATCTGATCTTTGATAAACCTAAGAAAAACAAGAAATGGGGAAAGGATTCCCTATTTAATAAATGGTGCTGGGAAAATTGGCTAGCCATAAGTAGAAAGCTGAAACTGGATCCTTTTCTTACTCCTTATATGAAAATTAATTCAAGATGGATTAGAGACTTAAATGTTAGACCTAATACCCTAAAAATCCTAGAAGAAAATCTAGGTAATACCATTCAGGACGTAGGCATGGGCAAGGACTTCATGTCTAAAACACCAAAAGCAACGGCAACACAAGCCAAAATTGACAAATGGGATCTAATTAAACTAAAGAGCTTCTGCACAGCAAAAGAAACTACCATCAGAGTGAACAGGCAACCTACAGAATGGGAGAAAATTTTTGCAATCTACTCATCTGACAAAGGGCTAATAGCCAGAACCTACAAAGAACTCAAACAAATTTACAAGAAAAAAACCAAACAACCCCATCAAAAAGCGGGCAAAGGATATGAACAGACATTTCTCAAAAGACGACATTCATATAGCCAACAGACACATGAAAAAATGCTCATCATCACTGGGCATCAGAGAAATGCAAATCAAAACCACAATGAGATACCATCTCACACCAGTTAGAATGGCAATCATTAAAAAGTCAGGAAACAACAGGTGCTGGAGAGGATGTGGAGAAATAGGAACACTTTTACACTGTTGGTGGGATTATAAACTAGTTCAACCATTATGGAAAACAGTATGGCAATTCCTCAAGGATCTAGAACTAGAAGTACCATATGACCCGGCCATCCCATTACTGGGTATATACCCAAAGGATTATAAGTCATGCTGCTATAAAGACACATGCACACATATGTTTATTGTGGCACTATTCACAATAGCAAAGACTTGGAATCAACCCAAATGTCCATCAGTGACAGACTGGATTAAGAAAATGTGGCACATATACACCATGGAATACTATGCAGCCATAAAAAAGGATGAGTTTGTGTCCTTTGAAGGGACATGGAAGCAGCTGGAAACCATCATTCTCAGCAAACTATCGCAAGAAAAGAAAACCGAACACCGCATGTTCTCACTCATAGGTGGGAACTGAACAATGAGATCACTTGGACTCAGGAAGGGGAACATCACACACCGGGGCCTATCACGGGGAAGGGGGGGGAGGGATTGCATTGGGAGTTATACCTGATGTAAATGACGAGTTGATGGGTGCTGACGAGTTGATGGGTGCAGCACACCAACATGGCACAAGTATACATATGTAACAAACCTGCACGTTATGCACATGTACCCTAGAACTTAAAGGATAATAATAATAAGAAATAAATATTAAAAAATGCACAAATACAAAACTAAATAATTGCTTAAAACAAAATTTTATGACAAATAGAGTTATTTTTAATACAAGATATTTAAAAATTTTTAAATGCCATAATCTGTTTTTTTAACATTCTTCAGGTTGGTATCTTAAAAGTGACAAGCTTTCTCTTTTGAAAAGGTCTTGAATGATGACTCTCTCCTTCACCTTTTTTTTGGCTCCTGTAACTTTACTAATTATCTGCAGTAAGGGAGAAAAATTGTTTCTAAAATCAGGCAAATAAGGTATGTTTTGAACATGTCTTTTATTGTGCATGCCTGTTATATCTCTAACTTTATATGTGTCATGTAGAGGTGATATTTCAATACCTAACTGCATGAAAAACCTCTAATCAATTAACTTACAAAAATGTAAATGCTTTTCAGATTAGTAAAAGCTAGCTCAGATGTTTTTTAATTTACATTACTTTGGTAATCTTTGGTAAAAATTAGTTTGCTAAATTTAATCTCAAAATTGTCCAGTAATTTAAAAACCTTAAAGTCATGTTTAAATGCTTGTTTTCTTTTTCCCACAGAAATTTGGGTTACTAAAAAGTTAAAATAGTAAAAGCATGAAATGTGCCTTTGTTAGAATTTTATAAACACAAGGATGTTAATTCTCAAAAATATGTTACTTTTTTTGTTAAGAAACTATTTAAGAGTTGCTTTATAATGAAGAAAATTATACAGATAAAATGAAATAAATTAGAAAAACACAAGCCAGGGCATCAAAAGTTAACTCTGAGCCCTGTGGTTACCAAGAAAATAGTTGATATGGGAGAACAGTAAAACCAAGTAACTATTAAAAACCAAAGGGTGTAATGCAAGGAATTGTTCCATTTTTAGATTGGTATCATTCAGTTTCTTTAAAAATGGTGGATTGTAAAAATAACCACTTTAAGGACCAAATTCTTAATTTTAAATGCCAGAGAACTTAGGAGCTTGCCTGGATTACTGCAGGACCCACAGTTCATTACTGAATGATTACTGAGTATATGTGATCCAAATGCACAGGGGGTTATTCCTGAGAAAGCTATCAGCCTAGTAGACCAGATAATGCCATTACAAGGTCCACTTGCCTTGAGAAGGGGACTGCCCAACTCTCCCTATAAAATACCAAGTGAAATACCCCAGATGAAGCAGTTAATAAGTTTCATATGCAAGCCATGTTGGACTAGCTTTATGATAACTGGACTATCCTCCCACCAAATAGGTCTATTACCTGGGTCATGGCAAATTTGGGGGTTAAGAGGGCCCCTTTTGCATGGGTACCCCTCCCACAGAATCATAGATCTGTTTAAGAAGCCTTATCAAGTCTGCTGCCCCTCATGAGTCTTACAGATGCAACTCCCTGATGAGAACCCAAACCCTTTTCACAAGAAAAGGTAAAATTGTCTAGGGCAAAAACAAAAAGGGCTTCCTGGGACCAGAACATAAAAACTTATAGGTTAATAGAAGTATAAAATGTTTAGACACACTTTATGTAAGGTAGCTGTAACCCCCTTTACCTAAATGTCTTATGAAAATGATTACTATATCTAATTGAGGGATGTTTTCCCCTTTCTATTACTATAAAACTGAAGACCTGTCAGTCTGCTCATGTAAATCCTCCACTGCATAGCCTTTTGTGTAACACATTTATCAGGGCTGATGGCAAAAACTATGAGTACTTTTCAATAACACCAACTGAGCTAGATAAGTTCTACTTGATGAGGCATTTACTACCTTGCTATGAAATGTTAACTGAAGCTACCCCTATACTAATGGAAAAAATGTTTCCCAAAGAGTTCCATGATCAAATAAAAAATAGTTTACATAAATCTTGCTACCTAATAAGTAGAGAGCCTTTTTCCTAGGACTAATTGTGAAAAGCTGCTAAATTCTATATGTCTATCTGGTTTGTAAATAACATTTCCAAGGTAAACAAACATCTTGTCTTAAAAGCTGCTGCCGTGGTTAAAGGAGGGTCAGGAAAATCTTTTTTTTTTTTTTTTTTTTTTTTTTAAGTTATTTGGGTAAAGTATGTTTTTGTAAGCGAATTTACCTTTCTGAATTCTCCAAAATTTAGATTGTAATTTTATAACAGTATAGTTGTCTGCATGAGTTCAGTAATAGTTTAAAAAAAATTGTTTTAAGGGAAAAGCGTGACATTCAATACTAGATTTCAGCCTTAACTTTTTAGGTGCAGATTAATTCATTCTTTCTTGGCTACAATAATCCTCTAGAAGGTACCAGATTATAATTTTTCTGTATATTTGTCATTGGTGCTCTAATGAAATAGGTTTCTTTTTCTGTTCTAACATATGAATTACTCTTATAACTGTCAAACTATAAATGTTATTTATCTCTCCTTGTTTTACTTCCAAGGAAACCAAAATCATGGTATTCTGAAAACCAGAAATATGAATCTCCCTCATTTGGCATCCCGCTGACCCCAGACCTGTTTCACTGCTAATGCTCTGCAGCCAAAACTCTACAAGCTGCCTCCCTCTAGGCCCAGGTACTATCGTGGAAGAGGTGGGTACATAAGATTGTAAGAGACCATTTTGAGGGATAAAATTGGGTCAAGATCAAACCCTCCAAATCAAAAAGATGGTAAAAAAAAAAAAAAAAAAGCCTAAACAGCTGGTAAAACAATTTTAGTTGCCTTCTAAACTATTATGTGTCACTTTTGCATCCACCCCAACCATAAATTTTTCTGCTTACTATAAAATTAAAGGGAAATATTTCCTAACAGGATAAAATACCTTGTAACAAAGCCTCCTGGGTATAACACTCCCAATTATGAGTTGTGGAGATAAATCTTTCTATCTATATTTTTTATTTTTCAGAACAATGTTTATGTTGTGTATAGCTAATTGCTGTTAAGTCTAACACAAATGAAGCTTACAGTAGCTCAACACATAAAAGTTAAAAATAAGTTGATCTTGCAACTTTGCCTTTTGGTTTTATTGTCGGCTTTATTGATTGAATTATTTACTTTTTGAGGAATAAACAGTCTTTATTGGACTCAGAGCAGGAGTCCGTGGGTCTTGAGGACCTCTGTATATTTGTCAGTTTTCTTCTCCACATTCTTTTCGGCTGTTTCCATAGCCTCATGAGCTGTTTCTTTTTCCAGTAGTGGATCTTGGTCTTCTCCTTCCTCTTCTCCTCCAGGGTGGCTGTGACTGTCTGGCACTTCTAGCTTGAGGGCAGCAGGAACCACCACCTGTTTTTTCTTGTCATAGGGTGTTGGGATGCTGTCAAACACCTTGAAGGGTCCAGGGAGGCCTGGCCTCCTTGGTCTTGTGAGGCAGCATGCCTCGCAGTCTGCTGGAAGATAAAGCTGGGGGCCAGGAAGTGATGGGGACCAGGAAGTGGTGGGGCCAGGAAGTGGTAGATGTCTCAGGAAGGATTGCTGTTCATCCCCTTGCAGAGGAAGGCCAGGTACTTCAACTTGTTTCTGTAGACATTGCCAGAAATGTTAATGCCCCTGCAGCATATGACCACCACCTTCCAGCCAGCTTAGCTACCATGGCAGTCAGGAAGCCCAGGAGATGGCTTCAACCACAGAGCTCCAGGCCTTGCCCCTACACCATCTTCAGCAGCCACCTGGGAAAAGAGTTCCCTGTTTTTAGATGAAACAGGGAAGGGTATGGGGCCCCCTCACCCCTGAGGTACCTCTGCCAGATTTCCCTGGAACCCTGTTTGAAAACCACAGATCAATTTCAATCCTCATTGTCCGTATGAGGAAACAGAAGCCAAAATAATAGAAAGAACCAAGATGACCTTGTGCAGAGGGAACAGCAGGATTAGGACTTCACCCTCCTAATTCTTGGAGTTCTGATATTTCCTGCTCCCTACTCTGCTATGAAGAACAAAGCCAAGGTGTGAAGTTACAGGGGCTGTGCAGGGTCTGACCTCCAGGGCTGTAGGGGACCATTTACCACAAGAAGCCAGTAGCCAGGTACGGTGGCTCACACCTGTAATCCCAGCACTTTGGGAGGCCAAAGAAAGTGGACGACTTGAGCCCAGGAGTTCCAGACCTACTTGAACAACGTGACAAAACCCTGTCCCTACAAAACATACAAAAACAATTAGCTGAGGGTGGTGGCACTTGCCTGCAGTCCCAGCCACTTGGGAGGCTGAGGTAGGAGGCTGTAGTGGGCCGTGATTGCACCACTGCACTACAGTCTGGGCAACACAGTGCGATCCCATCTCAAGAAAGAAAAAGAAAAAAAAAAGCCACTAGCCTGGCATTACTCAGCTCAGTCAACAAAACAAAACATTTGTTTGTTTGTTTGTTTTTCTGGAAAAGGAATTACAAACATTTTTCCAAAGGCACATCTAGCATGTCTCCCAGAAATGTACCTGCCTTAGTATCCCTTCCATACCCAGCAACTAGCTGCAGGGCTCTTGTATCGGGTTGAAGCCCAAGAGTGCACCAACAAGCAACGCAAGGTGGTGTGGAGCAACATGCTGTTTTAATGAGGATCTGGGTGCAGGCGGGCTGAGGCCTAAAATGGCATCACCCTCAAATGAGGATGGGGCAGGGGTTTTATAGTCTCCTGTAAACAGGAAGCGTCTCAGTCTGATGTAACTGCTACGCAGTACCCAAATGGAGTCTCTCTTGATCTTCAGGAGTACGTGTCTTCTGGCTAGCTCTCTTCTTGCTTTTGCTATCTTGCTGATGCTTGCTGCTGGCACAAGTGGTCTTACACCTTGGAACTGGGCCTGAGAAGGGAGGAGTTATTCATTCCCTTAAGCTTTCAGGCCCCGGGGAGAATCTTTCATTCCTGTCTATTTGGTTATCGAAAAGGGAAAAGGGATGGGTTTGTCATTACTTTAAATGTGACATAGGAGTGGCGTGGGCACCTTGGAAAAAGATAAACTTAACTTTGGGGTATTCTTGAGAGATAGGTTGGTATCCATTGTGTCGCTGTAGCAGGAACATCATTTAGATTGTCTGGCAGCTAACTGCAGTTTCAACAAGAATTTTAATGGCTTTTATTATTAGTGGGATAACATAGGTGAGAAACAGGAAGAACCCAGTGATGAAGACTACTGTCCCTACCAGCGTTTTAAATCTTCCTAAATTAGAGAACCACCTTCCTGGAAGATTTGTTGGGTCCAATCCCTTCCAGGTTTGGACTGGTACAGGGGCTACTTTTCTGATGTTTAAAGCAATTTCTAGTACTGCTTTTCTGTTATCGTCTATGTTAAGACAACAATTGGAGATATGAAACTTACCAGAGGCCCCACCTTCTTCTGCTAATAAGTAGTCTAGTACCAGCCTGTTTTGATAAATTGCCACATGCATTTGGCTTTGTTATTACACGAGCATTTCCAGGGCTGAGGCGGTTTGGTTGGTGATTATCTCTAGAATCACCGTTAGTCTAATTCTTCTATTTAGCATATATATGGCAGTTGCAATAACCCCATGAATCATCCTCAGCCCAAGTGGCAAGACTGTAATATTCGATGATCTGCTGTGGAGGCCATTCTTCCTATTGCCATCTTTGGCTTCTTTCTACCTTTAAGGATCCTTTTGTTGTTGTTGTTTAGGTTATTATATACAGGGACTCTGAGGGTGTTGCCTGCTGTTAATGTTTCGGAGGAAGGAGTAACCTTGGGCATGAGCTTGACTCATGTGCGATGGACCCAGTGGGGGAGTTCTTGGACTCTCACTGCAGTTGGCATGCTGAGTATTAGTGTAGAGGCCTGTCCACTTCAGTTGTAGCTTTTTGTGAGGGTCAGGTTGGAAGATAAACACGTCTGTCCTACAAGACAGTTATGTTGAGAGGACAAGGAGGTGTTGACAGGGAGGGGCACAGTCTCATTTGCTGCTTCATGAATGAAAGACCGTGTCTGGATTAAGGAGAGGAGGTAACTCCCGAGTGGCTCAGAGTCTGCTAAGGGTGGAGGCCCTAAGACAAAAGTCTGGCCATACATGATTTCAAAGGGACTTTAAAAAGAGGGTGATTTTGGTGTTGAGTGGAGTCTCATGAGGGTGAAAGGGAGATTTTTTTTTTTTTTTTTTTTGTCCACAACTGGCAGTTTTCTAGAGTGAACTTGCTGAGTTGGGCTTTAAGGACAGTTATTTTTTTCAATTTGCCTGAAGATTGAGGCCTGTAGGGTATGTGGAGAACCCATTTTATACCTTAGGATGTAGAGACGCCTTGGGTAATTTGGCTGATGAAGGTGGGCCTGTTATCAGACTGGATGGATGTTGGGAGACCAAAATGGGGAATTATATGCATGATGAGAGATTGTGTGATGACATTTGCACCTTCTGAAGTTGTTGGGAATGCTTCTACCTATCCAGAGAAAGTACAGACAAAGACTAGAAGATAGTGGAGCCATTTATCAGGCCACATGTGAGTGAAGTATACTTGCCAATCTTGCTAGGTACCTGGCCCCAGGCTTGGTGGGTAGGAAAAGGCAGTGGCCGGAGGGAGCCCTTGTGTGAGTGCCAGATAGAGCAGGACTGGGTAATTTCTCAAACACGGCTGGAAAAGTAAGGACGAGTGAGAATATGGTGGAGAAGTTGCAAGAGAGGTTTGTAACCAACATGGAAAGAGTTGAAGCTTTGGAAGTGAGGAAGGCTTTGAGAGTGAGGAAGAATGAAGCACCCTTCCTTGACATGCCATGGTCCTTGCTTTTGAATGTTTTGGGCTTGGAAGTCTTCCTTTTCTTCTGAGGAATAAAGAGGAAAGAACAAGGAAAGGGACAGAAACTGGGCTTGCATGCATTGTAGGACTACTTGTTTGGCTACATGATCTGCTAGCACATTTCCAGCTAATATAGTATTGTCTGGGGTTTGGTGACCCCTGCAATGAATGAAGGCAACTTTCTGTGGGAGCCTGGCAGCTTGAAGTAGTTTGCTGACAAGAGAGCCATTTATGACAGGAGTGTTTTTTGCAGTTAGAAAACCCTGTTCTTTCCAGATGGACAAGTGTGAGTGTACTATGTGGAACACATAACAAGAATTTGAATATATGTTGATCTGTTGTCTGGCTGCTAGAGTTTGAGTGAGGGTGATGAGTTCAGCTTTTTGGGAGGTGGTGCCTAGGAGGAGCAGCTTGGCTTCAATAGTGTTGGGGTGACACTACAGAATAGCCGGCATGCTGGCATCCTTTATGTAGGAAGGAACTGCCATCTACAAACCAAGTAAAGGAGGCATCTGGAAGGGATTGGTCTGTTAGGTTTGGAAAAGGTATGAGAAAGGTTTGAACATTGTTCACACAGAAGCATGTAGGGTCTTTGGCTGTTGTAGCTTCAGGTAAGATTATGGCCGGGTTTAGATGGGAACTGGTTAGCACGGTGATGTGGGGAGTTTCTACGAATAGAGCATATAGTTGGAGGAGGCGTGGGGCAGATGAGACTTAGTACACTGTGGTGAGCTAGCATGTCTTTGATGTTAAGGGTTGACTAAACTGTTAGGTTGGCATGAAGAGATAGTTTTAGGCTTTCAAGGGTGAGGACAGTAGCTGCCGCCAATGCTTGGAGGCAGGCAGGCCATCTGAAGACTGACTTTGAATTGTTTGGAGAGGTAGGCAACAACTTGAAGGGTGGATCCCTTAGACTGAGTTAGAACACCTAGTGCATCTCCATGCTGTTCATCAGTATAAAGGGAGGAACGTTTGGTGAGGTCTGGGAGAGTGAGGACAGGCGCTGAGGTGAGAGCCTTCTGCAGTAGATGGAAAGGTTGGGTAATAGTCTGTGCAGCATTTAAAGGCTCCTGGAGAGGGCCTTTAGTGGCTTGGTATAATGGTTTGGCAAATAGAGCAAAGGAGGGAACCTAGAGTCTAAAATATCCCGCTAGTCCTAGAAAAGAGAGAATTTCTTGTTTAGTCTGTGGAGGCAGGAAGGATTGGAGGAGGGATATGCGGTCAGTTGTGAGCCCTCAGGTTCATGGAGTAAGTGCTAGGCCTAGATAGGTGACTAAAGTGGTGCATATTTGTGCCTTTTAAGGGGAGACCCAGTACCCCCGCTCTGTCAGGAAATTTAAAAGAGAGATAGTATGGGCATTGCAGTCCTTTTGAGAGAGCTACATAGGAGCAGATCATCAACATATTGAAGGAGAGTGGACAGTTTTAGGGATAAGGTACAGAGGTCATGAACAAGGGCCTGTCCAAAAAGGTGGGGGCAGTTTCTAAAACCTTAAGGTAGTATGCACCAGGTGAGCTGACACAAAATGTTGGTGTGGGGTTTTCCCACGTAAAGGCAAAGAGGTTTTGGGAAGCAAGGTGTAAAGGAATTGTGAAAAAAGCATCCTTTAGTTTTAGAACAGAAAAATGGGTGGTGTTAGAGGGAATTGCAGAAAGTAAAGTATATGGGTTAGGATCTATGGGACATACTGGGAGTATAGCCTGGTTAATGAGCCTGAGGTCCTGGACTAAGGGAGAAGTTCCATCGGGCTTTTTAACAGGTAGAACTGGTGTGTTAAAAGGGGAGCTTGTTGGGCAGAGTAAGTCATTGATGAGGAGGTGAGAAATGATAGACTTTAGGCCTAGAGGAGCTGCTTGGGGGATTGGATACTGCTTCTGTGATAGGAACTGGGTGGGCTCTTTAAGGGTAATGTGGACGGGGGTGTCATGTTCTGTGATTGAGAGTGTAGAAGTATCCCAAACAGTGGGGTGAAGTACAGATAGGGGATGAGGAAAGGTTGCGTGTTTTAGGGTGGGAGGTTGGAGTAGAAGAAAGCTGTAAGTACCAGAGGTGTCTAGGTGGATGCGTTGAGTACTATGGGGAATGTGGAAGTAGAGAATAGTCTGGAGTTTTGAAAGGATGTCTCTGTCTAGGAGTGGAGTTGGGCATGAGGACAGGACTTAAAAGAGTGAGTGAAAGAAAAGGTGTGCAGGGAGTAGAAAAGTGGAGAGGACCTCGGGGTTTGGAGACTGGTCCTTAATTCCCACAACAGAGACTTGGGAGGACTGGGTGGGTCCTGAAAAATTAGATAAAACAGATTAGGTTGCCCCAGTATTAATTCAAAAAACATACGGGCCTACCTGCCACCATCAGGGTTACCCTTGGCTCAAATTAAGAGATGGTAGTTGCTGGGGCATCCATTCCAGGGCACCATCAGTCTTCAGTGGCAAGGCCACTGAGATCTGAGTAGGTTTCGGCCAGCTCAGGAAGGGATGGGTGTGGTCCTTGTGGGGGCTGCTTACAGTCTGACTTCCAGTGGGGTCCTCTGCAGAGGGGGCACAGGCTGGTGGGCTTACCTGGGTTTCAACATTGATTGGACCAGTGGCCTTCACTGCCACACTTGAAACAGGTGTCAGGTGGAGATGGATTGCTAGGAGGCTTCCGTGTGGAGCTGTGGCCCCATGGCCCTGTGGGGCTCCTGATGACAGAGGCAAGCATTTGAAAATCTGCCTGTTTTTTCCTTTTACTTTCCTCATCATGATTGTTAAAGAATTTGAAGGCTAAATTCAGAAGGTCTCGTTGTGGGATTTGAGGGCCGTCGTCAAGCTTCTGAAGCTGGCATCAAATATCGGATATGGATTGGGAGATGAACCAAAGTTTTAAAAGTGGTTCCTTCTGGGCTAGCTGGGTCTAGGTTGGTGTACTTTCTTATGGCTTCAGTTAAATGAGAGAGAAAAAGGGCTGGGTTTTTGACAGGACATTGGGTGATTTCTGAAAGTTTTTCATAGTTGACTGCTTTATGGGCACCCTTTTTGAGTCCTGCAAGGAGACACACAATCATGTGGCCTCGATGGTGGCATCCAGGGGCTCCATCTTGATAAACTCAGTGGTGATACTGGTTGGAGACTGCCTCTGCACCAGTAGGTAGGGCAGGAGCTTGGTGATGTATCAGCATGTGCCTGAGCTAGGGTCCAGATAAGGTCCAGGTCTTCTGGGGTGAGGGTGGAAGAGAGCATAACATAGAGATCATGCCAGGTTAGTTCATAAGACTGGGTAAGGTACTGAAACTTTCTAATGTAAGAGGTAGGGTCTTCTGGTAATGAACCAAGTCCTTCGTTAATTTGAGAGCAAGCAGTGAGGGAGAAGGGAACATGAACTCTAACAACACTTTCTGTTTCTGCTACTTCCCAAAGGGGGCACTGCAGCACAGGCACTGAAGTAAGGGTAGAGCATGGGCCAAAGATGGCGCCTGAGTATGGGTGGGAGAGAAGGAAGAACCTGGAAGTCCTTCTTGCTGAGGGTTTGAAGGGGGAAGTAGGGTTGAATGAACAGGCAGTAGAGGATAGATAGAGGGGAAAGGTGGCAGGATGGGTTTATAAGCCTCATGAGAGGGCGATGTGGGAGAAGAATGGGTACAGGCAATCCTAGAATTGTCCTGAGGAGGGGATGGTGTAGAAAAAAGAAGTGGATACTCCTGCCTGGGAAGATGGCGGCTGGGAAAATGGCTACCAGGAAGACAGCGGCTGAGAAGATAAAGAGGAGGCTGGGGGGTTAAAGAAGATGGTTGAGAAGGAGAGGTAGGGGTTGGGAGGGGTAGGCAGCAGTCTGCTGGATCAATGGAGGAAAAAGAGGTGTGGTCGGGAGGAGAAAGGTGATCTGGGTGGCAAGAATGGAGAAGGATTTGAACAGGTGAGCAAGAATTGCAGAGGTCACATTGTGATCTGAGTGCAAAAAGGCCTGGACAAAAAGGCCTCCCCATTTCTCCAATGATCAGCAATAATTGCTTAAAGCAGTTAAAATTGTAAAGTCGAATGTTCCATTTGCAGGCCATTTGGACCCATTATCCAATTTGTTTTGTGTCCAGACTGAATTGCAAAAAAAGACAAGGCATTTAGGGCAGATATCTTGCCTGAGGCCTAAGGTTTGTAGGTTTTTTTAACAGGCAACCTAGAGGGCTGGCCTTTGGAATGGAAGACTGGGAATTTCCCATAACAGAGGGTCAGCTTGGGAGAACAGGGAAAAGGAGACCATCCTGGACAGCCAGAGGGAGACAATAAAAGGAGCAATTGTCACCGCTGCCTTTTTCATTCCCAGAATGGGATCAAATGACTTAGAGGCCTCTCCCTAAAACCAGATGATCAGCGAGTGCCTGGCACCTGCCGGGAGCGTTCTTGGACCAACACTGGATTTTCAAACCAGAGAAACCAAAAGAGGCCATGCGGATTTTTTCCTGTTAACCGGGCTCCCGGGGAAACTTACCAGTAGGCGAGATCAATGACTGATGTGCATGCACAGAGAGACGACTGAGGAGCTTCCTTTGTCTGGCTGCTGTGACCTGCTCTCTGGGGTGGAGGGGTAGGTCCACCGGGGACATGGACTGGAGCCCCTCCTGGGTTTCGGCACCAGACACAAGGCTCTTGTATTGGTTCGAACCCCAAAAGTGCACCAACAAAAACACAAGGCGGTGTAGAGCAACACTCTGTTTTAGTGAGTGCCTGGGTGCAGGCTGGCTGAGGCCTAAAATGGTGTCACCCCCAAATGAGGACGGGGCAGGGGTTTTACAGTCTCCTATAAACAGGAGGTGTCTCAGTCTGATGTAACTGCTATGCCTCTCTCTTGATCTTCAGGGGGTACAAGTCTTCTTGCCAGCTCTCTTCCTGCTTTTGCTATCTTGCTGACACTCACTGCTTGCGCAAGTCATCTTGCACCTTGGGACTGGGGCTGAAAAGGGAGACTTATTCATTATCTTAAGCTTTCAGGCCCCAGGGAGAACATTTCACTAGCTAGAAGGAGCCTGAAGGAAACCTGGTTTCAGCATAAATATGATGATGGATTTCACAGTGCCACAGTATTGTCAGTTTTTTAAAACTTTACTTAAAATAATAATTTTCAGAAGTAATGAATACCTGTCTACATCCATTCTTACCTGGCCTAGAACAATTAATTGGCTATAAATCTTTTGACCCTTAAGGCCCTCAGTCATACGGAGTCCTGCCAAGAAAAAAAAATGACACTGTAGAATTATATGACCTTTCATGTGACAAAACCTTTTGTCTCCCAAATACCAGTATATGATGCAATACAAAAGTGGGGGTGGGGGAATAGATTTGTCTGCTGTTAACAAGTCTATAATAATTTAGATACCAAGGACCAGGCGTTTCTTGCATTTAATTTACATCTTCCTCAGGATGCTATACTTATGGAGATAAACTAGCCAGAAAAGAGATTAAATTTATTAAATTATAATTCAATGTTGGTCCCACAATTTCCAAATCAGATTTATCGTAGGGTTCAAATAACCCTTAATAAGGAAGGTAAACACATTTTGGATCTGATCAAAGAATATGATGATGCATTCAGGGTTTTCTTTCTGGCGATGGGGTTGTTAATTGCCCTCTGAGTCCACCTATAACCTTGGATGCCCAAATCTTCACTGTCTTTATGATAGACATTTTCTTGTAAATGTTATGCCAAATACAGCAGAAGGAAAGGCACAATTAAAGACCCAGGTAATGATAGCTCAGAAAATAGATGTGATCCGGCTTTTTTTTTTTTTTTTTTTTTGGCTAAACCGTAAGCCTGACCATTTCACCCCTTAAAGAATTGGCTATTACATCAGGTCAGGCCGTGTCCTTCCCCTAATTTCAAATCGCTAATGCTTCAAACTATTACCATCAAATCAGAGGACTCCAGGAACAAGGCTTCCTAGCACTGTGGGACCCTGCTAGATGGTCAAATTAGACAACTCTCGGAATGAGCCTTCCTAGCGCTGTAGGATCTGCTGCTGTTTGCTGGCCTGCATGTGCATTCTATGGAATGCCTTTTAACCAAGAGCGGGAACTGAGGACTAAGCTCTGATTTTTTTTTTTTTTTTTTTTTTTTTTTTAAATCTTGCCCAAATTCCTATCTAAGGGGTCTGGGAAGTCATGCCCTACAGGACATAAATTCTTGTCAGATGGGTTTTATTTAACCCTGTATGTGGTGACTTACTTTCCAGTCTGACTCTGGCATAACAAGAAAGAAAATCAAATGTTTTACCCCAAAATATATTTCCTTGCCCTACTTTGAAATTGCCCCTCAAAGTCTCTTGTGGGAAAAAAACACATTCTATAGAGAATCCCTTTCCCCTTTGTTTTCCTTCTTCCTTTCCAGATCCAGCAGATAATCAACTAAGAGACGGGGACCCTTTTAGGTCAGATAAGGAATATTTTACAACCTGCTTTCTCTAAAGCCTGCTATCTGAGAGTTTCCTCTGCACAATAAAACTTATTCCCCACAATCCTGGATCTTAACCTGAACACTTCCTTTCTATTGATTTCAGGTCTTCAGATAAGCTCAACCAATTGTCAACCAGAACATGTTTAAACTTGCCTATAGCCTAGAAGCCCCCACTTTGAATTGTCCCACCTTTCTGAACCAAATCAATGTATTTCTCAGATGTATTTGATTGATATCTTATGTCTCCCTAAAATATAGAAAATCAAGCTGTATGTTGATCACCTTGGGCACATGTTCGCAAGACCTGAGAACTGTGTCATGGGCCATGGTCACTTATATTTGGCTCAGAATCAATCTCTTAAAATATCTTACAGAGTTTGACTCTTTTCATTGACAACTTCAAGTGTGGACTTCATGCGTCTGGTTTTAGTCCCAGTGCCTTCGATATTCAAGAAGAAATTGTCCTCAACAGGATAAAGAGTATTTCCTTAAAATACACAGTTTGCATCAACTGACTTATTTGTATTTTTTTACCTCTGCAGTTCAGACTACTTACAAACATTCATTAATCAGCAATCTGTCCTTAGTTCAAGTATTTCATAATTTAAAAACCATAAATTGCTTTGGAGTGTACACTCATCTCTGTGCTTAGAACATTTTGAAATATTGACAACATATACTTAAAGACGGTTTTGATCGTTATAAACTTAGTTCCATTCATCTAGTTACAATGCATACAGCTATGATAGCCATAAATATATCAATACAAAGAGACTGAAAGGCAATATTGGTTAAATACAGATAAAAATGCCATTGAAGACTTGCACACCAGGAGGACATTTGAGGGTGATTTTTACATGAATCTTTGGCTTGGGCTTCTTAGTGGGCTGGGTTGTAATGGAAGCATGTTGCCCAAGTGGTATGGAAAGCTCTTGAGAGAAGAGCTTAGGAATGGAGACATTAAATGACAAATAGAAATCCTTCACCTATTGAGTTTTATCATGTACAAAAGGCAGCACTTTAAAATGTATGACTTTTATTACATCTACTAAGTAGGAATAACTTATTTATCCACTATATTGCATGACTATATCTGCATCATTCCTCTTTTTTGCATGCAGGGAGATGCCAGAGAAGTAGCAGGAAAGAGGCCTTGGCGTCCATAATCACTCTTCATGGAAGGGAGAAAAGGAGAAAGAGAGGGAAGCGAAAATTCCCAGACAACCATAATTTCTCTACCGTATCACTGAGAAAATACTTTATTTCTAGGAACATTGACATAAAAAGAGAATAAACTCATATGTTGCTGATGACTTGGACTTGGCAAGAAAGCTTACACAGGCTTTTTCTAATCATGTGGTAATATCATGTTAGGTGGCAGATCCTTTAATTGCCTTAATACTTTGTGATCCCAGTGGTTAGATATACTTTGTAGATGTGAGATGCATAAAAACATATTTTGTTATCACACAGCATTTTGAGTTTGCTTTTTCCATAGAACCTGAATGCTTTTATGTCTTCTGTGTCTTAGAGATGAGTAAAAACAAACAAAAAAATCCACTATTTTTATAGTACTTTGTCCTCTGTTCTCTGTTTTACATCTACTTTTTAATAGGTTTTTTTTAACTCTTCAGAAGAGATTTCAAACTTTTCTTCACAAGAGATTTAAAATTAAGACTGCTATTATTTTTTTGAGGCACTTTCTGAAGACCCTTCTCTCCCCACCAGTTTGTGTTTGGTATACTGTAGATGCTGTGAGGATTTAATCAAATTAAAATATGTGTTTCCTGCCAGGGTCAACCACAGTCTCTGAAGATTCTTTGTGCAAATTTGACAAAGGCACCCCTTCCCTGGCAGTTAGAGCTCTGCACAAGAGTATGTAGCCTGGAGAGCAGAGTACAGACTAGATTTCTGGCCCTGCTTAGACATCAGCTGGGTGCTTAACTGGAGGAAAAAAAAAAATATTTGTAACACTATATGTTTGACATGAGACAGTGGGAAGATCTGATCCAGGTACTCAGGATTCCAGGTGGTAGAGGCTTTCTCACTGTGGCATGATCCCATCTAAAATAGCCTTAGTGAGTGTCAAGCAACGGGAGAAGAGACAGAGGGGTAAAGAGCCAGCCATGCTTTGGCCTTATACCCACAGATCATTGGCAGGACTAGCCACACAGCCTTGCCTAACTACAAAGGGGCTGACAAATTCAGGAGAGCAAACAGAACATTTTGTGGGCACTATTATCTCTATCAAAGCTACAATCTTTGAAGGATATATTTTTAGATGTTTTTATCCCTAGAGTACTTAAGATTGTGCTCTATACACAGAAACCACTCGAAACATTCATCATATTGAATTCATTAAATTGTTTGACTCGACCCATTTTGCTTTTCTTTTGCATGTTGTTTGCCAACTTTAAAAGGAAACCTGGCTTTTTGAAAGCCTCTTACTTCCCTATTGGATCTATTGTAGAAAGGTGACACATAAAGGGATGTGCATTGATAAATTTCCCTTTGGGACTGTCTAGAAGCTGTGACAGAAAAGAATAAAGTAGAAAAAGAGAAATAAGACCTCTTACTTACCTCTCTGTATCAGAAACAAATGCTTTAAAATAAAACTGAAAACAGAGATGAGGGAAGAGTCAGAACTGGTTCTCACCATGAGATACTGTTACTTATAAACATAGTAAGAGTCTTCTCTTTGCCAAAACATCTGTTTGTTGTTGTGTAGACATGGCCTCTCCGATGTGATCTACATTTAAAAGTATGTTATTACATATTGATCTATGACTAAAGGTTACATGTGGAATCTTGTGAAATTTACTGATGGCTTTATCTCTGGGAGGTAGAGCTTAAAATATTCAAGTAACTCTCAAGCTAAATCTTTGAAGCTGTGGGAAAGGAGCTGAAGTTGGAAACACACATGTGCTGTATTCACATCAGCAGAGATATTTTATGTAAAGTGCAAGAGTATTCACACATCTAACTGTGAGATAACTCATCTATGCCCACTCTGGATGGGACTGACATGGGAAGTGGAAGGAAATTAGGGAAGAAACAATCTTTGATACTGTTGACAGTCCTTTACCCCTTGGTCTTTGAGTTTCTTTTTTTTTCTGTGACTTTAGTTCCTTCCTGCTTCTACTCTTCCCTCTCTAACCATTCTATTCCTCTTTTCCTGCCCTGGCTGCTAGACAGTCCTCAAGGAAATGTATCAACATGCATAGCTTTATGTGTCACCTTTGTGCAATAGGTGCAATCTATATTTGCAAGCAATAAATGTAGGACTTCAGTTTCCCAGTGCATAGCATCTAGGAAATTATCAACATAAATTTCAAAAGTTATAGGTCTGGTCTGGCTTTGACATTATCTCTCCTTGGGGTTTGGGGGCAAATTATTTAACCTCCCTGAGCTTTGGTTTCCTTTTATATGAAATAAAAATAATAAATGCATCTTGCTTATACTTGCAGAGCTGTTGTGTGAGTAAAGAGTGAAAATGGTGAGAAAAGACTATTTAATGTATGGCCAGTCCTATAAAAAATACTCGAAATATTACTGAGAAAAAAATCTGAAGCCATAGCCCTGACCACTCTTTCCAGCATCAGTTCTGAATTTCCACCTATTTACTTGGTATCTTAAGTACCTTAACTTCAACATCTTCAGAAGCAAATTCTATCTCCCTATTTCCCATGATATTTACCTTCCCCTCACCCATCTCTCGAGCTTCCTTTATTTGTCCATGTCATCACCACCTATCCATTTTTTTTCTCACCTGGTAGCCTGTCATCTATAACTCATCTCTCTACTGAACCCTCATACTTGCCTTATCCAATCAGTTTACAAATCTTGTCGATATTTCCTCTAAAATGCTGCTGAGTCTATACACTATTACGTTCAGATTGCTACCACTCTTCTGTCCTGTTCAGATCCTAACCATTTGTCTTCTTCCTTCAGCCTGTCATCAGCATCTTACCTCCTTCAGCCTGTCAGCAGCATCTTACCTCTATATCAGTGATGATTCATTATGGGAAGAGATCAGTGGCTGTTCCTGGTCCCTTCCCTTTGGCAATGACTGTGGAGAAAAACTGTATATTAGATAGACCCGATACTTTAGTCCCTTCTGATCTGAACATGTGCCTCAGAGTCTATAGTCATAATATATTTCAGTCGACCAAAAAAACAAAAACTCTTAAATAAAAATACAAAGGTATTTTTAAGCTCCTAATACAGGAATTTGGTGCACAATAAGCCTATTCGAAGAGGAAATGGACTAGTATTTTCCCTTTAGTGAAACTAACATTTTATCTGAAACCAAGGAGGGAATAGCTGCAAAACTACAAGACTATATGTGTGTCACTTGCTTCCAAGTTAGTAATGTCCATGAATTACAATGGGATTTTTGTTTACTTAAGTTCAGGCAATGGTCTCTTCATCCTAGATCTTAAGCTGTACCTCCTTGTGCCCTGACATATGTGTTCACTGTGAAAAAATCTTGTGTTTACTTTGTGAGACCAGAAATGAAGATAAAACAAAAAAGTCTCAAAACTCTCTAGTGTGTTTATTATTTCATCTGTGTATCTCCTGAAAAGCCTTGTTTTTCACTCATGATATAAAAACTTTCTAACCAATTAAAGACAACTTCAGGTTTCACACATGCAAACTGAAGAGCTGTGCTTTCTTCACATGTTTCACATTAGATCAATTTTTTCATCAGTGAGAAACAAAGTGGTAGATTGAGTTCCTAGCAGGGGCTAATCTAGAAATATCAAAGTATTGAGAGATTAATGCAACATCAAGACTCAGAGTCAACAGGGTTTCTTTCACTTCAGAAACACTAATATACCACGATGGAAAATCCCCAGTGACATTCCAAAGAGTGGTGTATCTTTGTATTTCCAAAATGCTAGTTTATCTGCTTTCATTTTGAGTGAATGACTACATAGCCACTGACCTTCTGAGTTTTATCTTACAATACTGATGCTGAGCTAAATAGCCATTTCAGGGTTAAATTTGTCTTCTTCTTGAGATTGATTCTGTTTTCTGCCAAATAATATTATAAAAATTGGTTGCAGCTTCAAAACTTCCTAGACCATTTATTCATTTACTTTCAAGAAAAGCCTTTCCCCTTCATGAGCAATAAAGAGGTGATAAAAATTAAAAGTAGAGGATATTTGCATAGCTCTTATTCCATGCTAGTCATTGTTCTAAGCCCATTACATATGTTAACTTATTTAATTGTCACATTAACTCTACAAAGTAGATATCATTATTATACCCATTTACCTATGAAGAAAGCAAGGCAGCATAGAGAAATAAAAAGGCATGGCTCCCCATCTTGCATCTCATCTTGTTCAAGCATGAGACTCCAAAGTCCCTCACTCTCACAACTGTTAACTTATTTATTCCGGTTTTTATTAGGAGTTGTCACAGCACACATCATTCATTCAGAAAATATTCTTTTAGCACATACTGTGTACCAAACACCAAGTAAACTTAGAGAGCAAAGATAAAGGCATGGTCCCTGAGGAAGAAGATCTCCTAGCCTAGTGAGGGAGACACCAGCCAAAGGACAATTTTATGTGTGAGACCATAGCAAAGGAGCATGCTAATGAGACTCCCAAGCCAGGGATGGAAGCTAGGAAAGAAGGTGGAGTGACCCATGTCCTGAAGGTCAAGTATGAGAAGGCATGTGGCTCAGGGAGCAGAACATGGGGAGTAGGAAGATGTGAAAAGACATCTGAGTAGATTGGTGTGACTGGAGTACAGGCTAAAAAAGAAATTGGGCTTTGGAGTTTCCTTCAGCTTCACTTTTCTACTAATTTGTCAGGTGACTTAGGACACTTACTCTGACCATTCACTTCCTCATCTTTAAATGAGAAATGATAGTTACCCCAAACACTTGTCATGAGGATTAAATGAAATAACGTATGTGTATTAGTTTCCTGTGACTGCTATAAAAATTAACACAAACTCGGTGACTTAATGCAACAGAAATTTATTCTCTTATAGTTCTGAAGACTGGAAGTCTGAAATCAGTATCAGTGGGTTGAATTCAAGATTCCAGGAGAGCTGCACTCCTCTAGACGGTCTGGAGGAGAATCGGTTTCTTGTCTCTTTTGGCTCTTGGTAGCTTCTGGCAGTCCTTGGCTTGTGACTGCATCACTGCAATTTCTGCTTCCATGGCCACATAATCTTCTCATCTTCTTCAGTGTAACAGCCTCTGCCTCTCTCTTATGAGGACACCTGTGATTACATCTAGGGCCCACCTGGATAATCTAGGATAGTCTCATCCTCTCAAGATCCATCTACAAGGATCCCTTTTCCATATAAGGAAACATTTTAAGGTTCCAGGAATTAGAACATTTCAGGGTGGTGGGCAATTATTCTGCCTACTACACTACGTAGAGGATCTACGCATATCAGAGGTCCTCAATACATGCTAATTTGCACCTCTCTGTGTTACAGTTGTGCTGGGGCATCAAAGAGCCTTAATCTGAATGGTTAGACTTTATTTCTGCTGGCCTCTCTTCCTATTCCTAAGAAAGGGTTAGACAGCTTTGGTCTTCCAGACAAGCTTGTCAATATAAAAATAAAAAGAACACAAAGATGAATAGCTTTGTGACAATGCAGGAAATAATTTTTGTTTATTTTGCTAATGCAGTCTAAACCATTAAGATTACTGTGTTGAGGTCACAATGGTGGTATATTTCAGAAAGGGTTTCTTTTCCACGATTTATATTCCAGGCATGGCAATGGGCTTTGTGTGCAATTTAGAGTAGTTATCTATTGATCTCATTTTCTCTAAGTGTTACTCATTCTCCTTTGCCCATCAGCATATGGGAAGAATGATCATTGCAAAGGTCAAGTAGCACTTAGGAGCAATTTAAGAGTCAAAGCACGAGGCTATGAGCTTGGGGATATTGCTCAACCTTATACAGACTCATCAACTCTTACATTTATTTTGACAAAGAGACAAATATTTTCATAACTCACTGACCCTAAGTCAAGAGACAAAGTCTCAAGGATTTGAGATAAAATATTTATTGCCCTGAAAAAGTAAAAATTTAAATTCACTTAGAAAATGACTGTTAATGGGCTCTGGTCTACAGCTCTCACTGAGATCAATGCAAAAGGCAGGTGATTTCTGCATTCCCAACTGAGGTACCCAGCTCATCTCACTGGGACTGGTTAGACAGTGGGTGCAGCCCTTGGATGGCGAGCAAAAGCAGAGTGGGGCATTGCCTCACCCAGGAAGCACAAGGGGTTAGGGAACTGTCTCCCCTAGCCAAGGGAAGCCATGAGGGACTGTGCCATGAGGAAACAGTGCACTCCAGCCCAGATACTATGATATTCCCATGGTCTTTGCAACCCACAGAGTGGGAGATTCCCTCAGATGTCTATACCACAAGGGCCCTGGATTTCAAGCACAAAACTAGGTGGCCATTTAGGCAGACATTGAGCTAGCTGCAGGAGGGTTTTTTTCATACCCCAGTGGTGCCTGGAATGCGAGCGAGACAGAGCCATTCACTCCCCTGGAAAGGGGGCTGAACCCAGGGTGCCAAGTCATCTAGCTCAGAGGATCCCAGCCACATGGAGCCCAGCAAGCTAAGATCCACTGGCTTGAAATTCTCGCTGCTAGCACAGCCATCTGAAGTAGACCTGAGACACTTGAGCTTGGTGGGGGGAGGGGTGTCCACTATTACTGAGGCTTCAATAGGCAGTTTTTCCCTCACAGTGTTAACAAAGCCAATAGGAAGTTTGAACTGGGCAGAGCCCAACATGGCTCCAAAAAACTGCTATAGCCAAACTGCCTCTCTAGATTCCTCCTCTCTGGGTAGGGCATCTCTGAAAGAAAGAAAGAAGCCTCAGTGAGGGGTTTATAGATCAAAACTCTCATCTCCCTGGGAAAAAACACCTAGTAGAAGTGGTGGCTGTGGGTGCAGCTTCAGCAGACTTAAACGTTCCTTCCTGCTGGCTCTGAAGAGAGCAGTGGATCTCCAAGTACAATGCTGAAGCTCTGCTAAGCCTCCACAAGTGGGTCCCTGAACTCCATGCCTCCTGACTGGGAGACACCTCCCAGCAGCAGGGGACAGACACCTGATACAGGAGAGCTCTGGCTGGCATCTGCTGGGTGACCCTCTGGGATGAAGTTTCCAGAGGAAGGAACAGGCAGCAATTTTGGCTGTTCTGCAGCCTCCACTGCAGGGTCTGGAGTGGACCTGTAGCAAACTCCAGCAGACCTGCAGTAGAGGGGCCTGACTATTAGAAAGAAAACTAACAAAGGGAAAGGAACAGCATCAACATCAACAAAAAGAACAACCACACAGAAACCGCATCTGAAGGTCACCAACATCAAAGACCAAAGGTAGATCAATCCACAAAGATGAGGAAAAATTGAAAATTCCAAATACCAGAAGGCCTCTTCTCCTTGAAAGGATCACAACTCCTTGCCAGCAAGGGAATGAAACTGGACAGAGAATGAGTTTGATGAATTGACAGAAGTATGCTTCAGAAGATGGGTAATAACAAACTCCTTTGAGCTAAAAGAGTATGTTCGATCCCAATGCAAGGAAGCTAACAACCTTGAAAAAAAGTTAGAGGAATTGCTAGTTAGAATAACCAGTTTAGAGAGGAGCATAAGTGACCTGATGGAGCTGAAAAGCACAGCACTAGAACTTCATGAAGCATAAACAAGTATCAATAGCCAAATTGACCAAGCAGAAAAAAGAATATTAGAGACCAAAGATCAACTTAATGAAATAAAAGGTGAAGACAAGATTAGAGAAAAATGAATAGAAAGAATGAACAAACCTTAAAATATGGGGCTATGTGAAAAGACCAAATCTGTGTTTGATTGGTGTACCTGAAAGTGACAGAAGAATGGAACCAAGTTGGAAAACAATCTTGAGGATATTATCTAGGAGAACTTTCCCACCTCACAAGACAGGCCATTCAAATTCAGGAAATACAGAGAATACCACAAAGATACTCTTCAAGAAGAGCAACTCCAAGACACATACTCGTCAGATTCACCAAGGTTGAAATGAAAGAACAACTGTTAAGGACAGTTAGAGAGAAAGGTCTGGTTACCCACAAAGGGAAGCCCATCAGACTAACAGTGGATCTCTCTCCAGAAACCCTGCAAGCCGGAAGAGAGTGGGGGTCAATATTCAACATTCTTAAAGAAAAAAATTCTCAACCCAGAATTTCATATCCAACCAAACTAGGCTTCAGAAGTGAAAGAGAAATAAAATCCTTTACAGACAAGCAAATGCTGAGAGATTTTGTCACCACCAGTCCTGCCTTACAAGAGCTTCTGAAGGAAGCACTAAATATAAAAGGGAAAAACTGGTACCAGCCACTGCAAAAACATACCAAACTATAAAGATCATTCACACTATGAAGAAACTGCATCAACTAACAGGTAAAATAACAAGCTAGCATCATGACAGGATCAAATTCACACATAACAATATTAACCTTAAATGTAAATGGACTAAATGTCCCAATTAAAAGACACACACTGGCAAATTGGAAAAAGAGTCAAGACATATTGGTGTGCTGTATTCAGGAGACCCATCTCACATGCAAAGATGCACACAGGCTCAAAATAAAGGGATGGAAGAATACTTACCAAGTAAATGGAAAGCAAAAACAAAAACAAGAACAAAGAAAAAATAGGGGTTGCAATCCTAGTCTCTAATAAAACAGACTTTAAACCAACAAAGATCAAAAGAGACAAAGAAGGGCATTACATAATGGTAAAAGGATCAAGGCAACAAGAAGAGCTAATTATCCTAAATATATATACACCCAATACAGCAGTAGCCAGATTTATAAAGCAAGTTCTTAGAGACCTACAAAGAGACTTAGACTTCCACACAATAATAGTGGGAGACTTTAGCACCCCACCATCAATATTAGACAGATCAATGAGACAGAAAATTAACAAGGATGTTCAGTACTTGAACTCAGCTCTGGACCCAGTGAACCTAATAGACATCTACAGAACTCTCCACACCAAATCAACAGAATACACATTTTTCTCAGCACTACATCACACTTATTCTAAAACTGATGATGTAATTGGAAGTAAAACACTCCTTAGCAAATGCAAAAGAATGGAAATCAGAGCAGTCTTTCACAACACAGTGCAATCATATTAGAACTCAGGATTTAAAAACCCACTCAAAACTGCACAACCACATGGAAACTGAACAACCTGCTCCTGAATGACTATTGGGTAAATAACAAAATTAAGGCAGAAATAAAATAAGTTATTTGAAACCAATGAGAACAAAGACTCAACATACCAGAATCTCTGGGACACAGCTAAAGCAGTGTTTAGAGAGAAATTGATGGCCTAAATGCCCACAGGAGAAAGTGGGAAAGATCTAAAATCGACACCCTAACATCACAATTAAAAGAATTAGAGAAGCAAGAACAAGTAAATCCAAAAGCTAGCAGAAGACAAGAAATAACTAAGATCAGAAGTTACTAAGATCAGAAATAACTAAGACAAGAAATAACTAACTGAAGGAGATAGAGACGTGAAAAGCCCTTCAATAAATCAATGAATCCAGGAGCTGGATTTTTGAAAAGAATAACAAAATTAATAGACCACTAGCCAGACTAATAAAGAAGAAAAGAGAGAAGAATCAAATAGACACATTAAAAAACAATAAAGGGGATATCACCACTGATCCCACAGAAATACAAACTACCATCAGAGAATACTATAAACACCTTTACACAAATAAACTAGAAAATGTAGAAGAAATGGATAAATTCTTGGACACATACATCCTCCCAAGACTAAACTATGAGGAAGTTGAATCCCTGAATAGACCAATAACCAGTTTTGAAATTGAGGCAATAATTAATAGTCTACCAACCAAAAAAAGTCCAGGACCAGATGGATTCACAGCCGAATACTACCAGAGATACAAAGAGGAGCCAGTACCATTTCTTCTGAAACTACTCCGAACAACAGAAAAAGAGGGACTCCTCCCTAGCTCATTTTATAAGACCAGCATCATCCTGACACCAAAACCTCACAGAAACACAATGATAACAAACAAATTTCAGGCAAATATCCCTGATGAACAATGATGTGCAAATCCTCAATAAAATACTTGCAAAGCAAATCCAGCAGCACATCAAAAAGCTTAGCCACCATGATCAAGTTGGCTTCTTCCCTGGGCTGCAAGACTGGTTCGATATACACAAATCAATAAATGTAATCCACTATATAAACAGAACCAATGACAAACACCACATGATTATCTTAATAGATGCAGAAAAGGCCTTTGATAAAATTTAACACCGCTTCATGCTAAAAATTCTCAATAAACTAGGTATTGATGGAACGTATCTCAAAATAATAAGAACTATTTATGACAAACCCACAGCTGGAAAAATTCCCTTTGAAAATTGGCACAAGACAAGGATGACCTCTCTCATAACTCCTATTCAACAGAATATTGAAAGGTCTGGCCAGGGCAATCAGGCAAGAGAAAGAAATAAAGCATATTCAAATAGGAAGAGAGAAAGTCAAATTTTCCCTGTTTGCAGATGACATGATTGTCTATTTAGAAAGCCCCATCATCTCAGCTCAAAATCTCCTTAAGCTGATAAGCAACTTCAGCAAAGTCTCAGGATACAAAATCAATGTGCAAAAATCACAAGCATTCCTCTACACCAATAACAGACAAACAGCTAAATCATGAGTGAATTCCCATTCACAATTGCTACAAAGAGAATAAAATACCTAGGAATCCAACTTATAAAGAATATGAAGGACCTCTTCAAGAACTACAAACCACTGCTCAAGGAAATAAGAGAGGACAGAAAGAAATTAAAAAAACATTCCATGATCATGGATAGGAAGAATCAATGTTGTAAAAATGGCCATACTGCCCAAAGTAATTTGTAGATTTAATGCTATACCCATCAAGCTACCATTGACTTTTTTTCACTGAATTAGAAAAAAATACTTTAAATTTCATATGGAACCAAAACAGAGCCTGTATAGCCAAGACAATCCTAAACCAAAAAAAACACACACAAAAAAACAAACAAACAAACAAACAAACAAAAAACCCAAAAAACAAAAACAAAGCTTGAGGTATCATGCTACCTGATTGCAAACTACACTATAAGGCTGCAATAACCAGAACAGCATGGTACTTGTACCAAAACAGAGATATAGACCAATGGAACAGAACAGAGGCCTCAGATGCCACACATCTACAATCATCCCATCTTTGACACACCTGACAAAAACAAGCAATGGGGAAATGATTTCCTATTTAACAAATGGTGTTGGGAAAACTGGCTAGCCATGTGCAGAAAACTGAAACTGGACCCATTCCTCAAACCTTATAGAAAAGTTAACTCAAGATGGATTAAAGACTTAAAAGTAAGATCTAATACCATAAAAACACTAGAAGAAAACCTAGGCAATACCATTCAGGACACAGCCATGGGCAAAGACTTCATGACTAAAACACCAAAAGCAATGGCAATGAAAGTCAAAATAGGCAAATGGGATCTAATTAAACTAAAGAGCTTCTGCACAGCATAAGAAACTATCATCAGAGTGAACAGGCAACCTACAGAATGGGAGAAAATTTTTGCAATCTACCCATCTGACAAGGGGCTAATATCCAGAATCTACAAATAACTTAAACAAATTTACAAGAAAAAAACCAAACAACCCCATCAAAAAGTGGGTGAAGGATATGATCAGACACTTCTCAAAAGAAGACATTTATGCAGCCAACAAACCTGTGAAAACAAGCTCATCATCACTGGCCATTAGAAAAATGCAAATTAAAACCACAATGAGATACCATCTCACACCAGTTAGAATGGTGACCATTAAAAAGTCAGGAAACAACAGATACTGGAGAGGATGTGGAGAAATAGGAACACTTTCACACTGTTTGTGGGAGCGTAAATTAGTTCAACCATTGTGGAAGAAAGTGTGGTGATTCCTCAAGGATCTAGAACGAGAAATACCATTTGACCCAGTAATCTCATTACTGGGTATATACCCAAAGGCTTATAAATCATTCTACTATAAAGACACATGCACACATATGCTTATTGCAGCACTGTTCACAATAGCAAAGACTTGGAACCAGCCCAAATGTCCATCAATGATAGACTGGATAAAGAAATTGTGGCACATGTATACCATGGAATACTATGCAGCCATAAAAAAAGGATGAGTTCATGTCCTTTGCAGGGACAAGGATGAAGCTAGAAACCATTGTTATCAGCAAACTAACACAGGAACAGAAAACCAAGCACCACATGTTGTCACTCATAAGTGGGAGTTGAACAATGAGAACACATCAACACAGGGAGGGGAAAATCACACACCGGAGCCTATCAGGGGTGAGGGGCTAGGGGTGGATAGAGAAATACCTAATATAGATGACGGGTTGATGGGTGCAGCAAACCATCATGGCATGTATATACCTGTGTAACAAACTTGCACATTCTGCACATGTATCCCAGAACTTAAAGTATAATTTAAAAAAGAAAGAAAGAAAGAAATTGGACAAGGGGGCTAATTTCTCACTGCCCAAGTGTTCATCCCCTGACTTTATTTAGTCATTTTTCCCCTCAGTGTATGTTATGTTGACTTTGGACTTTATCTGGTAGGCAGGTACCTAGGAGCTATTTAGCTATTTAGCACCTTTCTTTGTTTCTTTGTTTCTTTCTTTCTTTGTTTGTTTCTTTCTTTCTTTCTCTCTCTTTTTTTTTTTTTTTTTTTTAGAAGGAGTCTCTCTCTGTCGCCAGGCTGTAGTGGCGTGACCTCGGCTCACTACAATCTCCACCTCCTGGATTCAAGTGATTCCTCTGCCTCAGCCTCCCACGCCTGGCTAATTTTTTTATTTTAGTAGAGACGGGGTTTCACCATGTTGACCCTGGATGATCTTGACTTCCTGACCTCATGATCCGTCCGCCTCAGTCTCCCAAAGTGCTAGGATTACAGGCGTGAGCCAAAGGGAACAGTAACACAATCTGGTTTATATCAGAGATGGATCTCTTTGGTGGCAGCATGAAGGAGGGATTCAAGGAAGTAGAGCTTTTAGACATGCAAAGCAACTCAATTCAAGATCAACTACTGCTGAAAATTGCATTGTAGCATGATGGTTAAAGATGTTGGCTCTTTACTTAGATATACGTCCATTCAAATTCTACTTCTGCCATTTATGCAGAATATAAACTTGAGCTAGTCACTTGCCTTCTCTAAGTTTCAGTTTCTTATCTACTAAAACAAAGTAATGACAACAGGGTTCTTATGAAATTTGATTGCAAAGAGATACATGAAGAACTTAGCACAGTGCCTGGTTCATTAACTATAGCTATGATTATTATTATCATGTGGGATGGGTTATTTGTTTCCCTTCCCAGCTCCATGATTATGCCCTTTCTAAAACCACTGTGCTTCCAACATAAGGAAAGAGGGACACATGGATGACCACCCCATCAATTGGTTTGTCTCCCTCTGCAACCCACAATGCTATAAAAGCAGAAGGAATGGCTATGTATTCCTTCCCCTACTTTAATCTTATTCTTCTATATAAAGGCAGCAGACTTGTGATCTAGCTGTCAGATATGGAGTAGCAGCTTACCCACTTTACAGAAGAAACTTCCGACAGAGTCCAGGATATGTGAAAACAATTCAGAAAAATCCACTTTCTGTCCATAGCTTAATTTGAAATGTATTTTCTTGCTAAAGAAATAATCTCAGTCACTTATTCTTTCCTTCACTCATTCATCCTCTCTTGCCCTGGGCCAAAAATCCTAGGTAAAGGAAGAACTGAAGGATGATCATTTAAAAGAGAAATAAAAATACATTCTTAATAAAAAGAAAATGACTGTTAATGGAATAATGAGCAATTGAGTATCTAGAAAGAATAAATGACTAAAGGCATATAGAATGCTGAGGATGTGACCTACTCCTAGTTCCACTGTCTGGCTGACTTGAAATACTTTTACTTTGGCTACTGGGCCTAACTTCCCATGTTTGCGCTTTAACAGTCATGTGTCTTCTTGAAACTGTGCCTTCTAGTATATTTGTCCACTAATATACATGTTGCACTTTGGTAGTCATTTTTATTGCTGCCTTTTTAAGTTTAATCAAATTAGGTCAACAAATATATCCTGGGTACCTTCACCATACTAGAGACAGTAAGGTTGCCTACAAGCAACTTTTAGTCTATCTTAACCTAAGTATCCCTCTGAAAACAGACGCTGAGGGAAGGGCTTGAGAACAGGTGGTTTATTTGGGTAATGGATTTCAAAGAGCAGGAGTGGGGTTTAGGAAGTTAAAACAGGAACTGAAGAAGAGCCAGTCCAGTTAGGAAGTTAAAACAGGAACTGAAGAAGAGCCAATCCAAACTAGCTGGTTTCTGCTGTGGCAACTGGGGCTCTATCTTCCTGGGTATCCACTGAGAAGATGGAGAATATGTCTTGGAATTTCTGGTTCAAGAGACAGTGAAGAGAAATATTTATTCAGTGGCTCCTGCGCCACCTTGGTCAAGGATCTCTCATACTTCAGGATTGGCCCAGGAATCAGAATGGCTGAGTGGGATCCCCAGTGTCAGCAGAAGAGCCCCTGGGGCAGGAAGTGAGAGTTAGTTCATGTTACTGAGGCAAAGCGCTGCCTGTTTATCCCTACACAGGGCCGACTGCTGCACCAGTATCTAGACTGGAAAGATTGGCCATGAGCATGTGAGGTTGGGTACAACACCCAGAATCCACATGGAAAGCTAAGAGCACAAATATAACCAGTAGTTTATGACAACTTGGGGCACAATATCACAGGCTGTACAGAAGTTATTGCCAAAGGAGTGAGAGAGACAATGATTATATTTGGGAGTTCAGTGTAGGGTGCTTCAAGACTGGCTATTCAGAAATGCTTAACTGGAAAGGGTGGATTCCAATATTGGACTTGAAGGATGGGTATTGTTGCAGATACCACTTGTGTTTGCTGCTCAGAATTCATTTGCCTTTCTTCCGATAACCAAATCAAGATTAGCCCTAAAGAATGACTCCTCCTCTCAGCCCACAGGTTTTGTCTTCGTTTAGCTTAAGGGTCAAGAACCCATGCAAACTGGGAGTATTGGTGCTGTATTGCATGCTGGGATCAGCATGTGACCCAGTCTCATTAATAAAATGAGACTTTTGTTGAAATGTCTGGGCAAGAGACTTGCTCTTAGCTCCTGGATTTAAAACAAAGAGGATGCAAAGTATAGACTTGCTGAAGTTATCCTGCTTCTTTGATGTGTAAAGTTGCCCTAGGAGGCGGAGTCAAGAAATGGAGAGAAGCTAACGCCCAGAGGTGTTTGAGTCTCTGCATCAAACAATATCTGAAGCCAGCAGCTCCCTGGACTTTTCAAATATACGAGCCAATAATTTCCTTTTTATGTTTAAGCCAGTTTTGGATGGGTTTTCAGTTGCCTCCGACAGGAAAAACAGCAACAAATCTTGTAACTTACGTAACTTTTAGGCATTTTTTTGTCTCCTGTATAATTTATTCTATTTTTCTTATTTTACTTTTAATGATCTCTGTATTTCTTTCCTTAACTTTTTCACTTAAAAATGAACAAAGACGGAGATAATGACTGTTAACATAAAGAATCAAAATAGGGTAGGATTTGTAAAATCTAACTCAGAAGTTTGTGTGATTATGGTAGACAAATTTTTGTGCATGTCATATATGTAAGATATCATCTTATAGCTTGATTATGTAGCTGAAAAGTATAGTAAAACTATGTATTGCCTTCCCCCAAATGCCCGTACTGGCCTCATTAATTTGTTGTTGACTTTATGTAAAAGCTCTGAAGGTTACAATATAGACCTAGGGTCTAAACCAAACTGTCTCTGAAGGATCTATAGTTCCAAGCAGGACACGAAATAAGTAAATATGAATTTGTAGAAAAGAAAATTTAGCCTAATTGCCAGGAAAATCTTTTAGACAGTGAAGTGGTTACTTACTTATCGTATTTATTGGATTTGCTCAACACTTATTACCTCCTAGGCATAGTTGTGTATCACAAATCTAAAAGGTTGAAAGGCCACATCTGGTAGCAAAGCTCACAGTCTATAGTAAACACAACAAGCAAACTATGGAAGCAAATCGCATTTCAAGCAAAGCCAAGCAGAGAACCAAAGACCTCAGGAAGGAAACTGATAATGGCAATGCTGATAAATGAGCACTAGGACTCTGAGTGGAGGGCAACACATCAACCTCACTTTCACTGTAATTTCAGATTCAGATTATGGGAGAGATGCAGTTACTTTTGTGTTCAGACATTATATTTTCATTAGAGTTATCTAAACATTGTATAAACCCTGGCCTGTTCTACATAATCCTGGCCTTTCGAGTCTGTAACAGACTTTGTTTTTTAATGTGTGATGAGTTATTGGAACCACATGAGCAGCCATTTATGCTGATCACATTTTTAGCCACTGTCTCATGGAAAACATATATTGGGTGGTCATTATTTCTGCCTGAGGTCATAGCAGAAGCAGGGATATTACATTTATTCATCTACAGACTGAAAGTCAAATTGGAAGAAGGGGCTATTATTATCTTGGATCTACAATCTTTGAACAATCTAGTTTGGAAGTTTAAACTGTTTAAACCAATCTCTAGCCATTATTTCCTTACTCACCATAGGTCTTTGCACATACTTAGAGCTCAGTGCATATTTCTCAAGTAAATTAATATCTAAAATGTGATTCTTCTTTCAATAGTAGAAACTGACATTGTGTCCAAACGTTGAGTAACACACTTGTGTTAGTTTGTTCTCGCACTGTTATAAAGAAATATCTGACATTGGGTAATTTGTAAAGAAAAGAGGTTTAATTGGCTAATGGTTTTGCAGGCTATACAGGCTTCTGCTTCTGGGGAGGCCTCAGGAAACTTAAAATCATGATGGAAGGTAAAGAGGAAGCAGGAACATCTTTACTGCCAGATGTGGCCAGAGCAGGAGGAAGGGGTAGGGGTGGCATACACTTTTAAACAACCAGATCTCGTTATAATTCATTCACTATCACAAGAGTAGCATCAAAGAGGAAATTCGCCTCCATGATCCAATCACCTCCCACCAGGCCCCCACCTCCAACACGGGATTACAATTTGACATGAAATTTGAATGAGGCCACAAACTCAAACCATATCAACACTTAACTTTTATTTTTTTTAATTAGATGGAAAAGAATCTATTTTAGAGACAATATTTTTATATTTTCTTCTTCAAACCTGATATAAAGGCACCCAGCACATCTGTAATTATTCCAAAATGAACCAAAAAGTTTTGAGAAAAGATTTCAAAGGGAGAGTAACATCTTTTAAAATAGGAATGGCATACAACATTTGGGATAGAAGTAGAACAAAGTCAGGGAATCAAATAGAATGCCTCCTTCTAACAAAGCAGAGTCATTGCTCTGAACTAATGAGGAGGTGGCTTGGTTAAACAAAAATATTTGGGTTTATTTTAGATTGGTTTAGATTTTCAGAAATACCTTGTTAATGTAGGGAATCATTTTGAAGATAATTTGGATATTTAAAATTGCTCACTGAATGACTTTAAACATTTCTAATGGGAGATTTCACTACATCTGAGACAGGCTTGATTTTGTTAAAACTCCCAAGTTCCATGTTTGGCCACATCAACCTGAGACCATGATTAGAGTTAGAAAAGAGACTCTGTAAAAGATGTCATCTTCCTAATGAACCATAGCTGCAGCTCCCTATGTGTCTCTGGATCACATCTGTTTGCTGACAGAAGTCCAACTGATGTCCTCATTCACTCACACGCAACACCAGTGAGGGTTGCGTGTATTTCTGACAGTACGTGTTGGCCCCAAACACAAGTTGTTCTACTGTCAACCTTGAAGTCCTTATTGTTATGAAAGTGACCTGGCTTCTAGCTACTCAACCCTGTGTATCATCCAATAACTTTCATGTAAATTCCTACCCCTGAAGCTTTACCTTTCACGGTAGTAGAAAAAACAAATACTGTACTACAATTTGATTTGCAGATGTCATGTAAGACTATTTTTTAAGCTGGCTGAAATAATAAAGGTTATCTTTCCAACAAAGCAAGCTAATTTTTTAGAGAGGTTAAAAATCTACTGGTTAAAATTAAAAGTATTTCTTTCTCCAACACACACACACACACACACACACACACACACACACACACACACACACACACACATATATATATATCTCCACCCTTTCTTTCCCCCCACCACTCCTCACCACTCCTTCATACCTACAAATAGTAATTTTTTTTTTTTTTTTTTTTTTTTTTTTTTATGAGAGGGGTTTCTGGGAAAAAGTGAGACATGGCCTCAGATAATCTGAGCATATTTTATAGAGAAAGGATATAGGAGTGTTTGAATGATGATAAATATAGAATCCTATTCTTATCTTTAAATAAATAGTTGTTTAATGTGTTTTCTTTGTGATCACTGAAAATAAGATTATGCCTTTTCATTTTATGACCAGCATAGATATTTTTCTGCTTCGGTAGCTTTTGTAGTTTTAAAAGTTAGGTTTTTAAAAAGGCTATCAATTCATGACTATACAACTTCAGTTTTATTTAAAGTATATTGCTCCAGAGAAGGAGTGAACACATAATTATTAATTTTTGGTGACCAGTTTGAGCCAAATTTTTCCTTTTCACTCATGAGGAAGAGAATTATCAAGGAATTATCACAGAACTATGCATAGCAAATGTAAACAGAAGTCAAATGGCAGTTTGTGACTGCAGCCAGGTACACCGGTCACACACCAACCTTTGCAAACACATTTATTTATATGGGGAGTAGGGTAGATGGAAGCAACTTTCTTCAACACAGAGTTTTTAAGACAGAAATGATATGCTTCATGACTGGAAAATACATGGAAAAGTAAATTCAGGGCTTAAATTTTGTTAGATGATTGAATACTTTTACTATTTTTGGGATTTCTCTAAAATTGTGAATTTCTTAAGACTACATACCATTTGACTCATCCCTGGAGTATGCAGATTACTTAAGGAATTACAACCCAGGCATTCATTTGGTGTATATTTTTTGAGTACCTATTATGTTCCAGGCACTATGTTAGATGATGGGAATAGAATAGTGAATGAGAGAGGGGGGAAGAGAGACCTCTACCCCAGGTGATGAGGTTGTAATCTGGTTCATAAATTTAGAAGGAGGAATCAAGCATATACAACTCAATACCTTCTTCTATTTGGGATCAGGTGACTGTAGAGACCATGTTTTGTGGTCTACCTTTTGTCATGAGGTAATAGGGGTTTTACCTAGAAAGAGACACCTGAAGTTGCTTACCTAATGCCTGGGTAAGTAAGATTCCTAATTCAAGAATGAATATTAGTATGCCCACTTGGTGTCATGCCTAAGATTTCTTTTTCTCCAATCATTTTCATCACCAGGAAAGTTAACACTTTATCTCCCTGACTCCTAAGTCTGTCCCTTACTTGGTGTAAACTTGGGTGAATACGGTATAGCCTATTGTTCCTAGGCTACAAACCTGCTACTGTACTGAATACAGTATGTTATTTGTATAGTATGTTACTGCACTGAATACTATAGGCAATTGTGACACAGAAGTATTTGTGCATCTAAATATAGCTAAATATAGAAAAGGTACAGTAAAAATAAGGTAGTAATACTGATTCCTCAAAACACCAAGATCTGCCACTAACTAGCAGGATGACCTGTGGCAAATTACTTAACCTCTGAGTTTCTTTTTGGAAAATAAGGCTAGGAAGTGAGTCCTAAAATCCTGGGCTGCTCAAATATTCTGTGATTTTATGACTGTTTCTAACAGGAACTTTTTAAAATTTTAATTTATTTAAATTATTTTTCACTATAACTTGTTATTGGTTATGCTTAGGATTGTGGTCAAATTTGGGAAAATATTTATCAAGTTTATTTCACCTACAAACTGTTATATATATATACTTGCTTTTTCATTGTATTGCCACAGGCTCTGCCTACAAACAGAAATTCTGACAAATTTCATTTTACATACATTTTCATAAATTCCTTGTGATTTCCTATATAAATAATCAGGTCATTTTGGTATAAAGAAAAGTATTTCCTTTCCTTCCAACCAGTATTCCTTTGCAGACATCCTTGCCTCATTTCCTATCTTAAAAGAAAGCATTTGTTTTTTCATGATTGAGTATGATTTTACAAAGATATTTTGTAGATGTAATTTATCAGCTTGAGGAAGCTTTCTTGTGTTCCTAGTTTGCAGAGAGTCTATCACTGATGTATATTCAATTTAGTCAAATGTTTTCTCTGCATCTAGGGAGATCAATATATGGTTTTCATTGTATATAGTATTGGTAAATGGATATGGTGAATTATGTTGATTGATTTTTTTAAAAATTAAACCAACTATATTCCTGGGATAAACCCCACTTTATCACGATGATATAACAGGATTTGGCTTGCTAATATTTTGTTAAAGATTTTCTTGATATACATGAGAGATATTGGTCTGTGGTTTTGGTATCAGAGTAATGATGGCTTCATAAAATGTATTGGAAGGGTTCCCACATCTATGTTCTGAAATATTTTGTGTAAAATTTGTATTGTTTCTTCCTTAAAAGTTTGATGAAATTCATCAATAAGAACGTTTTAAAATATAAATTCAGTTTATTTAAAAGGTATAGGGCTTTTCAGATTATCATCTTTTCTGGAGCGAGCTCTGGAATTTTGTGCCTTCTAGTTAGTTTATCCATTTCATCTAAAGTGTCAAAATTTATTTATATGAAGTGGTAGAAATGTAGAAGGGGGATAATAGTTTTTCATTATTCTCATAAAGTTTGTAGGATCCATACAAATGACTTCTCTTTCATTCCTGATATTTGTAATTTATAATTTCTGTCTTCTCTGGCTTGAGAGTTTTTTCTTTCTTCCTTTTCAATACAGTTATGCATTGCTTAATGTTGGGGATATGTTCTGAGAAGCATGCTGTTAGGCAATTTTGTCACTGCATGAACATCAGAGAGTGTGAACATCACACAAACCTAGATGGTACAGCCTACTATACACCTAGGCTATGTGGTATAGCCTATTGTTCCTAGGCTACAAATCTGTTACTGTACTGAATACAGTATATTACTGTACAGTACATTATGGTACTGAATACTGTAGGCAATTGTAACACTGTAGTATTTGTGTGTCTAAATATAGCTACATGTAGAAAAGGTACAGTAAAAATAAGGTATAAAGGATTAAAAAGTGATATAGCTGTATAGGGCACTTGCCATGAATGGAGCTTGCAGGACTGGAAGTTGCTCTGGAGGAGTGAGTGAGAGTAGTGAGTGAATGTGATGGCCTGGGACATTACTGTGCACTACCACAGATTTCATAAACATTGTATACTTATGCTACACTAAATTTATTTTTTAAATTTCTTCAATAATAAATTAACTTATTGTAAACTTTTGATTTTATAAACTTTTTAATTTTTAAAAATTTTTTGGCTCTTTTGTAATATCATTTAGCTTAAAACACAAACACATTGTACAGATGTCCACAAGCATTTTCTTTCTTTATATCCCTATTCTATAAGCTTTTCTCTACTTTTTTTTTTATTATTATACTTTAAGTTCTAGGGTACATGTACACAACATGCAGGTTTGTTACATATGTATACATGTGCCATCTTGGTGTGCTGCACCCATTAACTCGTCATTTACATTAGGTATATCTCCTAATGCTATCCTTCCCCCCCCCCCCCCACCACAATAGGCCCCGGTGTGTGATGTTCCCCTTCCTGTGTCCAAGTGATCTCATTGTTCAACTCTCACCTATGAGTGAGAACATGTGGTGTTTGGTTTACTATTCTTGTGATAATTGGTTGAGAATTATGGTTTCCAGCTGCATCCATGACCCTACAAAGGACACGAACAAACTCATCCTTTTTTATGGTTGCATAGTATTCCATGGTATATATGTGCCACATTTTCTTAATCCAGTCTGTCACTTATGGATATTTGGGTTGATTCCAAGTCTTTGCTATTGCGAATAGTACCACAATAAACATACGTGTGCATGTGTCTTCATAGCAGCATGATTTATAACTCTTTGGGTATATACCCAGTAATGGGATGGCTGGATCAAATGGTATTTCTAGTTTTAGATCCTTGAGGAAATGTCAAACTGTTTTACACAATGGTTGAACTAGTTTACAGTCCCACCAACAGTGTAAAAGTGTTCCTATTTCTCTACATCCTCTCTAGCACTTGTTATTTCCTGACTTTTTAAAGATTGCCATTCTAACTGGTGTGAGATGGTATCTCACTGTGGTTTTGATTTGCATTTCTCTGATGGCGAGTGGTGATGAGCATTTTTTCATGTGTCTGTTGGCTGTATGAATGTCTTCTTTTGAGACATGTCTGTTCATATCCTTTGCCCACTTTTTGATGGGGTGGTTTGTTTTTTTCTTGTAAACTTGTTTGGGTTCTTTATAGGTTCTGGATATTCACCCTTTGTCAGACGAGTAGATTGCAAAAATTTTCTCCCATTCTGTAAGTTGCCTGTTCACTCTGATGGTAGTTTCTTTTGTTGTGCAGAAGTGCTTTAGTTTAATTAGATACCATTTGTCAATTTTGGCTTTTGTTGCCATTGCTTTTGATGTTTTAGTGATGAAATCCTTGTCCATGCTTATGTCCTGAATGGTATTACCTAGATTTTCTTCTAGGGTTTTTATGGTATTAGCTCTAACATTTAAGTCTCTAATCCATCTTGAATTAATTTTCGTATAAGGAGTAAGGAAAGGATCCAGTTTCAGCTTCCTACTTATGGCTAGCCAATTTTCCCAGCACCATTTATTAAATAGGGAATCCTTTCCCCATTTCTTGTTTCTCTGAGGTTTGTCAAAGATCAGATGGCTGTAGATGTGTAGTATTATTTCTGAGGACTCTGTTCTGTTCCATTGGTCTATATCTCTATTTTGGTACCAGTACCATGCTGTTTTGGTTACTGTAGCCTTGTAGTATAGTTTGAAGTCAGGTAACGTGAAGCCTACAGCTTTGTTCTTTTGACTTAGGATTGTCTTGGCAATGCAGGCTCTTTTTTGGTTCCATATGAAATTTAAAGTCGCTTTTTTCCAATTCTGAGAAGAAAGTCATTGGTAGCTTAAAGGGGATGGCATTGAATCTACAAATTACCTTGGGCAACATGGCCATTTTCACAATATTGATTCTTCCTATCCATGAGCATGGTATGTTCTCCCATTTGTTTGTGTCCTCTTTTATTTCACTGAGCAGTAGTTTGTAGTTCTCCTTGAAGAGGTCCTTCACATCCTTTGTAAGTTGAATTTCCAGGTACTTTATTCTCTTTGAAGCAATTGTGAATGGGAGTTCATTCATGATTTGGCTCTCTGTTTGTCTGCTATTGGTGTATAAGAATGCCTGTGATTTTTGCATATTGATTTTGTATCCAGACACTTTGCTGAAGTTGCTTATCAGCTTAAGGAGATTTTGGACTGAGATGATGGGGTTTTCTAAATATACAATCATGTCATCTGCAAACAAGGACAATTTGACTTCTTATTTTCCTAATTGAATGCCCTTTCTTTCTTTCTCTTGCCTGATTGCCCTAGCCAGAACTTCCAACACTATGTTGAATAGGAGTGGTGAGAGAGGGCATCTCTGTCTTGTGCCAGTTTTCAAAGGAAATTTTTCCAGTTTTTGCCCATTCAGTATGATATTGGCTGTGGGTTTGTAATAAATAGCTCTTATTTTGAGATATGATCCATGAATATTGAATTTATTGAGAGTATTTAGCATGAAGGGCTCTTGAATTTTGTCAAAGGCTTTTCTGCATCTGTTGAGATAATCACGTGGTTTTTGTCTTTGGTTCTGTTTATATGCTGGATTATGTTTATTGATTTGCATATGCTGAACCAGCCTTGCATCCCAGGGATGAAGCCCACTTGATTATGGTGGATAAGCTTTTTGATGTGCTGCTGGATCCAGTTTGCCAGTATTTTATTGAGGATTTTGGCATCGATGTTCATCAGGGATATTGGTCTAAAATTTTCTTTTTTTGTTGTGTCTCTGCCAGGCTTTGGTATCAGGATGATGTTGGCCTCATAAAATGAGTTAGGGAGGAGTCCCTCTTTTTCTATTGATTGGAATAATTTCAGAAGGAATAGTACCAACTCCTCCTTGTACCTCTGGTAGAATTCGCCTGTGAATCCATCTGGTAATGGACTTTTTTTGGCTGGTAGGTTATTAATTATTGCCTCAATTTTAGAGCCTGCTATTGGTGTATTTGGGGATTCAACTTCTTCCTGGTTTAGTCTTGGGAGAGTGTTTGTGTCCAAAAATTTATCCATTTCTTCTAGGTTTTCTAGTTTATTTGCATAGAGGTGTTTATAGTATTCTCCATTGGTAGTTTGTATTTCTGTGGGGTCAGTGGTGATATCCCCTTTATCATTTTTTATTGTGTCTATTTGATTCTTCTCTCTTTTCTTCTTTATTAGTCTTGCTAGTGGTCTATCCATTTTGTTGATCTTTTCTAAAAACCAGCTCCTGGATTCATTGATTTTTTGAAGGTTTTTTTGTGTCTCTATCTCTTTCAGTTCTGCTCTGATCTTAGTTATTTCTTGCCTTCTGCTAGCTTTTGAATGTGTTTGCTCTTGCTTCTCTAGTTCTTTTAATTGTGATATTAGGGTATCAATTTTAGATCTTTCCTGCTTTCTCTTGTGGGCATTTAGTGCTATAAATTTCCCTCTACACACTGCTTTAAATGTGTCCCAGAGATTCTGGTATGTTGTAAATTTGTTCTTATTGGTTTCAAAGAACATCTTTATTTCTGCCTTCATTTTGTTATGTACCCAGTAGTCATTCAGGAGCAGGTTGTTCAGTTTCCATGTAGTTGAGCAGTTTTGATTGAGTTTCTTAGTCCTGAGTTCTAGTTTGATTGCACTGTGGTCTGAGAGACAGTTTGTTATAATTTCTGTTCTGCTGAGGAGTGCTTTACTTCCAACTATGTGGTCAATTTTGGAATAAGTGTGATGTTTTGCAGAAGAATGTATATTCTGTTGATTTGGGGCGGAGAGTTCCATAGATGTCTATTAGATTTGCTTGTTGCAGTATGGAGTTCATTACTGGATATCCTTGTTAACTTTCTGTCTCTTTGATCCGTCTAATGTTGACAGTGGGGTGTTAAAGTCTCCCATTGTTATTGTATAGAAGTCTAAGTCTCTTTGTAAGTCTCTAAGGACTTGCTTTATGAATCTGGGTGCTCCTGTATTGGGTGCATATATATTTAGGATAGTTAGCTCTTCTTGTTGAATTGAATCCTTTACATATTGATCCCTTTAACATAATGATGTTATGGCTTTCTTCATCTCTTTTGATCTTTGTTGGTTTAAAGTCTGTTTTATCAGAGACTAGGATTGCAACCCCTGGCTTTTTTTTTGTTTTCTGTTTGCTTGGTAGATCTTCCTCCATCCCTTTATTTTGAGTCTATGTGTGTCTCTGCAAGTGAGATGTGTCTCTTGAATACAGCAAACTGATGGGTCTTGACTCTTTATCCAATTCGCCAGTCTGTGTCTTTTAATTGTACTATTTAGTCCATTTACATTTAAGGTTAATATTGCTATGTGTGAAATTGTTTCTATGATATTAGTTGGTTATTTTGCTCATTAGTTGATGCAGTTTCTTCCTAGCCTCGATGGTCTTTGCATTTTGGCATGTTTTTGCAATGGTTGGTACCAGTTGTTCCTTTCCATGTTTAGTGCTTCCTTCAGGATCTCTTGTAGGGCAGGCCTGGTGGTGACAAAATCTCTAAGCATTTGCTTGTCTGTAAAGGATTTTATTTCTCCTTTACTTATGAAGCCTAGTTTGGCTGGATATGAAATTCTAGGTTGAAAATTATTTTCTTTAAGAATGTTGAAAATTGGCCCCCACTCTCTGCTGGCTTGTAGAGTTTCTGGAGAGAGATCCACTGTTAGTCTGATGGCCTTCCCTTTGTGGAAAACCAGACCTTTCTCTCTGGCTGCCCTTAACATTTTTCCTTCATTTCAACTTTGATGAATCTGACAATTATGTGTCTTGGAATTGCTCTTCTCAAGGAGTATCTTTGTGGTGTTCCCTGTATTTCCTGAATTTGAAAGTTGGCCTGCCTTACTAGGTTGGGGAAGTTCTCCTGGATAATATCCTGCAGAGTGTTTTCCAACTTGGTTCCATTCTCCCTGTCACTTTCAGGCACATCAATCAGATGTAGATTTGGTCTTATCCCATAATCCCATATTTCTTGGAGGCTTTGTTCATTTCTTTTTATTCTTTTTTCTCTAAACTTCTCTTCTTGCTTCATTTCATTCATTTGATCTTCAATGACTGATACTCTTTCTTCCAGCTGATCGAGTCAGTTACTGAAGCTTGTGCATTTGTCATGTAGTTCTCATGTCATGGTTTTCGTCTCTATCAGTTCGCTTATGGACTTCTCTGCATTGGTTATTCTAATTATCCATTCTTCCTTTCTTTTTCAAGATTTTTAGTTTCTTTGCTCTGGTTATGTAGTTCCTCCTTTAGCTCTGAGAAGTTGGATTGACTGAAGCCTTCTTCTCTCAACTCGTCAAAGTCATTCTCCGTCCAGCTTTGATCCGTTGCTGGTGATGAGCTGCGTTCCTTTGGAGGGGGAGATGTGCTCTGACTTTTTGAATTTCCAGCTTTTCTGCCCTGCTTTTTCCCCATCTTTGTGGTTTTATCTGCCTTTGGTCTTTGATGATGGTGACGTACTGATGGGGTTTTGGTGTGGGTGTCCTTTCTGTTTGTTAGTTTTCCTTCTAACAGTCAGGACCTTCAGCTGCAAGTCTTTTGGAGTTTGCTTGGGGTCCACTCCAGACCTGTTTGCCTGGGTATCAGCAGCAGAGGCTGCACAAGCTAGAATATTGCTGAACAGCAAGTGTTGCTGTCTGATTCTTGCTCTGGAAGCTTCGTCTCAGAGGTGTACCGAGCTGTGTGTTGTGAGGTGTCAGTCTGCACCTAGTGGGTGATATCTCCCAGTTAGGTTCTCAGGGTCAGGGACCCACTTGAGCAGGCAGTCTGTCCATTCTCAGATCTCAACCTCCGTGCTGGGAGATCCACTGCTCTCTTCAAAGCTGTCAGATAGGGACATTTACATCTGCAGAGGTTTCTGCTGCTTTTTGTTTAGCTATGCCCTGTCCCCAGAGGTGGAGTCTGCAGAGGCAGGCAGGCCTTCTTGAGCTGCAGTGGGATCCACCCAGTTCGAGCTTCCAAGCAACTTTGTTTACCTTCTTAAGCCTCAGCAATGGCAGGCGCCCCTCCCCCAGCCTCACTGCCACCTTGCAGTTAGATCTCAGACTGCTGTGTTAGCAATGAGGGAGGCTCTGTGGGTGTGGGACCCTCCAGGCCAGACCTGGGATATAATCTCCTGGTGTGCTGTTTCCTAGGACCCTTGGTAAAGCACAGTATTAGGGTGGGAGTTACCTGATTTTCCAGGTGTTGTGTGTCTCCGTTTCCCTTGGGTAGGAAAAGGAATTCCCTTCCCCCTTGTGCTTCCCAGGTGAGGTGATGCTTCACCCTGCTTCAGTTCTCGCTGGTTGGCTGCACCTGCTGACCAGCACTGACTATCTGACATGCCCCAGCGAGATGAACCCAGTACCTCAGTTGAAAATGCAGAAATCACCCGTCTTCTGTGTCGCTCATGCTGGGAGCTGGAGGCTGGAGCTGTTCCTATTCGACCATCTTGGGTGGCCCCCCGCTTTTCTCTATTTTTAAAATTTTTATTTTTTTATTTATTTTTACTTTTTAAACATTTTTGCTAAAAATGAAGACAAAAACACATTATTTTAACCCTATGTAGGTTCACGATTATCAAGATGTCAGTAGGCAATGGAAATTTTTCAGCTCCATTGTAATCTTATGGGATCACTATCATATATGTCATCTGTCATTGACCAAAATGTCTTTATTCAGCACATGACTGCATTTTAAAGATAATACTCCACTGTCTTTTAGTTTGCATAGTTACTGACAAGAAGTCTGCTGTCATTCTCATTTTGTTTCACTGTATGGAGTGAGTCCTATTTTGGCTGCCTTTAAGGTGCTCTCTTTATTTTTGGTTTACAGCAATTTGAGTAAGATGTGTTTAGTTTTATTTTCCTTTGTGTGTGTCATCCATGGATTTCCCTTTGTATGTATCATCCACGGATTTCTTTGGGATTCTTGGATCTGTGGTTTGTTTTCTTTCATTAATTTGAGAAAATTCTTCTCTAGAACTAATAAGTGAGTTTAGCAAAGTTAAGACACAATGTTGAAAAGGAAGAGTAAAGTTGGAGGAATCATACTTCCTGGTTTTAAGATATATACAAACCTACAGTAATAAAGCAGTATATTAGAGGAAGAATAGACATATAGATCAATTGAACATAACAGAGTGTCCAGATGCTAAATCAGAATCTGCATTTTAACAAGATTCCCAGGTAATTCCTATTTACATTTCTCTTCTGAGGAGCACTAGGATAGAACAAGAAGAATCAATGGTGTTAATAATGATAGAAATGATCTTATATTAGCTCACATCTCTTAAAATAACCCCACCATTCTCTACCTCCTCGTCCCAAACTTAAGTATTATTATAGATTATTCTCTTTCCTTCACCGCTGCCTCCAATATCACATCACTGGCAAGTCCTGTTGCTTCATACCACTCAAATAAGTCTCAATTCATCCATGTTCCTCTCCCATGGCCACTTTATTGTAAGCTGCCATTTTCTCTTCCCTGAACTACCATGGCCTCTTAATGTCCTTACTTCCTCTCTTCTCCCATAGACAATTTATGAAATTTTCAGAGTGATCTTAATGGAGTTTATGCTCTAGGAAGGAAGACAGAAAGTAAACACATAAGTAAATACATTAAAATCATTATTAATTATGATAAATGAGATGAAGGAAATCAACACAATGATGTTATAAGCAGAGATGAAGCCATGAGTCTCCTGTAGATGGTAAGTATCTTAATCTGCTCAGGCCATCATAACAAAGCACCATAGAGTCATGGCTTAAACAGCAGATGTCTATTTTCTGCAGGATAGAAGTCCAAGATCAAGGTGCTATCAGGGTAGGTGTCTAGTAAGGCCTCTTTTCTTGGTTTGTAGATGGCCACCTTCTTGCTGTGCTCACACATGGCCTTTCGTCTGTGCTTGTGTGGGAAGGGAGGGAGGAAGGGGAAGACATTTCTCTGATGTCGTCTCCTCCTCCTCCTCCTCTTCTTCTTCCTCTTCCTCCTCCTCTTTCTCCTTCTTCCCCTTCCCCTTCTTTTTCCTCCTCCTCCTCCTTTTTCCTTCCTTCCTTCTTTCCCTCCTTCTTTCCTTCCTTTTCTTTCCTTTTCTCTTTTCTTTCTTTTCTTGTCTTTCTTGTCTTTCTTTCTTTCTTTCTTTCTTTCTTTCTTTCTTTCTTTCTTTCTTTCTTTCTTTCTCTTTCTTTCTTTCTCTTTCTCTTTCTCTTTCTTCTTCTTTTCTTACTCTGTCTCCCAGGATGCAGTGGTGTGAACACACTTCACTGCAGTCTCACCTTTGTAGACTCAAGGAATCCTCCTACTTTATTCTCCCGAGTAGCTGGGACTATAGGCATGCTTCACCATGTATGCCTAATTTCTTGATTTTTTGATAGAGATGAGGTCTTACCATGTTCATCCCAGGCTGTTATCAAATTCCTGGGTTCAAGCAATCCTTGCACCTTGGCCTCCCAAAGTGCTAGGATTACAGGCATCAGCCACCACACCTGGCCTCTTCATCTTCTTATAAGAAACACCACTCTTATTGGATTGGGGCCCCACCCTTATGACCTCATTCAACTTTAATTATCTTCCTGAAGACCCTACCTCCAAATGCCATCACATTAAGGGTTAGAACCTCAACATAAGAGTTGGGAGTGGGTGGTGGGGAGATACAAGTCAGTGTCTAACAAGAAGGTTGGGAAAGCCCCTCTGTCGAGATGGCATCTGAAGTTTGAGGTGGAAACCTTCATGTAAAGAACTAGAAAAAGAGAAACACAGGCAGAGGGAACCCATGGACCAGAGGCAACTTTAACTACTGGAGTTTTGGGTTATCAGGAAAAAAAAAAAGAAAAGAAAAAAACAAACAATAAAAAAATTGTAAGTCATTCCAGTTATTTTTAGCTTGATCAGAGGTGAGACTTTAATGTCAGACCTATCCTCTTCAGATTTCTACTCAAACACTGCATTTGAAAGTGGCATTCAGACAAGGTCAGAAAGAATACAAAGAGACTAATTACTAACAGGTTGGAATTGCAGCTTTACTTCCAATCCAAAGCTAACACTTCTCACTGAAACCAGTTTGTTTAAAAGCTGCCTGTGCAAGGATGAATTCTTGGGAAGTCTCATCAAGTATTTAGTGGATATATGTCTGCTCCATTGATGGTGATTTGAAAGCATTATCCAATTATAATGAAGAAAACATTTCTCAGAATGTTCTAAAGGTCTCATTGGCTGATGTACAAGGAGATTCTTACTCTCAGTCTTTCTTTCTAAGTCAACTGAAAAATATTTGACATCACGTGTCGGCAAAGTCCTCTTAGGGGTTGCCAATTGCTTTCTGCGGCAGCTTTCCGCTGTTTACCCAAGCAACAAGACCGGCAGATTATTGTTTGAGACATGCTCCAAGGCAGGAGTGGGGAATGTGAAACATTGAAATCCTTCCACTTGTATTCAACCACACCCCGTTTTCATTACCTCCAAGTAGGGAGGTGAACAGAGAACTATTAAATAGAACAATAGGCATGATTTGTGCTTGATTCACTCTTTCCCACCTCAGACAGTGTAATTATCACATGCATCAGAAAGCCCTAGACAAGCACCTTCCCAGTTCAGATGCAAGAAACCGTCCCTTTCATGACAGGCCTTTAGGGACTGAAGTCTTAGCCCAATCTGTTTAGTACTTTTGTGTAAACATCCTTTATAGCAATCATCTGACTGATAATATTTTTAAAAATTATATTAAATCTTTTTATTGTGCATAGTTTGAGAAAAAGAAATGTAAAAAATACATATGTTCTATTACCAACGGATGGGTTATATTCTTGTCTGATGGATTGTATATGTCACACTCCTTTGGTACACTGTATCGTTGGTTGGTTTCCTCAAGTAATGGCCAAAGAAAACTAAAATTTAACTGTCTTTACATTGTATTCAATGTTGATTGTACTTCTATAAATGAAAAATAGGGCCAGGCACAGTGGCTCACGCTTGTAATCCCAACATTTTGGGAGGCCGAGGCGGGTGGATCACCTGAGGTCAGGAGTTCGAGACGAGACTGACCAACATGGTGAAACCCTGTTTCTACTGAAAATACAAAAGTAGCGAGGCATGGTGGTGCATGCCTGTAATCCCAGCTACTCAGAGGCTGAGACAGAAGAATCACTTGAACCTGGGAGGTGGAGGTTGCAGTGAGCCAAGATCATGCCATTGCACTGCACCCTGGGCAGCAAGAGTGAAACTCAAAAGGAGAGAGAGAGAGAGAGAGAGAGAGAGAGAGAGAAGAGTGAAAGAACGAAAGAAAGAAAGAAGAAAGAAAAGAAAAAGAGAAGAAAGAGAAGAAAGAAAGAGAGAGAAAGAAAGAAAAAAGAAAAAGAAAAGAAAGAGAAGAAAGAGAGAAAGAAAGAAAAGAAAGAGAAAGAAAGAAAGAAAGAAAGAAAGAAAGAAAGAAAGAAAGAAAGAAAGAAAGAAAGAAAGAAAGAAAAAGAAAGAAAGAAAGGAAAGAAAGAAAGAAAAGAAGAAAGAAAATAAAGAAACTAGATGTGTTGCTCATCTAGTGTTCCGTTATTTAATTTGTACTTGTGGTTTAATTTGCCTTTAACTGGCAAAATTGAAAGAAGCTTTTTAAAAAATCTCTGAAAATCTATTTGATTATAGCTTTTACAATTATAGCAGAGAGATAATCTTATATTTTCCTTCATGTGATATGTAAAAACGCCTACTTACACATGAATGTAAACTTTTAAAATATGAGTATGTATGTTAAAATAATATATATGTTTATTTCCACTCAGCTTCTTTTTAATGAACTGTATTTTTCTATTAAAATCCTTAAGAATCACTTAAGTAATAGTGCGGCAAGTTATCTTAAAACTACCACTGTGGAATAATAGATTTTAAATGATTATTTAGTTGAAATATCTACTTGCTGTAAATGTTTTCAACAAACCTGTATATTCTTCTTGGCTTTCTCCAAGGACTCATTTTGGGATCTTTTTCTGCTTTTGGTTTGTACTAATAATCTTTTTTCTTACAAATAATTCCAAGTTTACTTTAATACAGATGGTATTTGTCTATAGCCAAAAATCCTTTCCAAAATGCACCCTAGCTCAATAAACTAGTTTAAAAAGCATCTTCAATAAAAATAAACAATCAAAACAGAGATTAACAAGAATCAAAACCCCTAAGATCATCATAACTGGCTGTTTTCACTTCACTAGTTCTAGTTTTCTTTTTCTTTATTCTGCAATACAAATGCTATAAGAAACAGAAAATTGATTGCATGACTATATACATGATTTAATGGGACATGGTAACTTGAACGGCTGCCACCTATATTGTATTAAAAACAAGATTTTGCACATGTCTCTAAACTATGCCAGACAAAAATGATGACTGAGTTTAATACAGTTTAGATTACCAAGTATGGGATAGTTTATGCTGAAACCCTAGTCAGTAGGTTGAATAGAGAAGAAAAATTATTTTTCTGAATTCAGAATTTGTCTTTAGATTTTATATTGGCATAAAGTTATTTTTTAAATGCTATCATTGATGCTTGCTATTTGGCAAGGACTGAACTAGATATCAGTGATATAATAGTGAACAAAAAATATATAGACTCTACAACCATTAATTAAAATAAACACTGGAAAATACTTTAATTTATATTCATTTTTTATCAATTACATGGTCACTGAATTACCTTGATAAGGAAGATTGTTATTAGAATTTAAGAAAATAAAGAGCAAATTTTATTTCAGAAATAATGTGCTGAAGTAACCATGTTAGGTTGTTCTGAACATGTACTGCCACCCAATGGAGATGTGCCCAAATGACACCAGTCATTTGGAGGTTTGGAGACTGCACATTCTTTGGGGGCAGTATTCTTGTGGCAAATCACTCAGCATAGCAGAGTTTTGTCCAGATTGAGCTGGATTGCCCTAGGTGAGGGGGAGGAGATGGGAAGCTTCGGCTAAAAGTATTTCTTTCTCTAATATCAGCAAAAAAGAAAGGCTCATTCAATATCTGATCTGAGATGATTACAGTGAAAAAGTAAAATTGCCTGTGAATAGCTTGTATGACATCAAATAATGCTACCATCTAATAGACTATCAACATGCTAACGATAATTTTTCCACATTACACAGAAATTGCAGTGTGAGGAATTGAGGTTGGGAAACACCACTGAAGTAGACCACAGGTTTTCTGGTCTGCAGGTCTCTAAATTTCAGCTCGAATCCTATGGAGAGTAGTTTGTAAGGCTCTGGACTGCTCCAAAGGAGAAATAGACTAGAGAGTTCCTTGGGGTTCCTTCCTCCCTAATTATTGCACCGTCAGTGTCATCATTCAAACCTCTGACAAAAATATTTTATACAGAATAATGTAATTCACCTCCAAAGTTCTTAAAATCACTGATATGTTTGATGCAAGTGAGGCTGGCTATAGCCAAAAAGACGTTGAAATGGCCCAGACTTTTTCACATTTTTCTTGACCCAGACCCTGAGGTAGCCGGCATATTGTCCCATGGCAAGTTTTGAAATAAGAAGATGCCCCAAGGTCAAAGACTTTCTTTGTTTAAGAAATCTAGCATTCAGGAAGAGTTAATTTCCAGCTTAATGAAAATGTGTTACGAAGGCTCTTTATGTTCCAAAGGCCACTTCTGCTTTTCACATAGGCAACATTTACAGAGGGTTTGGGACATTGTATGGCACCCTAGCACATAGGAACCAGTGGAACTTTAGCTGTTAAGAAGGCCTAATTTTAGTAATATCCTCCTGAAATGCTGAAAATTTGTCTAAGGCAGCAATCGCCTTACTGAATTGATCATTTGATAATCCTAACACTCAGGCCTTTAAAGGAAATAATTACCTAGTAATACATCATATAACAATTCAAGTTATATTATGAAATGTGGCAAAAGAAATTAAACTGGTTTAATGAAAAACAACATGGTAAAATTTTTGTATATATTTTTCTAAACAAGTGATTTAAAGCCATGCTTTGTGTAGGCTTTGCAGAGTATTTCCATGTATTGAGTGTCAGAAATGATAAACATCATTTAGTCACTCAACAAATACCTACTCCATATTTACCCTCTTCTCTGTGTTGATGCCTTGCATGTACTGTGTATATAAAGATAAATAAAAAGAGGATCTCTGCCCAGTGAGGGGGAAACACTGCTATGGCTTGGCCAGTATGCTCTGACTTGGGGTGTAGGACAGAAGGCAGTTCAAAATATGAAATCCATCTTACTGGATGGAGGAGTGATGGGTCATTACATCAGTTGATCATCAAGTGAACTAATACGCTGTGGCTATAATGAGAAACCAGTCTTTTCCATTGAAAAATAAGTACTAAATTTTTAACAAAAATTGTGCCAGGGACAGCATCTTCTAGCCAGAATAAAATTGACACAATCAAATCAGATTATTTTAATTACAATACTCTACTAAAATGTTATAAATGTTGCACTATGAAAGATACACAGTGATACTCTAATGACAAATTAAACACATGGGAATGCAATTTCTCTGCTGAATCCTCAATAATAAGTTTGTCTCAAAGGAATTTGCTAGAGGGCTACAGAGGAATGAAGACACTAATCAAGATAAGGACTCTTCTGTCTCTCTTGCAATTTACTGGGATTGAGAATCACTGAAGAAGCGTATGTAAATCTCAACTCTCCTTTTGACTTGCCTGAATCACAAAAGGATCTATCCCATTTCCTATGTATTTTATTCTTGGCCAAATTCTCCAAGTGCAGAAGTCACTTCTGTCTCTCTTAATTCTTACAAGCTCCTTAGGGTACCAGTTAGCAAATTCACTTTTACGTTAATAGCTCTCAAATGACCTGGGAGTTGAAAACCTTCCAAAATTGCCCAACTAACTCCCAAGCACTAATTTATGAGTAGGAAGTCACTGGTTTTGATCTATAGATCAGAAGATGAATGGATTAATAAATATCTTCATAAACTGTTCATATTTTGGATCTTTATTTTCAGGGCTAAGGTTAACTTCAATTTGCCTCCTTTTATTCCATTATCCCTAACTTTATCATCCATCATGAATAACATCAACCATACATCCACGGTTTGCAGAACGCTAAGTCTTCCTTCTAGTTTTCTAATCCCTTTTAAGGGAGACATTTTGTTTTCTTTTGACATAATTTATATCTGTTCCTCTCCACTCCAGTAGACTGAGAAAACAAAGTGTTCTGTGGGGGAGAAATATTTAATGTGAAAAGTTTCTATTCTGTGACCTCATCTGGACTTTGTAATTAAGACTGTGTACAAGAAAACTTGATTATTTTAGAGGATTAAAAGGAATGATGCTTAGAATTAATTCATTTATGATAAATCAGTGCTTTTGAATGAACAAAAAACACAACTAATTAATGAAGGTATAGCAGTGGTTCAAAAACCATGTCATATTTCATATGGCTCTTAGTAATATAACAAAAACAGACATTTTGAGCATCTGAGATTTCTTCAGAGCCATCCTCCTTCTCCGCTTCCCACAGGCCTGCTCACATAAATCATCTTCCTCTTTATTTCAATCTTGAGGCTTTTCCTGTATCTTTAAGACCATGCAATGTTTCTTGTTTATCTATTCCTTCCTATGGTCATTGCCCAATGACACCAGGTCCAGCCAACTTTCATCCGCAAGGATCTAGATTTGCCCACAGCTATGTCTCCCAACTGTCCCTGGTTTCTGTTCTCAGTTCTGTTCTCTGTGTCCTCAGCTGCAACTTGTTCCTGGAACTGTTCCCAGTTTTAGGAAGTAGCCAGGAGAAGCGGACCCACAAGACAGAGAATTCCTTAACTTTCGACAACTCTCTCTGGACCTGTGGGGCTGTCGTGGTAGGCAGCAGGGGCTTGTCAATCCCCAGCAGTGTTCTTTCATGCTCACATGGGCGTTAGCCTTTTTATTCTTCACAATTACCCCATGAAGTAGGTAATCCTTTTATATTAAAGGAAACTGAGGCTTCCAGAAGTGAAATCACATGTCCACAGCAGCACAGCTAGTGAGAGTCAGAGCCAGGATTTGTACTTATATATACCTGACTCCAGCAATCATGCTGCTAATCACTATAGGCCACTGCATCCTAGCCACCCTAGCATTGAAACAGTAGCTGTGACATTCAGGATTCCCAGCTAAGACAAGTGAAATGCAATCCAAATGACTATTCCATTATATTTTATTTATTTGAAATTTAAAACTTCCTGAGTTTAACATATGTAAGTACAGTTGAGGGCCAGGTGCTGGTTCAAGTACTTTACACATATTTTCTCATTTAAGTCTCACAATCACTATATAAAAAAGGCAGGCACTGTTATTCTTTGCATTGAAAAAACTTGAAAATAGAGGTACAGCATTGGAGTTAAATAATTCACCCCAATTTAAGAGATCTGAGAAGAGCTGAGAGTTGAACTAGGTATCTCTTATCCACTGTACTTTCCCAGTTTTGCTAGAATTTCCCTGCTTCCCTTACAAGTGCTTTCTATGAATAGGCATTGCACAAGTGTTACTTATGCATTATGTGCAAGTCTTTATATGTTCCCTGAGAGGTAGTACTATTATCCGCTTTTGACAGCTGAAGAAATCAAGCATAAGAAACTTTCAGTAATAGCTGGGTAGAAAGGAGTAGAACTAGGATTTGAACCTAGATCTGACTGATTTCAAAGTTGATGTTTATAGAAAAATTCAACAAAATAAATAATAGCCCCCAAGTAACCTTGAAAATGACTAGAGAGGAGATTTTTTAACAAAAAATTCCTCCATTTCTCTGGCAAGCTCATTCATTGTATGTTTTGCTTGAGGCCTCTATATTACTTTTGTTCATGAGCAGCATTCTTTGGAAGATACAGTATTTGAATCATAAAAAAATATTTATTGGACTGGATTCTACCAATTGGTCATAGTTAAATAGTTGTGGCATTAGAATTTTATTTTTAACTTCTATTTGAGGGATTAAATTATCCATTTTAATGCTTTGACTCTTAATTGCACATAGATTGACTGTCACAGGCAGACCATTAAAATGTCTGTCACCCACCACCTCCTCCATCTTCCTGGAGTCCAGAAAGCTTTCTATTGTGACTAGCTTCCAATCACCTGAGGCTATCTAATAGTTTTGGCTAATGCAATTCTCCTGGCTTTTCTGGAAGTGCCATCAGTTCATTTTCTGGTGTTAATAGAGTGGTCTCGCACGGTCATTGACCTGATATGCCCCTTGGTCATCTTGTTACAACCTTCTCAGTTTCAAACTCTGCCTTGAAGAATATTTGTAAATATGTAAAGTTCGAATCTCCATACTTGGAAGTGGCAGATCCTGTTTGGGAATGAACAGTACTGTGATTTTTGTTACTTGCTTTTTTTTTCTTTTCTCCCTTAAGGCCAGATTTTGGACAATTTCCCTGTTTCATATTATAATTCCCAGTTGTATCGGCATTCGTGTTTCCAAGTTGAATCTCATTTCATGATTTTCTGCCATATTTCTAGCTTCTCTTTTCCAGGGTGCAATACATCCTCTATCATTACAATTTTTAAACTGCTGCCAATTTAGCACATTTATACTAGCAGGGGACACTATTTACCCCTTACCCTCTAACAGACCACGAATAAAGATATTAAATTAACCTGGTTTTATTCCAATACCATAGAGAACTTATTGGACACTTTCCCCTGTCTGGGGATGGCCATTCATCACTGCATTTGGATGTGGTACTCTGGCGTGCTTTCAGCTCATGTGAGCACTTCCATAAGAATAAATCTTACGGAAGATTCAAGGGAGATTTTTGTTTTGCAGTGTATTAGCTATGCTATTCAAGGTTGGTTCTATTAGACCTACTGAATATTTCCTTCACACTAATTTTGATAATTCCTTCAAAAGAGGGATTAAGTGTGCCTGGCATTATGCACACTGTATTTTGTTTAGAGTTGCATTATCCCAGATGTTCAGAATCAACAGCTGTGGGCATGTTGAAGGAGAAAAGTAAGATATTCCCCAGCACCCCATTATGTGCATAAATGCTGGAAGTTGATGACTGTGAATATATACATACACACATACATATAAATCTGTCTATATACATTCATAGATATGCTTTGTTGGAATGAGCATATGGTGGTGTGTGATACTGAACTATTCAAGAGAGAAAGCACTAGCCAGACTGTCTAGAGAGACGGCTTCTACTCCAGGCTCTGAGTCTGTATAGCTGCTTGACCCACTTTAATAAAATCCATCTTGTGAAGCCTTATATGTGAAATTTCTAGGTGGGCCAAAATTATCTCTAACGTCTAACGCAGCATCTAAACGTATGACTGCATATCTTTTCTCTTTTAATTTTCAATTTTTTGTATCAGAATAAGCAATATTTTTTTGAGGTCGACAGGGTAAAGTCATGTGTTACATATAACTGTCTTTTTTGCAGCACTAGATTAGGGGATTCAGGCTTCTTTTGTACACACTCAGAAAATGTTCGATTTTGGAACTAAACTATAGAGTAGGAAGAAGGAAGGAGTTGCCAATACAGAACAGAGGACCTGCATCACATACCCTGGGCTGGAAAATTCATCCTTAATTGTGTCTAGAGTTTCTGAATAAAAAAGAAACAGCAACATTCTTGCCTCTGCAGAGCTCCTGCCTTAGAGACTCACAGAGTCGTGGACATTGAAGGAAATCCAAAGGTCATTTAGCTCAGTCTCTCATTTTAGGAGGCCTCAGTTTCTTTAACTTCCAATGCAGGATTCTTTCCTCTGCATGCAATGGTGGAAAGGTCAAGAGTTCATAGCATAGGTGTGGCCCTACCTTCAAATTCCGCTCAGAGGCCAGGAACCTGCCTCACATAGCTAGGTAAGTAAAAGGCACAAAGAGGGGTCTCAGAGACCCTCCACGGCTTGGGGGAGTGGGGAAAAATGACAAGGCCAACCAACTTTTCTCTCCCTACACCCTCTCCAAAACCACAGTCAGGGATTTTGCCCCCTGCCTTTGTCCTTTGTCCTTCTGTTTTTACCAGTTATTAATTCACAATTTAAAGGTAGACAAATGGCCATGACCACCCCTCCTGCTACTGCTTGCAGAGTTTAGAGTTCAGTGCAAACAAAGGTGAGGCAACATGAGAAACTGAGAGGACGTGTTCCCCCAAAGCACAAGAGAGTTGCAAAGTTGTTTATTCACAGAAGCACTAAAACCAAAGAAAAGTATGTGTTTTATTTAATCAAAGGCATGTCATTTGAAAGCCAAGTTTCCCAGGGTAAATTATGTCCATTCCTATTACCAATAAAATGTATCTACCCTTTAATTAAGTCATCTGCAGCACATGAAGTAATGAGACACTGAATATTCCAAAAACATTACAAATGTTTTGTAATCACTGGATCCTAAAAACAGCTCCATAAGCAATCAAATGCACTAAAAAAGAGAAATAATCTTCCATTTTCATAAAAATTTATAACTGCATAGAAAGGTGACTGGGAGAAGAATATTTGTCAAAACAGTTTACCTCAGGGTTGTATAATTTTGGCTGAGTTTTATTTTCTCTTTAAGCTTTCTGGGTATGGCTTACATAGTCTAAGTAAAATTTATCATTGTAATTTAAAAAAGAAAAAGGTAGTTTTGTTCAGACATATTAATACAGAGCTACCTTTCAAGTATCCATAGAATCTTTAGGCTGGTGGTTTATGGCAAGTGCCTCCATCTCCCCGTCTATTTCAATCTTTCCTTAAACCTCCATTATCTGGTTCCTCTTCAATCCTACTTTGATGGGACTTTCTTATGGATACTACCAATAATTTTCATTTTTAAATGCCCGATGTTATTTTATGTTCCTAAACTTCTGAATTCCTATAGTTCAGAAACCAGCTGGCCATGTATTCCTTGAATATTTCTTCCCATGATTTTCAATTACACTACCATTTCTCTTTCTCCATCCTATGTGAACATTCCTTCTCTGTGCTATCACTGCATGGTAGCTGTATTTTTTTCCTTTCTCTTCACTCTCTTCTTTGGCGAGCCGATTGGCTTCACTGATTCTAACCACTCCAAATGCTACCACATGGAAATTGAGAGTCTGCTGGGTGCCAGACGTTGTGTTCAGATGTGGATTCATCACAGATAAGATACAGCATCCTCAGGGAACTCATAAAATGAAGAGAATATTAAATTATGCAACTCACTAAGTTTAAAGGTAGAATCAAACAGAGAGACGCAATGAAAGAGTATCATTCAGCCTAGAAAGTGGGAAAAGACTTCCTCAAAGCAATGTTCAGTGGTTTCAGACACAGTACAGTGCGAGCCTAGGCACAAAGACATGAGACAGCACAAGGTGCATGGGGACCTGTGAGCAGCCTGATGTCCATGGACAAGCCTGCAAAGAAGGAATGCTGTAATGGTTAATATTGAGTGTCAACTTGATTGGATTGACGGATGCAAAGTATTGATCCTGGGTGTGTCTGTGAGGGTGTTGCCCAAGGAGATTAACATTTCAGTCAGTGGGCTGGGAGAGGCAGACCCCCCCTCAGCCTGGATGGGCACCATCTAATTAGCTGCCAGCATAAAAGCAGGCATGGAAAGAGCAAACTGGCTGAGTCTTCTGTCCTCCATCTTTCTCCCATGCTGATGCTTCCTGCCCTTGAGCCTCAGACTCCAAGTTCTTCAGCTTTTGAACTTTTGGCCTTACATTTGGTTTGCCAGGGTCTCTCGAGCCTTCAGCCACAGACTGAAGGCTGCACTGCTTTTGACGTTTTGGGACTCGGACTGGCTTCCTGGCTCCTCAGCTTGCAGACAGCCTATTGTGATACTTCATCTTGTGATTGTGTGAGTCAATTCTCCTAACAAACTCCCCTTCACATATTCATCTATTCTATTAGTTCTGTCCCTTTAGAGAACCCTAATACAAATGCCCATAAAGGGCAAACAATGGAGGGCCTTGTAGAATGTGCCAGTGCTATGGACTGAATTGTGTCCCATTCATATGTTGAGGCCCTAAGCCACTAGGTGACGGTGTTTGGAGATGAGACCTTAAAGAAAGCAATTAAGGTTAAATAAATGAGGATAAGGGTAGGGCCCTGATCTGATGGGATTTGTATCCTTAGAAGAAGAGATAGTAGAGAGCTTGCTTGCTCCTGTGCGCTCTCTCTCTCTCGCACACGCTCTCTCTCTGCCATGTGAGGACACAAGGAGGAGGTGGCCATCTGCAAGTCAGGAAGACAGTCCTCATCAGAACATGACCATATTGGCATCTGATCTTGTATTTCCAGCCTCCAGAACTGTGAGAAAATTAATTTATGTTGCTTAAGGCACCCAGTCTGTGGTATTTTGTTCTGACAGCCTGAGCTGACTAATCAAGCCAGGCAGTCTGGACTTGATCTTGCAGACCAGGAATTCTCCACAGGCGAAGTACTGCTGTCACGAGCAGTTTGGAAATTTGAGAGAGGGTTGTTGTTGTTGTTTTGGCTGTCACAAAAATTTCCAGGTGCTATCGCCATTTACTGGGTAGAGGTCCATGGTGCTAGATGTCTTTCCCTTCATGGGACATCCTCATGCAAAGAAGAAATGTCCCACCTTGGCCAGACATTTATATAGGTGAAAAACCTGTTTATCATTAACTGGGTCCAGAACAAAACTTTATGTACAAAAATACCAAGTTTTTTTTATAATTTATTATACACTGAAGTTTTCAGGTATATCACCATTCTGTAAATTGAAGGAAAAGTTTTTTGTTTGTTTGTTTGTTTGTTTTTGTAAGTTGAACCTTGTTTAATGTACTAGAAAATACTTTTTTTTTTCTTTTTTTTTTTTGAGATCTTGCTGTGTCACCCAGGCTGGAGTGCAGTGGCACAATCTCAGCTCACTGCAACCTTCTGCTTCCTGGGTTCAAGCAATTCTCCTGCCTCAGCCTCTTGAGTAGCTGGGATTACAGGCGCGTGCTACCACGTCCAGCTAATTTTTGTATTTTTAGTAGAGATAGAGTTTCACCATGTTGGTCAGGCTGGTTTCAAACTCCTGACCTCATGATCTGCCTGCCTCGGCCTCCCAAAGTGCTGGGATTACAGGCATGAGCCACCACATCCAGCCGGAATGACTATTATTTAAAGAAAAAATGTGTGGAATGTTTTCTGTAAGGTTAGCATACAGTTCTTAATATATCTGTTTTTCAGTTTTTTCCGTTATTGTCAAATACACATAACGTAAACATTACCATCTTAATTTTCAAGTATACATTCGGTAACATTCAATACAGTACATTCACAATGTGGAGCAATCATCATTAACATCTGTCACTAGAACTCTTTTCATCTTGCGAAAATGAAACTCCGTACCCACTAAACTCCTCATTCTCCCTTTCTTTCAGCCTTTAGCAACCACCATTCCACTTTGTTTCTACGATTTTGAGTACTCTAAGTATCTCACATAGGTTAAATCATACAAATTTGTCTTTTTGTAATTGGTATATTTATTTTAGTATAATGTCCTCAACGTTCACCTACATTGTAGCATATGTCAGAAATTTCTTTCTTAAGGCTGAATAATATTCTGTTGTATGTATATATCACATTTTGCTTATCTATTCATCCATCAGTGGACACACGGCTTGGTTCACATTTTAGCTATTGTGTATAATGCTGCTGTGAACATGGGCATACACACATTCCTTTAAGACCTTGCTTTCAGTGCTTTTGGTATATACCCAAAAGTGAAATTGCTAGATCATATAGTAATTCTATTTTTAAGTTTTTGAGGAATCACTATACTGTTTTCCATAGAGGCTCAACTATTTCACATTTTCACCAACAGTACACAGAGATTCCTATTTCTCCATATCCTTGCCAACATGTGTACATATGTTATTTTCCTTTTTTTTTTTTTTTGGAGACAGAGTCTTGCTCTGTTTCCCAGGCTGGGGTGCAATGGCATGATCTCTGCTCACTGCAACCACTGCCTCCCAGGTTCAAGCAATTCTCTTGCCTCAGCCTCCTGAGTAGCTGGGATTACAGGTATGCACCACCATGCCCAGCTAATTTTTGCATTTTTAGTAGAGATGAGGTTTCACCATGTTGACCATGCTGGTCTTGAACTCCTGACCTCAGTGATCTGCCTGCCTCGGCCTCCCAAGGTGTGGGATTACAGGCCTGAGCCACTGTGCCTGGTCTCTTTTATTTATTTATTTAGTTTTTCAATAGTGGTCTTCCTAATGGGTATGAGGTGGTATCCTATTGTAATTTTGATTTGCATTTCCCCAATGATTGGTAGGATGTTAAGCATCTTTTCATATGCTTATTGGTCAATTGTATATCTTCCTTGGAGAAATGTCCATTAAAAACCTTTGCCGATTTTTGAATTGAGTGTTCTATTGTTCTTCTTGAGTTTTAGGAGTTCATTATATACTCTGGATATTAATCTTTTATAAAATATATAATTTGCAAATATTCTCTCCCATTCTATAGTTGTCTTTTTACTCTGTTGATACTGTCTTTTGATGCACAAAGGGTTTTACTTTTCATGAAATTCAATTGGTCTCTTTTTTCTATTGTTGCCTTTGCCTTTGGTAGTCTTCTCCAAGACATCATTGTCAAATCTATGTCTCAAAGATTTTGCCCTATGTTTCCTTCAATAAGTTTTATAGTTTGGGGTATTATATTTAGATCTTTGATTTGTTTTGATTTAATTTTTGTACATGATGTTAAGTAGCTTTACTCTTTTGTGTGTGGACTGACAGTTTTCCTAGCACCATATGTTGAAAAGACTGTCTTTTCCCATTAAATGGTCTTGTTTTTTTTGTTCAAAATAATTTGATCACATATGCAAGAGTTTATTTCTGGGCTTATTATTTTATTTCATTGGTCTATATATCTGTCTTTATACTAGTACCACCCTGTTTTGATTACTATAGCTTTGTAGTAAGTTTTTGAAATCAGGAAGTGTGAGTCCTCCAGCTTTATTGTTCTTTTTCAAGATTGTTTTGTCTATTCAGCGTCCAGTGAGATTCCATTTGAATTTTAGGGTGGGTTTTTCTATTTCTGCAAACAAAGTCCTTGGGAGTGTGATAGGCATTGCACCGAATCTGTATATTGCTTTGGGTAGTATTGGCATCTTAACAATAAATCTTCCAATGAGATATGTTTCCATTTATTTATTTGTTTTGCTTTCTCTCTCTCTCCTCTCTCTTTCTTTGTTTTTGAGACAGAGTTTTATTTTGTCACCCGGGCTGGAGTGCAATGGTGCAATCATGGCTCACCACAGCCTCAACTTTCCAGTTCAAGCAATCCTCCTGCTTCAGCCTCTCAAGTAGCTGGGACTGCAGCTGTGGGCCACCACCACACATCTGGCTCATTTTTATTTTTTATGTTTGTTGAGATATGATCTGCCTATGTTGCCCAGCTGGTTTCAAACCCCTAGGCTCAAGTGATCCTCCCACCTTGGCCTCCCAAAGTGCTAGGATAACAAAGGCCACCACACCTGGCCTGTGTCCATTTATTTATGTCTTTATTTCAGCAATATTTTGTAGTTTGCATTTTACAAGTCCTTCACTCCTTGATCAAATTAATTCCTAAGTATTTATGCTATTGTAAATGGAAATTTTATAATTCCCTTTTCATGTCATTCATTATTAGTGTATAGAAATCCAACCAACGTTTACATCTTGACTTTGCACCCTGCCGCTTTGCTAAATTCATTTATCAACTCCAACAAGACTAGATTTGTGTATGAAATCTTTAGGATCATCTGTGATCAAAAATATTTTTTTAATGTCCAAACATTATTTACAATTTCAGAAAATCATGTTGCCACAATAAAACCACTCTTGGTGTTTGTTTTTCCAATATGTGTGCCTCTATCAGTCAGCATATGTAACTGTCACATGCATAATGACTCAACATGCGGGTATAAGAATCTGTTTACTTTATTATGTCTTCTATTGCTTTTGTGTCTAGGCATTTACTAAAGAGAAATATATTATTTTACTATGATACTTTTATTATTTTCATAATCCAGCTAGAAAAAAATTCTGGTATTTCATTTTGTTTTGTTTTATTTTAAATATCTGTAGGCAGATTACACTCATGAATTTTATTTCAGAATAATAAAAAGAGCACTATTAATAAATATTTTCTATAAAGATGGGAGTATTGAGAACTACTGCTGTAGAATATAGGAAGCTAGTGAAGAATTTTAAGCCAAAGATTTCTCTAAATAAGTTCAGAGTGTTCTTAACATTTTCCTTTCTTCCAAAGAGCTCAGAGGTGGGCAAGACACAAGAGTCCCCATTTTCACCTTCCTCCCACCCCTGGGTACTGTCACCACAGGAAACCTTTCCAAGATTTCTTTCCATTCTTAATCCAGTGAGAGTCACTGGATTAAGCCTTTAGGCTTGATGGCTAATGGCATATTTTAAACTTAGGGAGAGATCTCCACCCATGTCAATACTGCTTTAGACAACCACATCAAAACTCTGCTCCCTGCTACTGCCAATCTCAGAGGAAAATCTTGGTGATCTGAGGAACCTCTGTTGCTTCTCTTGAGGATGTACTTATTTCAGGATAAACCAAGTTCTGGGATCATAGGAGCCAGGAGCATGTGTAGCCAACTTGGTTTTGTGTTTGGCAAGGATAACAAAGTAATCAGAGTATCTTTCAGCTACACTAAGTAATTTCCCTGATTCCCAAACTTTTGGGTCAATTCATGGAGTGCCATTCAGATTTTTTGTTTGTTTGTTTCATTTAATTTTTTAAAGGTGATAAATGGTTTTGCAGACTTGCCTTGTTTAGTATGAGTACACTGTGTGTTGTGGAAGCTGTGATGCATTGCCCAGATTGCCCTTCAGGAATGAAGGATTTATTAAGGATTTATTAAGCATGGCTGCTGGGTGTGCTATTAAAAACAGCCTTCAGCTGTCAGCCTCCTTCAGGGTTTGTTTCAACTGAAGACAGCAGCCTAGTCCAGTGCCATACCTCCTTTCTGGGGTTGCCACCATTCATCGCAGGGGAGCTGTAAAGTCCTGCCTAGCTTCTTCTCCCCAACTTAGGACGTATCTAAAGGATTATTCCCTATTCAGAATAAACAAGAGGATCACCCGAGGCTTCTACTGAAATGTATTGCAAATCGACTTCTTTGACTGATCTTGCTCCTTCCCTTTCCTTCCTGCTCTTGATCTCGACCACTACCTAATAACATCCTATATGCTAATCTTGGTATCAGAGTCTGCTCCACAGAAACAACAAATCTTAGTAGTTGATGCCAGGAGTACTCTGAGAAAGCAGATGCTGGGATGTAATTTTGGAGCTGGACCCACTATTATTCTGTTGACAATGGGATACATCCTAAAAGAGCTATAGGATTTAGCCAGTGCATGGTGGCATGAACCAGCACAGTATACATTGGTTGGAATTTTTAGGGTATTGATCAAGGGAAGAGTAGAATAAGGTTGGAAAAGGGAGAGGTTATCAATTTGGAATTACATTCTTGGGATACAGTGTTTAACACCCTGGGAATGGTACACACTGGTTACTAGAATGGCCCCTAAAAGCATGGGAAAAGTGACGGCTCACTCTAAGTGACAAAATTACCATTGCTGATATTGAACTAAGATATTGAAAGGCTCAGAGAAATGGGCATGTTGGAGTAAATATACTATAAGGCAGAAAGCCCACAAGAAGACTATGTTCCACAGGAAGGAGTGGAGAATGCACTACTAATTTAAGCAAAAGATGAAAATGGAACAAGCACTCAGAAGCCCAGTTGGTGGGGGGCAGAGCAAGAGGGCCGAATAGGAACAGCTCCAGTCTCCAACTCCCAGCGCAAGCGACACAGAAGACCAGTGATTTCTGCATTTTCAACTGAGGTACTGGGTTCATCTCACTAGGGAGTGCCAGACAATCGGTGCTGGTCAGCTGCTGCACCCCGACCAGTGAGAGCTGAAGCAGGGCAAGGCAGAGCCTCACCTGGGAAGCACAAGGGGAAAGAGAATCCTTTTTCCTAGCCAGGGGAACTGAGACACACAACACCTGGAAAATTGGGTAACTCCCACTCCAATACTGCGCTTTAAGCAAACAGGCACACCAGGAGATTATATCCCACACCTGGCTGGGAGGGTCCCATGCCCACAGAGCCTCCCTCATTGCTAGCACAGCAGTCTGCAATCTAACCGCAAGGCAGCAGCGAGGCTGGGGGAGGGGCACCCACCATTGCTGAGGCTTAAGTAGGTAAACAAAGCTGCTGGGAAGCTCGAACTGGGTGGAGCTCACAGCAGCTCAAGGAAACCTGCCTGTCTCTGTAGACTCCACCTCTGGGGACAGGGCACAGCTAAACAACAACAAAAGCAGCAGAAACCTTTGCAGATGCAAACGACTCTGTCTGACAGCTTTGAAGAGAGCAGGGGATCTCCCAACACGGAGGTTGAGATCTGAGAAGGGACAGACTGCCTGCTCAAGTGGGTCCCTGACCCCTGAGTAGCCTAACTGGGAGACAGACCCCACTAGGGGCAGTCTGACACCCCACACCTCACAGGGTGGAGTACACCCCTGAGAGGAAGCCTCCAAAGCAAGAATCAGACAGGTACACTCGCTGTTCAGCAATATTCTATCTTCAGCAGCCTCTGCTGCTGACACCCAGGCAAACAAGGTCTGGAGTGGACCACAAGCAATCTCTAACAGACCTACAGCTGAGGGTCCTGACTGTTAGAAGGAAAACTATCAAACAGGAAGGACACCCACACCAAAACCCCATCAGTATGTCACCATCATCATCAAAGACCAGAGGCAGATAAAACCACAAAGATGGGGAAAAAGCAGGGCAGAAAAGCTGGAAATTCAAAAAATAAGAGCGCATCTCCCCTGGCAAAGGAACACAGCTCATCGCCAGCAACGGATCAGAGCTTGACGGAGAATGACTATGACGAGATGAGAGAAGAAGGCTTCAGTCCATCAAACTTCTCAGAGCTAAAGGAGGAATTATGTACTCAGCGCAAAGAAACTAAAAATCTTGAAAAAAAAAAGTGGAAGAATTGATGGCTAGAGTAATTAATGCAGAGAAGGTCATAAACGAAATGAAAAAGATGAAAACCATGACACAAGAAATACGTGACAAATGCACAAGCTTCAGTAACTGACTCGATCAACTGGAAGAAAGAGTATCAGCGTTTGAGGATCAAATGAATGAAATGAAGCGAGAAGAGAAACCAAGAGAAAAAAGAAGAAAAAGAAATGAACAAAGCCTGCAAGAAGTATGGGATTATGTAAAAAGACCAAATCTACGTCTGATTGGGGTGCCTGAAAGTGAGGGGGAAAATGGAACCAAGTTGGAAAACACTCTTCAGGATATCATCCAGGAGAACTTCCCCAACCTAGTAGGGCAGGCCAACATTCAAATCCAGGAAATACAGAGAACACCACAAAGATACTCCTCAAGAAGAGCAACTCCAAGACACATAATTGCTAGATTCACCAAAGTTGAAATGAAGGAAAAAATCTTAAGGGCAGCCAGAGAGAAAGATCGGGTTACCCACAAAGGGAAGCCCATCAGACTAACAGCAGATCTCTCGGCAGAAACTCTCCAAGCCAGAAGAGAGTGGGGGCCAATATTCAACATTCTTAAAGAAAAGAATTTTAAACCCAGAATTTCATATCCAGCCAAACTAAGTTTCTTAAGTGAAGCAGAAATAAAATCTTTTACAGATAAGCAAATGCTTAGAGATTTTGTCACCACTAGGCCTGCCTTACAAGAGACCCTGAAGGAAGCACTAAACATGGAAAGGAACAACCGGTACCAGCCATTGCAAAAACATGCCAAAATGTAAAGACCATCGAGGCTAGGAAGAAACTGCATCAACTAATGAGCAAAATAACCAGTTAATATCATAATGGCAGGATCAAGTTCATACATAACAATATTAACCTTAAATGTAAATGGACTAAATGCTCCAATTAAAAGACACAGACTGGCAAACTGGATAAAGAGTCAAGACCCATCAGTCTGCTGTATTCAGGAGACCCATCTCACACGCAGAGACATACATAGGCTCAAAATAAAGGGATGGAGGAAGATTTACCAAGCAAATGGAGAACAAAAAAAAAGCAGGGGTTGCAATACTAGTCTCTGATAAAACAGATTTTAAACCACCAAAGATCAAAAGAGACAAAGAAGGCCATTACATAATGGTAAAGGGATCAATTCAACAGGAAGAGCTAACTATCCTAAATATATATGCACCCAATACAGGAGCACCCAGATTCATAAAGCAAGTCCTTAGAGACTTACAAAGAGACTTAGACTCCCATACAATAATAATGGGAGACTTCAACACTCCACTGTCAACATTAGACAGATCAACGAGACAGAAAGTTAACAAGGATATCCAGGAATTGAACTCATCTCTGCAGCAAGCAGACCTAATAGACATCTACAGAACTCTCCACCCCAAATCAACAGAATATACATTCTTCTCAGCACCACATCACACTTATTCCAAAATTGGCCACATAATTGGAAGTAAAGCACTCCTCAGCAAATGTACAAGAACAGAAATTATAACAAACTGTCTCTCAGACCACAGTGCAATCAAACTAGAACTCAGGACTAAGAAACTCAATCAAAACCGCTCAACTACATGGAAACTGAACAACCTGCTCCTGAATGACTACTGGGTACATAACGAAATGAAGGCAGAAATAAAGATGTTCTTTGAAACCAATGAAAACAAAGATACAACATACCAGAATCTCTGGGACACATTTAAAGCAGTGTGTAGAGGGAAATTTATAGCACTAAATACCCACAAGAGAAAGCAGGAAAGATCTAAAATTGACACTCTAACATCACAATTAAAAGAACTAGAGAAGCAAGAGCAAACACATTCAAAAGCTAGCAGAAGGCAAGAAATAACTAAGATCAGAGCAGAACTGAAGGAGATAGAGACACAAAAAACCCTCCAAAAAATCAATGAATTCAGGAGTTGGTTTTTTGAAAAGATCAACAAAATCGACAGATCACTAGCAAGACTAATAAAGAAGAAAAGAGAGAAGAATCAAATTGATGCAATAAAAAATGATAAAGGGGATATCACCACCGACCCCACAGAAATAAAAACTACCATCGGAGAATACTATAAACATCTCTACACAAATAAACTAGAAAATCTAGAAGAAATGGATAATTTCCTGGACACGTACACTTTTCCAAGACTAAACCAGGAAGAAGTTGAATCCCTGAATAGACCAATAGCAGGCTCTGAAATTGAGGCAATAATTAATAGCCTACCAACCAAAAAAAGTCCAGGACCAGATGGATTCACAGCTGAATTCTACCAGAGGTACAAGGAGGAGCTGGTACCATTCCTTCTGAAACTATTCCAATCAATAGAAAAAGAGGGACTCCTCCCTAACTCATTTTATGAGGCCAACATCATCCTGATACCAATGCCTGGCAGAGACACAACAAAAAAAGAAAATTTTAGACCAATATCCCTGATGAACATCGAAGCAAAAATCCTCAATAAAATACTGGCAAACCGGATTCAGCAGCACATCAAAAAGCTTATCCACCATGATCAAGTGGGCTTCATCCCTGGGATGCAAGGCTGGTTCAACATTCACAAATCAATAAACATAATCCAGCATATAAACAGAACCAAAGACAAGAACCACATGATTATCTCAATAGATGCAGAAAAGGCTTTTGACAAAATTCAACAGCCCTTCATGCTAAAAACTCTCAATAAATTCGGTATTGATGGAACGTACCTCAAAATAATAAGAGCTATTTATGACAAACCCACAGCCAATATCATACTGAATGGGCAAAAACTGGAAAAATTCCCTTTGAAAACTGGCACAAGACAGGCATTCCCTCTCTCACCACTCCTATTCAACATAGTGTTGGAAGTTCTGGCTAGGGCAATCAGGCAAGAGAAAGAAATCAAGGGTATTCAGTTAGGAAAAGAAGAAGTCAAATTGTCCCTGTTTGCAGATGACATGATTGTATATTTAGAAAACCCCATCATATCAGTCCAAAATCTCCTTAAGCTGATAAGCAACTTCCGCAAAGTCTCAGGATACAAAATTAATGTGCAAAAATCACAAGCATTCTTATACACCAGTGACAGACAAACAGAGAGCCAAATGATGAATGAACTTCCATTCACAATTGCTTCAAAGAAAATGAAATACCTAGGAATCCAACTTACAAGGGATGTAAAGGACCTCTTCAAGGAGAACTACAAACCACTGCTCAGTGAAATAAAAGAGGACACAAACAAATGGAAGAACATACCATGCTCATGGATAGGAAGAATCAATATCGTGAAAATGGCCATACTGCCCAAGGTTATTTATAGATTCGATGCCATCCCCATCAAGCTACCAATGAGTTTCTTCACAGAATTGGAAAAAAACTGCTTTAAAGTTCATATGGAACCAAAAAAGAGCCCGCATCTCCAAGACAATCCTAAGTCAAAAGAACAAAGCTGGAGGCATCACACTACCTGACTTCAAACTATAGTACAAGGCTACAGTAACCAAAACAGCATGGTACTGGTACCAAAACAGAGATATAGACCAATGGAACAGAACAGAGTCCTCAGAAATAATACTACACATCTACAGCCATCTGATCTTTGACAAACCTGAGAGAAACAAGAAATGGGGAAAGGATTCCCTATTTAATAAATGGTGCTGGCAAAATTGGCTAGCCATAAGTAGAAAGCTGAAACTGGATCCTTTCCTTACTCCTTATACGAAAAGTAATTCAAGATGGATTAGAGACTTAAATGTTAGACTTGATACCATAAAAACCCTCGAGGAAAACCTAGGTAGTACCATTCAGGACATAGGCATGGGCAAAGACTTCATGTCTAAAACACCAAAAGCAACGGCAGCAAAAGCCAAAATTGACAAATGGGATCTCATTAAACTAAAAAGCTTCTGCACAGCAAAAGAAACTACCATCAGAGTGAATAGGCAACCTACAGAATGGGAGAAAATGTTTGCAATCTACTCATCTGACAAAGGGCTAATAGCCAGAACCTACAAAGAACTCAAACAAATTTACAAGAAAAAAACAAACCACCCCATCAAAAAGTGGGCAAAGGATATGAACAGACATGTCTCAAAAGAAGACATTCATACAGCCAACAGACACATGAAAAAATGCTCATCATCACTGGCCATCAGAGAAATGCAAATCAAAACCACAATGAGATACCATCTCACACCAGTTAGAATGGCAATCATTAAAAAGTCAGGACACAACAGGTGCTGGAGAGGATGTGGAGAAATAGGAACACTTTTACACTGTTGGTGGGATTATAAACTAGTTCAACCATTATGGAAAACAGTATGGCAATTCCTCAAGGATCTAGAACTAGATGTACCATATGACCCGGCCATCCCATTACTGGGTATATACCCAAAGGATTATAAATCATGCTGCTATAAAGACACATGCACACGTATGTTTATTGCGGCACTATTCACAATAGCAAAGACTTGGAATCAACCCAAATGTCCATCAGTGACAGACTGGATTAAGAAAATGTGGCACATATACACCATGGAATACTATGCAGCCATCAAAAAGGATGAGTTTGTGCCCTTTGTAGGGACATGGATGCAGCTGGAAACCATCATTCTTAGCAAACTATCACAAGAACAGAAAACCAAACACCGCATGTTCTCACTCATAGGTGGGAACTGAACAATGAGATCACTTGGACTCGGGAAGGGGGACATCACACACCGGGGCCTATCATGGGGAGGGGGGAGGGGGGAGGGATTGCATTGGGAGTTATACCTGATGTAAATGACGAGTTGATGGGTGCTGACAAGTTGAAGGGTGCAGCACAGCAACATGGCAGAAGTATACATATGTAACAAACCTGCACGTTATGCACATGTACACTAGAACTTAAAGTATAATTTAAAAAAAAAAAAAAAGGTAGGACAATGCAAAGTTTAGGGGGTTTTGCTAATGGAAATTTTAATAAATGCATCTTCTTATTGAAATCTCAAGGCAATGGTTGTCGGGTTCTGGGCTGAACGTGTTTCCATTCCACTGGTCAGGCTGTATTACTTTCTTGGGGAAAAAATTAAACAAAGGTCTTTTCACTTAAAGAAAAAATGAAAAAAACCTACTGTTGATGTTCTTTTCTCTTAATGCTCTCATTTTCATTCCATGTAAATAGACTAAAAATCACAAATGACTCATTTTATCAATAATTAACTTTTCATCTAAGTCTCAAACATCATTTTCACGTTAGCCATTTTGTTGTATGCAGTCAGATGATTCAATTTTTGCCTTGTAGTTTTTCGATTGTAAGTATTCAGCCTTGAAAAAAAAATCACCATGTAGGCAAACATTCGTAACACACTCTTCTATAAAGTTGGCAACGACTTAATTCATGTGGACAGATTCTTGCCCTTTATTATAGTGTCTTTTTCCTCATTAAAGGAAAATAGATATTAAGATTTTGAAAATACATAAACGGTTTCACTCATTGTCATATTTAGGCAAGAATCTGAGTTACTTCCTATTTGACATCTGACCAAAATTTTTCATTTTAAAATTATTTTATTTTACACTAATGACAACTGTATGTATTATATATTTATGGAGTATAATGTGATGTTTTAATATATGTTTTTAAAGAAACCCTCTTAATAGTATTTACCATTTTGCTACCCTAATAAACAAACTGCTACAATAAAAAAAAAAAAAAAAAAAAAAAAAGAAGCCCAGTTGGTGACGTCTCTCCGTAGGTCAGAAGGATGGTAGGAGATACCATCAGAGAACCAGGTTCAACATAAAGTGAATGACAAGACCCTGGGACAACATAGAGCAAGTGGCACCATTTACCAACAGAATCCAAATGGATGCATGATTGTAATGAGTAGCAAGAAGAGAAGAGGAGAGGTACTAAACAGCAGGCAGTTATGGCTACAGTTTAAAAAGCATGGTGTTCCCAATGACAAAAGAAATCAAGGATGGGTAATCAAGAAATTGGACAGTTATTTGATTTTCAGATATGAAGCTGTTCTTAGACCCAGAATACACAGACCGAAGAAAAGGCCAAATTTCTAGAAGGAAGGATTTGCAACAGCATAATAAATGTAGGCAACAATAATTCTATAGTCCTTCCTCCCAAACTCAGCCATTTACTAAAGTAAAGGTACTCGGGGAAAGGAAAATTCAGAGATACTTTGAGAACTTTTGGATGCAAGGTCTGAGTTGACACTGATATCTGGTAACCTGAAGTGCCTTTATGGGCCCTGGCTAGAGGAGGGGCAGGTAGGCCGCAAGTAATAAAGGGAGATATGGCTTCCAGTGGGCTTACTGGATCCACGGACTATCCTTTGGCCATTTCTCTGGTCTCAAATGCATAACTAAAATAAACAAATTGGGCTGGGTGTGGTGGATCACGCCCTTAATACCAGCAGTTTGGGAGGCCAAGGCAGGTGGATCACCGGAGTTCAGGAGTTCAAGACCAGCCTGGCTAACATGGTGAAACCCCATTTCTACTAAAAATACAAAAATTAGCTGGGCGTGGTGGCATGTGCCTGTAATCCCAGCTACTTGGGAGGCTGAGGTGGGAGAATCACTTTAACCTGGGAAGTGGCGGTTGCAGTGAGATGAGATCGTGCCACTGTACTCCAGGCTGAGTGACACAGCAGACTCCACCTCAAAATAAATAAATAAATAAATAAATAAATAAATAAATAAATAAATAAATATTTTAAAATGAACAAATTGGCAGTTGGCAGAAGCCGTACTGGTTCCCTGGCCCATGGAGTAAAAGTGATCGTAGTGAGAAAGGCCAAGTAGAAGCCTCTGAAAGTATAGTCCCTCAAACCAAAAGAGTAAATCGAAAGCAATGTCAAATACGGGGGTTATCACAGAAATCAGTTGTCTCAGTCTGCTTCCTGTTGCTATAGCAGAATTTCATGTTGGGTGATCTATAAGGAAAAGTTTATTTAGTTCATGGTTCTGGAGGCTATGAAGTCCAAGATCAGGGCACCAGCATCTGGTGAGGGGCTTCTAGCTATATCATAACATGGCAGAGGGTATCATATGGTAACAGGTCAAGAGTGTGCATGTCAGCTCAAGTCTCTCTTCTTCTTATAAAGCCACCAGTCTCATCATGATGGCCCACCCAGATGACCTTATCTAATTCTAATTACTTTCCAAAGACCAACCTCCATTCAATACATTCTTTTGGGGATTAAGTTTCCAACGCATAAAATCTAGGAAACATACTCAAACCACAGCACCAATGCTACCCCTAAAAGCTTAAAAGATGCAATGGTCATGGTTCCTATCATAAGCCTGCTTAATTCAAGAATCTGATTCCCCCAAAATAAGATATATCCTGGAGGATAACAGTAGACTACTATGAAACCTGCAAAACAGTAACCCCCATTGAAATTATTGTGCCAGTTATAGTATCTTTACCAGAGCAGATTAACACAAACCCAGGAACAGGTTAAGTTGCCATTGATTTGGTGAATGCATTGTTTTTCATCCCTATCATTAAATAAGTTCAGAATAAATTTGAATTCATTTGGATAAAGCCACAGTTTATATCTTTTGTCTTGTCTCAGGACTAGATAAACACTTCTGCATGGTGCAGAGACCTGGGTTTACTGGATGTCCTGCAGAACATCACATCAATGATATCATGCTAATTGTACCAAATGAGCACAAAGTGGAAGTACATCAGAGATGTTCATAAGATACATGCACTCTGGAGGGAAGGAGATAAAACATATAAGAATTCAGAGACATGCTACTATTTTAGATATCTAATAGTCTGGGGCATGCTGGAACGTCTTCTTCAAAACCACAAAATTAATAGACACATAACTGCCTATTTCACCCTCCACCCCCAAAAAGGAATGTCTGGTACACCTCTTTGCATTTTAAAGGTAGAAAACAACTCTTAATAACACAGCTTCAACTAACACATTGAATGAGACCACAGACTGCTAGATTTAAGAGGGGGTCTAGAACAGGAAAAGGCTCTTCATCAGTTCCAAGTTGCAAAGTAAGCAGATCTACTACTCTGATCATATGATCTCTAAGACATTATGTTATTAGAATTATAGCTGGTGGGAAAATACACTGGATTTTATGGCAATCTTGAATGAGGGAATCATCATGTAGATCTTGGATTCTGGAGCAAAGTCATGCCATCTGCAGTGTGAAATTATATACCTTTCACAGACAGCTTCAGGTGTGCAATGGGCCCTGTTAGAGACAAAGCACCAGTCCATGTCATAAGAACTACTCTCATGAGTATTGTCAAACCCATCAACCCTCTAAAGTCAAGTAGGCACAACACCAATCTTAATATTGTGGTGTCTCCACAATATTAGTATGAGTGGTGCCTCCAAGATAAAGGAAAAGTAGGACCAAAAAGAGAAATGCAAGCATCGTGAGCAAGTAGCCCAGATCCCCATGTCATCTACCGCTGTTGCACCTGTGCCTACCTCCGTTTATACCTATGAGGGAATCCCTTATGACCAGGAAATGAAGGAAAATAACAAGCTTAAACTTGGTCAGGTTAGGAATGTGAGTATAAGTCAAACACTACACTACAGCCTCAAGAGAGAAATTTTTATAATGGATAGAGCTTCTAGCAGTAGACCTGGCCATCTAATTTAAGTGGAAAGACAAGTAGCCTGAGGTTAGAATATATGCTTTACACATGGCCATACTTGCAATGCCAGATGGTTTGGTTCAGTCTTCAAGAGCCTGGAAATAAGAAAGTTTTAAGCTTGAGACAAGCAGACATATGGAAGTGGATATAAAGTATCTCATGTTAGTGTCTAGCAGGAAGTATCTCTTACTGAAGAGGCGCTAAGCTATCAGGTAATCAAAGTGACTTGACAGTAGGTATCAGCCAGATTCTGTCATGAGCCACCCCAAGGCTGTCATAACGGACACATGAATGGAGTAGCCATGTTGGTAATGATGAAAGCTATGTAAGAGCCCAATGGCATGAGGTCTCAAGGCTGAACTACTGCTTTTGTTAGCAACAGAGACCATGCTGGATCTCCAATGGATTGTGAGATATTTGGGTCTGGAGCCTAGAGAAGAAAGGTAGATGTATTGTATAGACTTGGTACTTACTGATATAGAGTTAGTATGCTTTTGGCATATGAGCAAGGGAAGAAAAGATGACCATGCCTAAGGAATAATAATAACTAAAGAGAAGGCAAAGAAGGAATAGTTCTAAAGGGAGTCTAATAAGATGCAGTTAGATAGGGAAAAAAAAAAACTGAAGAGTCAGGGGTAGGACAGCTTCATAAGAGAGAGTACAAAAATGCAGTAAGAAGGGGATTTGAAAATATTCATTCATTTTAGCACCAAAGAGCATATTAAAAATTTTATCTAGAGCAATTTCAAAGACTACTAAAGCATGGGGGAGTTAAATATGATTGAGAATTAAAGAAGGCAATATAAAGAGCATAAATTGAATTTTAAAGCATCATACTTGTCTGGGAAAAGAACAGATAAGGTGGTGCATAAAGAAGAAAGTAATGAAGGTTTGAAATAGCTGCTATGGAAAAATGAGAAAGAAAATCAACCATGTGCACAAAGATCATCAAGAAGTGCTGAATGCTGAAGCCAAGTAAAGGTTGAAGTCCCCAAATTTGCAGTGGCACTACTAGTCAATATGATTTATGTGCATTTTCTTTGGCAGAGATTGACTTCCAGGGGGACAGAGATGATAGTACACACCATCGGCCTGGCCTAAAAACTGGTATAAAAGTAAAGGTTTTCAGAGTAGGTGTAGAGGAAAAAATGGGGCAAGAATGTTCAGGGTCCTGGCAAGTCAGATTATAGTGTGATTCATTATGGTGGAAAGGAAGGAAGGAAAATAATGAGGAAGTGACTGTCTGGGAAGAAAAGTGAGGTTCCAGATGCCTAAGACCAAGGGCTTTGGGAGTTAGAGTGTAAGAGAGATGGAGGGATGAGAGGTTATAGACAGATGTTGATATGCCAGAATTTACACTTTCATAGGTCATTCGGTTCCAGCTGAGGGCAATGCCTACCTTGATGCAATAGTATATAGTGGAGTAGAGCCTTTTATGGATCACCAGTCTGGGTACTCAGTGCTGAAGTGCAGCAAATTTGAAAACTGTTACAACCAAGAAAGACAAGAGATGTTGAATAAGTCTCAGCATAGATACTGATGACACCCAGAGTGATGATAGTAATTGAGCTTTTAAAGCATCCTGGCAGCTAAGGTATAATAGGAAATCCGTCTGGTATTTAGCCCCTACCTTATTAATGAAGGAATCATACATATGTGAAGAGAAGTTGAATTCTAGAAGGAATACATTTGCTGAATAACTTTAAGTCTGACTCAGATGAAGGGGTTGGCATTGCTCCAGGGCAGCACATGAGCTCTGTAACGGACCAAAACAGTACCACTACCTCTCGCTGCTCCAAGACACCAGGAATGTGCTGATCTCCTTTTCTAACTAGCCAAAGTGCAAAACTGCCATTTTTCCTTAAGTCTCCCAAAGACAGCAGTAGCAGTGTGCCAATGGTATGTTAATCAGTGTGACTCCGATGTCACTGGAAGGTCCCATGCTGCTTGAGCCTTCCACATTCCATAGTCTGTGGAATTCAAAGCCTTTTAAAGTGTGTCTAATTCCCAGGTGGTTTTGGTTTCCTCAGCCTCCCTTACCTCTGAGATTTCCTACTCATCACCATTCTCCTATGCCATTTCAACCCCAGAGCAAAATTTAGTCCTTCTTGCAGTTTTTACTATTAAGATGACCACAAAATAATTCCTCAAACCATTCTTTCTAAAGACTCAAAACTTATAACTTACATCATGTTATAGATGGAAAATCAAGACATAGCAAGTAGAATGTCTTTCCAAGAGAACCAAGCAATAGCCTTAATAAAGCTTTATTTCATCAACCTTAGAGCTTCATGCTTCTAAACTCTAAAACTGTATCATGGTCATAACGATATCCAAACTTGTCAATATTTCCTTAATCACTTGGTAATTATATTAGTCTATTTTCACACTGCTGATAAAGACATACCTGAGACTGGGTAATTTACAAAGAAAAGGAGGTTTATTGGACTCACAGTTCCACATGACTGGCTGGGAAGGCCTCACAATCATGGTGGAAGGCAAAAGGCACGTCTTAACATGGTGGCAGACAAGAGAGAATGAGAGTCAAACAAAAAGGGCAACCCCTTATAAAACCATCAGATCTCATGAGACCTATTCACTCTCATGAGAACAGTGTGGTGGAAACTGCCCCCATGATTCAATTATCTCCCACCAGTTCCCCCCCACGTGGGAATTATGGGAGCTGCAATTCAAGATGAGATTTGGGTGGGGGACACAGCCAAACCACATCAGTAATGCAAACAAGTACTTCCTTCTCTGTATGCAGGAATTTTGTAAAACTGAAGGAATTTTGTTGAAAAACCAATAGATACAAAAATTTCTACTTCCATACATATAGAATTTTGTTACTAAGAGGACAGTTTGCAAGCCAGACACTTTCAGTCTTCTCTTGTCTGACCTGGGCAAATGGGAGAAGGGTAGACTGATGGTGCTAGATGTTGGCATGATAAAAATTACTCTGGGGCCAAAAGGACTTCACTACATAAGATAATTGTAAGTATTATCCTAAGAGAATTAAGCAGGGGGCAAATGAAAACCTGTCACAACCTGCTTCTTCCAGTTCTACAGCAGGAATTTTAGGACTTTGTGTTGCAGCAATGCTCCAATACAGTTTGCCTGGTGGCACACCGAGCTTCAAGAACAGTGGGTGTCTCCTCCTATCAAGCAGAATGGATATGCATATAAAGGATGCTATGATGAAGAGTAAATCTGTTAGCCAAGTGCACATTATTTCCAACTCCTGTCCTAACCAGATTCCCCCTAAACTAATCTGTGGTGCTTTTATTAATTTACGTAGGTGGATATTATTTGGCATATTATGAAACAGTTTATTGTACTTTTTAAACAGTCAATAACACGACATCTGATTCTTTTTAACAAAAAGTTTCTTCCCTTGAATATTTTCATTACTTTTGCCTGTGGATTATAACCAGTTGTTATTTCCATTGAAAAACCCTGCCTTTCTAGTTTCTGTTTCCACATAACTGGAGCCCAGTAGACTTAATTACATTTAAAAATGACTGAAGTTAAGTAGCTGAACTTTGCCTTAGCTTAAAGCTGCAAGTTTAATTGTTCCTTGATATGCATTAGCTACTAGTCAATCACTCAGCTGGCTCTATATCATACTGTAGGAGAGTTTTGGTGTTCACATTTAAAAATAATAATTATAATTGGACTAGGCCCAGAAGGGTACCCAACGGATTCTCAAATCATTGATTTTTGGATTAGGCTTTTACTTTGGCAACATGTGTACAAATAAGCAGAATGACTGAAATTAATTTATTGCATTCAAGAGACATCTGTAATTCTGCAGTTACTTGGTGAGAAAGAATTAAACAATTTCATCTTTGACCATTTCCCTTTTCATTCCAGCTAAACAAACCTCGGCTTGCTAAATTACTCAGATCCTCTCTTCCAGCTGATAGGAAAACAAAGGGCTTCATGAGTGAGGCTTTATATTTATAAATTTTAATTCATATAAAAACACAAGGATCACATTAAAGTGTCATGAAAGGGCAAATTAAATACAAAAGTTTAAAGACAAATTAAAGACTAATGCTTCCCACTTCAAGAGGATCATGGGTGTCTGTGCCAAAGTATTGCAGCACATGTCATGTGAGAGATCAGGAATTGAGCTCATCTCCCTACAGTTCTGAAATATGAAGGCTAGACTACAAGCTACTTCTGAACAACTCATGAATCCCGGGGAGCTAAATTCAATAGGACTTTATTTTGGATTTTTTTTCTCCTTTATTTTCATTTCTTTTTTTTAGAGGAAAACTGTGACTACAGAAATGAGAAAGATGCAACCCATTAAATTGACCTAGTACCCTCTGTCTCATTAGAACACTTTCAGCAAATCTGCAGGGTTGGCTGGTGGATGTATGCATCAGCTTCCTCAAAGTAACCAAAGGCCAGAGGGACTCAGAAAAAAATAAGGATAAATGACGTTTATCCTGTTTATCCTGCTCCAACAATTGACCAACTGAATGTTGGTAAGAGGTACTTACCATAGACTCAGAAAGCGGAGACTTGCTAAGGGCAATAAATGTTTTATTCCCAGGTGACTAACTGAGAAAATGTTCTCAGGTCCCAGTTATGTGCTATTGGAAAGCCTAAAGGAAGATAGGAAGGGAGGAGAAAAGAAGAAGATAAACCCAGTTGGTAGAAGAGTGGAGGAGGAGGGGAAGGGGGCCATTTAATAATGATGGTGGTATTGATAGAAATAGCACACAGCTTCAGAAGTCTCAGAGAATGCAGACACTATGGTCCTGATGGGAGTTTTCATCCTCACGTTTTACTGTCATTCGTTTACTCTGGTTGGGGTTGGTGGTGTGAAGATGGAAAGACATTTAAAATTCATTCTTTTCTTTCTACAAAATAAACTTTTTCTGCCTGGTATTGCCTTTAGAGTTTTGTGGAAGTAAATTCAATGGAATAGGTTCTATTTATTTAGTACCTTCTATTTATTTGTCCTTGCAACCCCCACAAGGGGTCTTGCCATCTGGATAAGGAAACTAAATCTCCAAGAACTAAAACTAAACCTCCAAGAAGTTAATAAGTTAAGAGATTTGCTCAAGTCAGACATGTAATAGAAAAGTAAAAACTTCCTCTAACCACAAAATTTAAAACCCTGAATATTTAACTCCTCAAAGAAATTATGCTTCGTTAAGTAAAATTCAACATTTAATTATATGAAAATGGCATTTTCTTCCTGATGTGCTTTAAAACTACATGGTTTCTATTCCCTACAGTGCTGTTTACTAGATGCATTTAAGACTTGGCTGACAGCAAAACGATGTAAAAGACAGACGTAGGGATGGAAAACAAATACTGTGATGTCTATTGGACATTGTTTTGGATAATATCATAATACTTTATTTGTACTTATATTTTATCTTCTGTTTAGCTTACATAGTTAAAAATATGAAGTAACATTGACTTATGGAGGAAAAAAATTATAGCCCATTTAGTTCTAGAAAGGATTCCAAGTGACTTGAATCATAGTTAGCTAAGCATTTCTATACTCCTTCATCTCTCCTAACTAGATTATCTAATCCTCAGGGCCAGAGGCTATCCCAACCATCTTTATTTCTCCGGCAGCACCCAGCAGTTCTTGATGTAGTAGTCAACCAACATTTGTTGAATTCATTTCTACTGAGATGACCTCACAGATGGAGTATCCAAAAAGAAGGGCTTCTACAGAAAAGAACTATATGGATTATCTCTCAAAAGAAATAGAATATTTCAGAATCAAGGCTATATGGAATGATTCTTTAATACTCTTGTGGATTCATGGATGACCCTTTTACATCTTTAAATATCAATAAGACATGTTGAATTTAAACATTCTATATTTTAAATTCCATATTTTATAAATATTTTCTTGGGCCAGAAATGGTCATCATTGTATTCTTACACTATAGTCGATATTATTATTTCTGCCTTCTTAAAAGGGAGCAAAACAGGCCAGTGCACTGAGGAGCAGGCGCATGGGCTGTTTTAATCTCTGGGTTCTTATTTAACCTATCAGTAATTTAGTGGGTGCTATTCGTTGTCTTTAGTTTCTGTTATTTTTACTCCTTTGTTGGCAGCTCGTGTTTATACTTTGAGAAAATAAAAAGGTTACTTCACATACTGGGGTTTTACCTGATTCTCGTATTATTTTTCACTTGCACAGCATAAGTGCAATCAAAAAGATGGCATTTAAAAAGCAATACTAAATTACATATACTTAAAGCTATATTCTCTGTGACAGTGTAAGGCACATAGATAATCAAAAAATAATGATGAATTAAGAGACTATCTTTAGAACTATTATTTGAAGCTGTAGTTCTGCAACTCACTTACTGTGTGACTTTGGACATGTTATATCACCCCTCCAGGTTTCGTTTTGCATCTGAAAAATGAAGAGATTAAAGTAAATGATATATAAGGACCACTGAAACTTTTGCATTCTATAATCAACTGAATGGTATAGATTAGTTCACTACCTCTGTTTTTTCACTATGAGAATCAAGTTATTTGTATTTCTATGGAGTAGATGAATTTAAAATACAGCTTTACCTTTTCTGTTTTTCTTAACTGGAGCCCAAGTGCAGGGTAAATTATGTTAAGATGTTTTGTGCAGTATCGTGAATGCTCTTCCTTCTTCAACCACTTAGGATAGGTCTGGGGAGGGTTCAAGCGATTCTTCTGCCTCAGCCTCCTGAGTAGCTGAGATTACAGGTGGCTGCCACCATGCCCGGCTAATTTTCATATTTTTATTACAGACGAGTTTCACCATATTGGCCAGGCTAGTTTCGAATTCCTGACCTCAGGCAATCTGCCTGCCTTGGCCTCCCCAAATTTTTCGGATTACAGGCGTGAGCCACCACACCTGGCCCATATTATTTTCTTAATGGGGTAAAGTGTTTCAGAAAAATCACTACTCCCAACCACTATAAATTTTTTATTTTGCTTTCCTAAAACTGTCCGAAAAGGAGAAGAAATACCCAGCATGAATACAACTTTAGGTGAAAGCATGTACCAATCCAAACACAAGTTAACTTAGAAGAAATTCACAGTGAATGTCTAGGCAGGGTCTACTAAAGAGGTTTCCGCTTTTCAGAAGGTTGTTGGGTGGAGAAGCTACCTAGCTACAAATTATACGAGAAGAGGTTGTGAGCCTGCAAATTATTTATCAAAGACTATTGGTGATATCTTTTCATTATACAGAACAAATTTCCAGCAAGAGAATTATCAGGGTTGATGTCTGGCATCAAGCAAATTAAGATCTAAGCAAAAGAAGAGAAAACTTGTAAGTCCCAACAATAAAATGCTCACCATTTCCCCCTTCTTTATAAGATGAATAATTTAGACATGATTTCTTTTACTTTTTTCTTTACTGAGCTTAATTTTTCTGACTCTTGTACTATGTAATCAATAAGATAAGATGGAGTTGAATTGCAAAAGCCATACAGAAATTTATTTTAATAGCTCAGACAACTCAGAGGATCAGAAAAGTATATCTTGAGTTTATAGAGATTCTAGGATAAACTTGGCTTATGCTGTTAGAAATGAATAGCTAACCCTTTATACACACTACTAATGTACACTAACATTTTCATTGAGTTACAAAAATTTTTCTTGGTAGGCACTTGAATACCTGCTTGCTCTAGAATGCTTGCTGTTGCTTCCCTCAGTTAGCAATAAAATAGTTGCTAATCATTAGTAGATGATGCTAATCAACCCTGTAAAATACGTTTTAAATTTACTTGAGTAAATAAATACTGAAAATAAATTTCAATGTGTCTTGCCTGCATTTATACTCACCTTCTCATCTTGAGTCAAAGTGTAAGTACTTAAGTTTAGAATTAGTGTTTGAGTATATGTTTTGTATTAACATTTAGATTTCTAAATAAAAATCTGCAAATAATTTAAATTCAAATGTCTAATAAGTGCATAAAGGAATGTCTGTTGTATCTTGTTAAAAAATAGTTCTGTGATAGTCCTATAATCTGCCCCAATATTATGTACTACTGGAGAAAGAGGATGCAGATATTATCTAAGATGTTACCTTTCCTGGACACCCTGACTTTGCAGATTTTTATTCTCACATGTTACATACAATTCTGGCAGTTTATCCTGGGAAAAAGATTAGGGCCTTTGCAATCTCTCAAAAGCATACAAAGTAAAGACCACTTTTTCTTTTTTCTTTTTTTTTTTTTTGATAGAGTATCGCTCTGCTGCCCAGGCTGGAGTTCAGTGGTGCAATCTGCGCTCACTGCAACCACCGCCTCCCAGGTTCAAGCTATTCTCCTACCTCAGCCTCCCTAATAGCTGGGACTACAGGTGTGTGCCACCACGCCCAGCTAATTTTCATGTTTTTTTTAGTGGAGATGGGGTTTCACCATGTTGGCCAGGCTGGTCTGGAACTCCTGACCTCAAATGACCTGCCCGCCTTGGCCTACCAAAGTGTTGGGATAAGAGGGGTGAACCACTGCACCTGGCCAAGACCACATTCTAAACTGTGGTGATAGAGAGATTTATAGCCACTCGAATCTGAAGAGCAGTTTGAATTGATGTGTCATTGATGAGCAGGCTCTTCTTACTCTGAATCTAGCAAGAACTCCATTCTGACTTTGACTTAAAGAGCAGAGGGATGACTTGTGTTTATATTAGAATTTGGATGCTGATAGATAATTACGTGTGCAAAATACTGGAGAATGGTAAATAGAGAAAGATGGGTAGACATTTAAGTAGAGAAAGTCCTAAATAGACAGTTTCCAGAGATTGTTTTTGTAATATTGTTTAAATTAACTACAATGAGAAATAATTATTTTTTTCTCTTTTTCTTTTCTTTTCTTTTTTTAAACTATTATTACTATTTTAATACATAAAAGTTCTCACAAATGAAAATGGAAAAATTACACTAATAGAAATACTATAAGGAAATGTGTATATGTTATTTTATTTTATTACTATTATTATTTTATTATACTTTACATTCTAGGGTACATGTGCACAATGTGCAGGTTTGTTACATATGTATACATGTGCCATGTTGGTGTGCTGCACCCATTAACTCGTCATTTACATTAGGTATGTTTCCTAATGCTATCCCTCCCCCGTCCCCTCCTCCCCACAATAGACCCCAGTGTGTGATGTTCCCCTTCCTGTGTCCAAGTGGTCTCATTGTTCAATTCCCACCTATGAGTGAGAACATGCGGTGTTTGGTTTTCTGTTCTTGCAATAGTTTGCTGAGAATGATGGTTTCCAGCTGCATCCATGTCCCTACAAAGGACACAAACTCATCCTTTTTTATGGCTGCATAGTATTCCATGGTGTATATGTGCCACATTTTCCTAATCCAGTCTGTCACTGATGGACATTTGGGTTGGTTCCAAGTCTTTGCTATTGTGAATAGTGCCGCAATAAACAT